>NC_066582.1:319502275-319814775 GCF_024323335.1 Lathyrus oleraceus
GAATTAGAGCAGGAAACACAAGTAGTTGTGGAGGAGCAACCTGCTCAAGTAGAACAAGACCAGCGTAGGTCAAGCAGGATACGTCACCTACCTGAGAGATATGGATATCTCATAACTGATCAAGGTGATGTATTACTCATGGATCAAGATGAGCCTGTGACCTACCAAGAGGCCATAACTGGTCCCGAGTCTGAGAAGTGGCTAGAAGCCATGAAATCTGAAATGGATTCCATGTACACAAACCAAGTTTGGACCTTGGTAGAGCCTCCTGTAGGAGTTAACCCTATAGGATGCAAGTGGGTCTTCAAAAAGAAGACTGACATGGATGGTAAGGTACATACCTATAAGGCAAGTCTGGTTGCAAAAAGATATAAACAAATTCATGGGGTTGATTATGATGAAACCTTTTCACCAGTTGCAATGCTTAAATCTGTTCGGATTTTACTTACTATCGCTGCATATCATGATTATGAAATATGGCAGATGGATGTCAAAACTGCTTTCCTTAATGGGAATCTTCTTGAGGATGTGTACATGACACAGCCTGAAGGATTTGACATACCAGAAGAAGCCCAAAAGATATGTAAGTTACAAAGATAAATCTATGGATTGAAGCAAGCTTCCAGAAGCTGGAATCTTTGTTTTGATGAAACGGTAACACAATATGGATTCATCAAGAACGAAGATGAGCCTTGTCTCTACAAGAAGGTTAGTGGGAGCATGATCATTTTCCCGGTATTATATGTAGATGACATATTACTCATTGAAAATGATGTCCCTACCCTACAACAAGTAAAGTCTTTGTTGGGGAAACGCTTTTCTATGAAGGACTTAGGTGAAGCAACCTATATATAAGGAATTAGAATCTATAGAGATAGATCACAAAAATTGCTTGGCCTAAGTCAGAGTACGTACATAGACAAAGTGCTGAGACGCTTTAATATGCATGATTCCAAGAAAGGATTCATACCTATGCAACATGGCCTGTGTCTATCAAAAACACAATCCCCTTCAACTAAGGAAGAAAGGGATCGCACGAATAAGATTCCATATGCATCTGCAATAGGATCTATCATGTATGCCATGTTATGTACTCGACCAGATGTCTCGTATGCTTTAAGTGCAACGAGTAGGTACCAATCTGATCCTGGTGATGCCCATTGGGTAGCTGTCAAGAATATCCTTAAGTATTTGAGAAGGACTAAGGACTCATTCTTGATATATGGAGGTCAGGAAGAATTGGCTGTAATTGGATACACCGATGCTAGCTTCCAGACATATAAGGATGACTTTAGATCGCAATCTGGTTATGTGTTTTGCTTAAACGGTGGCGCTGTGAGCTGGAAAAGTTCAAAGCAAGATACAGTTGTTGATTCTACAACCGAGGCCGAGTTTATTGCAGCCTCAAGTGCAGCAAAGGAAGTTGTTTGGATCAAAAAGTTCATTAGTGAACTTGGCATAGTTCCTAGCATTGTGGATCCCATTGGTCTCTATTATGATAACAATGGTGCTATCGCACAAGCTAAGGAGCCTAGATCTCACCAACGATCTAAACACATACTTAGGCGTTATCACCTCATTCGAGAGATAATAAATAGAGGAGATGTGAAAATATGCAGAGTACCTACACTTGACAATATTGTTGACCCACTAACAAAGCCTCTTGCGAAGTAGAAGCATGATGGCCATACTAGATCTATGGGCATTAGGGGTATGCCTGATTGGCTCTAGTGCTAGTGGGAGATTGTTGGTGTAAGTCCTAGAGGCCAATACTTTTGATACTTGTATCGAATTATTTATTAATAATAAAAGGTTTTTTCTTTATTATGTTTGTTTAATAAAGTCCCTAGAATAGCTAGTCCATTTAATGTATCAAGTATGACTTAATCATGAGATCACATTAAACATAAGGACACTATTCTTCAAGTATCCGTAGTCAAGCTTTATTGTGAAGTGGGATAACATTAAAGCAAGAAGACTATTATGTTTATAGACTGATGATCACATCTCATGGATCATGGATAAAGAGTTATCAAGTCTTAAACATAGGTATGAATATTAAGAGTAATATTTATACTGGATTGACCCGCTATGAGAATACTATATAGAATGTTATGCAAAGTGTCATAAGTTATTCTCATGGTGATAATGGTGTATACCACCCTTCGACCTGAAACCACTATGGACCCTAGATGTAGAGTCGAGTGCCTTATTGCTGATCAAACATTGTCCGTAATTGGATGACCATAAAGACAGTTGATGGGTACTCCACGAAGCATGCTAAGGGACATGAGTGACCTAGATGGAATTTGCCCATCCTGCGTAACAGGATAAATGTCTATGGGCCTAATATTGAACTGGACAAGGGTGACACGGTCTATGCCTTGTGTTCAATATAGACATAAGGGAAAAGGGTAATTATACACATAATTATTATCACAGAAGGATTTGTTAGATCACATGACATTTTCGTGTTTCGGGTAGCAGTGATGTGTTGCTAGATACCGCCTACTGTTTATTATGTTAAATACGTGATTTAATATAATTGCCAATGCCGCGAAAACTTATAGGGTCACACACAAAGGACAGATTGATGAGAGATAGAGTAATTAAGGAATACTGTAATGTACGGTGCCCTTAAGTGAATTATAGAACACCGTAAGGTACAGTGTACTTAAGTAGAATACGAAATATGGTAAGGTACCACGCGCTTAAGTGATTTTGGCATATTATAAGATATGGGCCATATACACTTGAGTGGGATTTTTAGCTTGCAGCCCACACAAGTGGTTCTATAAATAGAACCCTTGTGTAGAAGCATTGTTACACTTGCAATTTCGTTTCTCTCTCTCTCTCTCTCTCTCTCTCTCTCTCTCTCTCTCTCTCTCTCTCTCTCTCTCTCTCTCTCTCTCTCTCTCTCTCTCTCTCTCTCTCACTTAAAGCCTTCATTCGTAGTAGCTAGCACTGAGATTGAAGGAATCCGTTCGTGTGGACTGAGTAGAGGCATTGTCATCATTCAACGTTCGTGATCGCCACAAGAGGTAACGATTCTATCACTGATTATGCCTATTCGTAAGGATCACTAAAGGAGAAATTTTAAATTTCGCTGCGTTTTGGATCGCCATTCTCCTTCACAAATTTCCATTTGGATGCACCATCTTCCAAATGAAAGGAAATGTTGTCCAAATGCACAGCTGCAACCTTGGCTGGAGATTTTCTAACAGCTTGCTTTTTAGCAGGAGAGATGTCTGGGACATCGTCTTCGACATCATCTTCAAAATCAGAACTTTCTCTGACCTTTCTTTTCTTGACTTCCACTTTACTCCATGATTTTGAAGGACCTACAGCAGCAGCTTTCTTACCTGTTCTGGCTATCAACATCTCAGGCACAATCTTGCCTTTTCTGGTCTTCATTTTCTTTGCAACACTTGGTTTCAAGTGATGAACCAAGGTGTCATCTTCCTCTTCTGAAATCTTTTCCTCCAAATCAATCACTTTCTAAGCAGTCTCATGCTTCTTAGACTGAGAAGCATTTATAGGTTTCTTACTAGGCAAGGTTTTACCTAGAGAGCATAGTCCCTCAGCAGCCATGTCTTTCTCTGATCTAGATGAATCATCATCTTTCTCAGTTTGAGGTTCCACCTCAGGTGAGGGGTCCCTTCTAGATAGAGGAGTCAAAAATCCCTTGACTGAGTGTCCTTCATTTAGGATCCTAGTTACCAGGTTCCTAATGACACGATCTGTATAGTGCATGTCATCCTTAGGTGGAGGGTTATTGGAAAAGTCACCTTGATTGTTTCCTGTCGTGGAAGAAGGACCAGGGGCGTCGCATGGGATTACAGAAAGAGGAATGACCTCCAAAACGTCTTCATCCAGAAACTCCATGGAGGGAGTCCTTGCTTTGTGAGTGGGTTTTGAACCAGAGGATGAGGGATGTTGTGACATTTTGTTGAACTTTTGAGAAATTTCTTGTTGTCCTAGCAGAGATGGGCTGAGAAGTTTGATGAAGATGGAAGTGGTTGTGTTGAGGTAGCGTGTGAAAATGGTATAGATGCTAGTTCCAATACTAGGTAATGATTTACCATAAACGGGGCACTTTCTTTTAAGTGGGCAAACAATATTCTTATTACCTTTTCCACTCCATATTAATTGCTATAAATTCTCATGAATACAAATCCCCAATTTCCCTCTTAAACATTCAAACTGATTAGCATCCAAAGCCTTTGTAAATATGTCAGCTAATTGCATTTCAGTAGTAACATGCTCTAGTGCTATGATTTTCTCTTCCACAAGTTCTCTAATGAAGTGATGACGAATATCAATGTGCTTTGTCCTGCTGTACTGAATAGGATTTTTGGAAATATTTATAGCACTCAGGTTGTCACAGTACAATATCATGACATCTTGTGTGACATTGTATTCAGTCAACATTTGTTTCATCCAAACCAGTTGAGAACAACTACTTCCAGCTGCTATGTATTTAGCTTGATATCTAGCACAAACACCTACATAAAAGGCAATGTCAGGTCTACTTGCTGTGAGGTATAGCAGACTTCCTATCATGCTTTTGCACAAACTTTGATCTGTACTAACACCATTTTCATCTTTGGAGACTTTCAAATGTGTAGGAGAAGGTGTCCTTTTATGACTTGCATTCTCCATGCCAACCTTCTTAACAATGTTCTTGGCATATTTGCTTTGAGATAGAAAGATAAAATCTTCTATCTGCTTGACTTGTAGCACAAGGAAATAGGTCAGTTCTCCAACAAGGCTCATCTCAAACTCAGACTGTATTTGTCTAACAACATGTTCTACCATCTGATCTGACATCCCATCAAACACAATATCATCCATATCTATTTGAGTCACCATGAGCTTTCCTCCTTCATTTTTCACATATAGGATCTTGTCAATACCTCCCCTCCTGTAGCCATTGTTAGTGAGGAACATGTTGAGTCTCTCATTATTTCTGTCTGAGAGATCAACTGGGGATCATTTGGAGGTGTCTCAACATCGTCTGTGACATCAGTCTGTTGGTCATCAACCACAACATTGATAGATTCCATCATTACTTTTGTTCTGGAATTAAAGACTCTGTAAGCTTTGCTGTTTGTTGAGTAGCCCAGAAAAATTCCTTCATCACTTTTGGGATCCATCTTCCTTCTTTGTTCACGATCAGTCAAGATATAACATTTACTACCAAACACATGGAGGTATTTGACTGTAGGTCTTCTCCCTTTCCAGACTTCATATAGGGTTGTAGGAGTCCCTTTCTTCAAGGTCACTCTATTGTGAACATAGCAGGCTGTGTTCATAGCTTCAGCCCAAAAGTGGTAGGGCAATTTCTTAGCATGAATCATAGCTCTGGCTGATTCTTGAAGGGTTCTATTTTTCTTATCCACCACACCATTTTGCTAGGGAGTAATGGGAGATGAGAACTCATAATGAGCTCCTTCTGAAGAGCAAAATTCAGCAAATTTGATGTTCCCAAATTCCTTCCCATGATCACTTCTAATTTTGACAACTTGACTTTCCTTTTCTCTTAGAAGTTTTAGACAAAGATCTTTGAAGACTTCAAAAACATCAGATTTTTCTCTTATAAAATTGATCCAGGTGTATCTGGAGAAGTCATCCACCACTACATAAGCATACTTCTTCCCACCAAGGCTTTCCACCTGCATGGGTCCCATCAATTCCATATGGAGGAGTTCCAGAACTTTGGAAGTGGTGTCATGTCTGAGCTTCTAGTGTGACATCCTTGTCTGTTTTCTAATCTGACATTCGCCACAAACTTTTCCTTCATCAATCTTCAAGTTAGGTATTCCTCTAATAGCTTCAACAAATATAATCCTTTTCATACCTTTAAGATGCAGATGGCCCAATCTTTGATGCCATATCTTCACTTCTTCTTCTTTGGCTAAAGTACACATTGAAGAATAACCAGTTTCTTGAGGACTCCACATGTAACAGTTGTCTTTAGACCTGACTCCTTTCATGATCACTTCACTTTATTTGTTAGTAATCAGACATTCAATTTTAGTGAAGTTAACATTTAGACCTTGGTCACACAGTTGACTGATGCTTATTAAATTTGCAGTCAATCCCTTAAAAGTAGGACATTGTCAAGGTCAGGAACTCCAGGGCAGTCAAGCTTACCAATCCCCTTGATTTCACCCTTTACTCCATCACCAAAGGTTACATAGCTTGTGGCATGAGGATGTAGACCAGTTAGCAGGTTTTTGTTTCTAATCATGTGTCTGGAAGACCCACTGTCATTCTTCTTTGGCAGAAACTCTGAAGGAAGTATGAGCTATCAGACTTGTAACATTAGTCCTAGGAACCCATTGCTTTTTGTTGACAGATCTGTGATGTTTGGGTCTAGGTTGATGATGAGCAGGACTAGGATAGCCATACATCTTATAACAGAAAGGCTTTATGTGGCCAAATTTTCCATAATAATGACATCTCCATCTTTGGTGTTTTCCTTTTTGTTGTCTTCCTTTATGATGTTGTGACATCTGATGTGACATCGCAGGTTTGCTATCAGTATGGCTGCACTTAGGTTTGGATTTAGGTTTGCCACCAGTGTAACTGCACTCAGGCTTAGATTCACTGAACCCAATGCCAGACTTGTCTCTTGTTATTTGTCCAGTCTGGAGAATTTTGTCTAAGGTGTCAGATCCATTGTTTAGCATTCTTACATACTTGGTCATCTCATCCAGTTTAGAATTCAAGAATACAACTTCAGTTTTTAACTTGGAGATGGTTTCCACATGTTCTGCCTTCTCATTCTCCAGCTGTGTTATCACTTTCTTCTGGATTTCAACTTGTCTACACACTTCTGCACTTCTGTGACACAACTCTCTGTAGGTAGTGGCCAACTCTTCAAAGGTTACTTCATCATCACTTGAACCTTCATCAGAACCCCATCTTCCAGTCAAGGCAGTCACAAGATTTGCAGACTCTTCTGTTTCACTTTCATCAGACCAAGTGGCAGCAAGACTCCTCTTCTGTTTATTGAGGTAGGTCCCACATTCAGTTCTAATGTGTCCATATCCATCACATTCATGGCACTGAACTCCTTTTCCTTCTTTGGGCTTTTCATCTGACCTTGTTCTTCTTCCAATATTGTTTGAGTTACTGATGTCAGATGCGATGTTCTTGACATTAGCCTTAGATCTTACATCCATCTTTTTCATAAGCCTGTTGAACTGTCTTCCCAGCATTGCTACATCATTTTCCAGATCTTCATTAATATCTTGACCACCTTCCTCCTCTTCCTCCTCAGTGTTTGACATGAAGGCTATGCTTTTGGCTTTCTTTTCAGATCCATCACATATTCCCATCTCAAATGTTTGGAGGGATCCAATTAGCTCATCAACTCTCATATTGGAGATGTCTTGAGACTCTTCTATGGCTGTCACCTTTATAGCAAATCTCTTAGGGAGTGACCTGAGTATTTTCCTTACTAATTTTTCATCTGACATCTTCTCTCCCAGGGCTCCCGAGGCATTAGCAATTTCAAGGATATTCATATGAAATTCATGAATTTTTTCATCTTCTTTCATCCTTAAATTTTCAAACTTGGTAGTGAGCAACTGCAATCTAGACATCTTCACTCTAGAGGTGCCATAATGAGTGGTCTTGAGAATGTCCCAAGCATCTTTAGCCACCTCACAGTTGTTTACCAATCTGAAGATATTCTTGTCTACTCCATTGAATATAGCATTCAATGCTTTAGAATTTCCAAGGGCTAAATCATCCTCCTTCTTGGACCATTTTTCTTCAGGCTTCTTATCAGTTGTAGCTTCTCCTTCCTTAGTAACTACTGGATGTTCCCAGCCTGTTAACACAGCCTTCCAAGCCTTATTATCCAGAGATTTTAGGAAGGCTACCATTCGAGGTTTCCAGTAGTCATAGTTGGATCCATCCAAAATAGGTGGCCTGTGAACAGATCCTCCACCTCTCTCTATAGTACCAGAAAGTATCGTCCCTAGATCTCACCCAGAACCAAAGCAGGATGCCTGCTTGATACCAATTGAAATTCTGGTTTCAGATATGAGATGTCGAAGGTAATGTCACGACACTAATATTTGAATAATACAAACAGGATAAGAGATAAAGAACAGTAATGCAAGAGACACAAGCAATTGTTAACCCAGTTCGGTGCAACTCACCTACGTTTGGGGGCTACCAAGCCAGGAAGGAAATCCACTAAATAGAATCAGTTCAAAGACTCTCAGTAAACAACATAAGTTACAGTCTTTTTCACCTAATCTCTACCCGTGTGACTTCTACCTAAGAACTCTTAGATATGAGATCCCACCCACTCCCCCTCAATCACACCAGTGATATTAAACAAGAGTTACTATGAAAAGAAGACACTCTTCAAAGACACACACTTGATCTTACTTAGCAGCTTCAATCAAGTAGACACACACTCATGCTTAAAAGCTTTGAGTGACAAATTACAACTCAAAAAATCAGACCAATTCAATCATCTATGGATGAATTGAATGGCTTATAAATCACACGACCACACAAGACTTAAACCCTTATTCTCTCTCAATATTTCGCTCATATTTTCTTGTGTATCAAATCAGGTTTTCCATGTCTTTTTTATAGAAGCATTGGCTGGGCTTGGACATCATAAAACCCTAAAACTATTTTCCATTCAAATCTTCTCATGACAGCTGATTAGATCTCTTTGGAAAATAAGTAAATTTGGTTCTAATTAATGATTGAATGTGAGTGCAAATCAGATCTTCAATCATACATAGATTTGCATTAAAAACGCAATCACATAATACATAACATTCAGACTGAATGTTCTGTATACATATGTTATGACATCGGGTCTGACATCCTGGAACAATCCTGCATAATTATATTTTAAACTTCCAGCAGGTACATAATATCAGATGTCATGACATCGGGTATGACATCCTGAAACAATCCTGCATAATTATATTTTAAACATCCAGCAGGTACATGATATCTTATGTTCAGACACCACATGTGACATCTTGTGAACACTCTTGGTTTTACCAAAATTGCTGCCAACACCTAGAACCAACAGTAGTAGTGTCTAATGTCTATAGGTTGTTAGCTTCCTTGATGGTAGTGACCTTAGGTTGTTATTCTCTATTAAGACATCTCAAAAATTTGTTAGTAGCAATTTCATTGGAAACTGAGTTACCAAGTGCATTCAAACTACTTATAAGATGAGTGAACCTATTTTGCATATCGGTAATGGTTTCACCATGCTTCATATGAAAGATTTAAAATTCTTGGTTTAAAGTATTGATTCTATATTGTTTGACCTCATTTGTACCCTCGTGGGCAACATAGCTTTAGTGGTTTCGCAATGAGAAACACAATAATATTCATCAACTCCTAAACCGAAGATTAGATTATTCCCTTCTTTCCAATCATAAGACCATTTTTTCTCATCATTTGCATTCCATTGTGCTTCAGATTTAGGTACAACAACACCATCCGCATTGGTCATGGTAATTTCAAATGGACCATTTTGGATTGCGTTCCATACATTCATATCAATAGAATTGATATGTATATGCATACAATCCTTCTAATAAACATAGTTTTCACCATTAAAAACAGGCGTTTTATTATACGCCCCTTTAGGTTCGGAAGCCACAATCTAATAAGCGAATTTGAAATACAAGATAAATTGGTGCTCGTGATACCAATTGTTAGACAAAGGCAATGATCTAGAGGGTGAATGAATAGATCAAAATAAACTTTTCTTTAATTAAAAATTCCATTTTGAAAATATTTACTATGGCAAGAAAAATCAATTTTGGATCCACCCTCGTCTATCCCGAACCGTTATCGGAAGAATCAAATATGCGTTAAAACTGTAACGTAACATATATTAATGATGAGAAAGTAAATCAATATGTTTTACAAAATACGTTTGAACTAAAACACACAATGATAATCAATTTCCAATGAAATAGAAACCGAAAATAGACAAAGACAATTTATTGAGCATTTAGTGTGCAAACAATTTATCAAACACTTTGTGTGTAATAAACACCAAGCCCATTTCCCTTTGTGTTGATAGTATGAAAATCCAATTGAAATTTTCTTACAAAAGGAGTTTGAGAAACTTCAATACAAACAAAAAATTTCAGTTAATCAAATTGCTCACTAAGTGTATTATCAAATTGTAAAAAGAATGGTGTGTGTGTGTGTGTGTGTGTGTGTGTGTGTGAGAGAGAGAGAGATAAAACACCAATATTTGTTTAGGCAGTTCCCCAATTGTCCTCATATGGGATACGTCTACCCCTAATTCCAAATAGAATTGAGATATCTAATTAACCTTTGCAAGAGTTGTTTGCAAGAGAAAAAGTAGAAATCCAAACCCCTAAACCCTATGTTTGTTGTTGATCCTAAATTATTCTCTACCATTGATATTAAGCAAGATCAAGTGACCAAGACTTCCAAGTCAATCCTCCAGTTACAACTACTCCTTTGACAGAACCCCGTTCTTCAAAGCTTTCACTCGGCTAAATCCTCATTGTGAAATCTTGTACAAAACCCCTGAATCAATCCTTGATCTTGGAGGAAAAACCATAAACAATTTTATCAAAGAAACACCCAAATAATACTCAACCCGATTATGATTACAACAATCCTAAATTGGACCTTATCAATCTAATCTAGATAACACTCAACAAAAATGATTATGTGTAATTGTTGAATGTATGAAGAAAAAGGTTGAAGATGAAGAGAAAATTATTTGTATGTTCTTGGTTTCAATTTTTAATAAATTATGCATGAATGCATATTTATATGTATGTGTGTGCATAGAAACAATAATAGACAAAACAAATTTTTAGCCAAAAACTCTAAGTTTTGTAATATAGAACTTAATGTATTGAAACCAAATTCGAATGAGTCAATACATAAGGCCCGGGAGTCTATACATTGACTCAAGGAGTCGATACACTAAAGGCACGAAGGTTTACTTGAAAAAAATTCTTCAGTAGGAGTCGACTCCAAACACGAGAGAGTTGGCTCATAACTTTTATGTATCAACCCACAATAATAATGTATCGATACATTGAAGGAAAGATCATTTTCTTAAAAAGACTTTTTGTTGAAGTCAACTCCAAACACAAATGAGTCTACTCATTCACATTGTGTATCGACCCATACCTCCCATGTAACGATACATTTAAGTTAGATCCATTTCCTTTGAAAACTTATTTAGTATGTATCGATACATAACCATAATGTATCGACCCATATACTTGTTTTTCATGAAAAATCCTCATTTTGACTTGTAATGGACTATCTAATATGATTTTAAGTTTCCTATTATGATAATGTACATCTAGGCATAGACAACAAGATCCAATGCAGACAAATACTAAGTGTCATAGTTTTGACATCCTTCAAAACATATCTAAGAGGATATTGTATTCACATCATCAACCTTTGATGGATCAACAATAATACCACCACTAAAAATCATATGATAAGAAAACTCACTTCTCTCAACAAGAACTCACACTTGGATAACTTGTCATAAAGCTTCCTCTCTCGCAAAGTTTGATGTACCACCCTATGATGTTCCACATGCTCTTCATTAGAACTAGAATATATCAAAATATTGTCGATGAACACTATAACAAATTGATCTAGATAAGGATGGAAAATCCTATTCATATACTACATAAACACACCAGGCGCATTAGACACTCCAAACAGCATCACGAAATACTCATAGTGACCATATCTTGTTCTGAACACAGACTTTGGAATATCTTCTGGTTTCACTCAAATTTGATGATAACTCGACCGCAAATCTACCTTATTGAATACGCAAGCACCAACCAACTGCTTCAACAAATCATCAATTCTCAAAAGAGGATACTTATTCTTGATAGTCACTTTATTGAAATATTGATAATCAACACACAAACTCATGCTACCATTTTTCTTCTTGATTGGCAACACCGATGCTCCCCACGACGAAACACTCGATTGAACAAACTTCTTCTTAAATAACTCTTCCAACTGCTTCTTTAACTCACTCAACTATGAAGTGGACATTTTATAAGGAGCCATCGACACAGGACTAGTACCAGGTACTGAGTCTATAGCAAACTCAACTTCGTATTATGGCAGTAGATCACTAATATCATCTGGAAACACTTCTGGAAAATTACACATCACTGGTAATTCTCCAATCACAACTTGGCTTTCATCCTTCACTGAAGCTAGTATCATAAATACTTTAGCATCATTCTTCATGAATTCATCCACTTGCTTAGCATACACAAGAAACTCGTCACTTACATCAAACTCTAGAAATGACACCGACTTGTCAAAACATTTGATATGAACATGGTTGAAATTCAACCAGTTCATTCAAAGGATAAAATCGAGTTGATTTAATGGTAGATAGACTTGGTCCATACCAAATCTCTACCATAAATAATCAGTGGACAGTTCAAACACACCAACAAAGTAGTCACATAACCATTAGCTAGGGTATCAATAACCATACTCCTAACTGTAAGACCCCAATTTTGACCCTAAGATCTCTCGTGCTATCTCATCATCTGCATTGGCTTTGGGACCACACCTTGGCATCCTCCCTATCCCTCATTCATTGGGTTTGCATTGGGAGAGATCAACAAACATTTTTGATTGTATCATAATTTATTTTCTTTTTTTACTAACCAAAATTCCAAAAATATGTCTATGTATAACTTTGTTTCTTTTATAAGTAGTGTGTGCATCCACTTGTGCCATATCAAGCTCACAACTAGGGTTTGAAACCCTCATGATAAGAGATCAAAAAAGGAATGGTTAACAATGGTTCTAAACATCATATATGGATCCCCATTTTCATTATTTGTCATTTTGATGAAGAATTCATCAAAAGTTTGAAGCTTGTTTGTCTTGGAAGCCCTAATTCATCTGGGTATCTTGTGTAGCTTCCTCAACAATTTTCTTCAACAATTGGTCAAATATTTAAAATTATACTTCATTATACATCATATTATGCATATATTATCCTCCATCAGTCCTAAATATCAAGAGAACTTCAAGTTTTCAAGTTGGTTCAAAGAGGTTGACTAGAGAAAGTCAATTGGTCAAAACTGGGGTTCCCTAGACCCTATCTCCTACAATTTTTGTCATATGAAAATGATTCCAAGAGAAAATTTACTCTTTATAACATTATAAACAACTTTAATGTTGGAATTAAGATCTATGTTTTCTTTTAAAGTCATTTTTTATGGTGAACGATTATAAGTCATTTTGTCTGTGCCCTAGTTAGGACGTCAACTTCCAAGGACCACAACTTGCTCAATTTTTATGATATGAATGCAATCCAATTTTCATGATCAATTTCAATATGTATTCTCCAACTTTTATTCTTTTAGAAATGTCAAATTCAACTTGAAAGGGCATGTTCCAAGAGGAAACATTATAGGTCATTTTGGGTCGTCATCATTGAACAAGCAATTTTCCTCAACTTCTAAAATTCATAACTCCCTCATGCCAAATCCAAATGATGTCAAATTTGTGACAAAATTGAATAGGAATTAAATATATACAACTTCTGTGAAGAAAACATTATCATTTGGAGCTCATAGCAAAAGTTATTCAAGGTGGAAGTAGTGGTCATTTGACTTTGTACTTAGAATTTTTTTAACTATGTTTGATTTCTCCAACTTCCACCTAAACATTCATCATGATCCAAGTTCCAAATGGAAAAGTGTTAAACAACAAAGTTGTTCCCCTTAATGTCACCTTTCCAAAAAGTCCAAGATAACTTTATTTGGATAAGAATTGAGGGACTTGTGCAAGGGTTCTTTACATGGCTTCATTTGGTAAGATCAATGTCCAATTTCCATTTCCATAATGCATGATCACATGATATCATTTTAGGTTTATTAACACACAATGTTGGACCTTTTGGCATCATTAAATGTGCCTTTCACATGCCCATGCAACCATGCAACCAAGGTTTCTATTTTTGATAAATTTTGGAAAGGGTGTGAAAAGCAAAGCAAGAGCCTATATATACATGTCTTCCTGCTCATAGTCAAGGAACCTTGGCCCAAGCTTTGATCTGCAAACACCCTCACCTCCATTAAAGGATAATCTTGAAGGTTTTCATTTGAAAGTCGAGTTTCAAATTCACTTCTGCTTTGAAGTTGAAACTCCAAGAGTTTAAGCTATTCAAGCTTCCATTTCACTTCCTGCAAGAAATTAGAAGTAAGCCAAGCCAATTGAGATCCAAATCGAGCTTCATCACTGCCCAACAGAAGGTGAATTTTCTCATTTTTCTCTTCTTCGATTCTCCCTCAATTTTCTCAACTATTTTGATTAATTTTTTGTTGGTTCAAGTCCTACCAATGTAGGCAACAAGATTGAGTTGCTTTGAGGTCAAATCGAAGCAACACAGATCATGCACCTCAAATTTCACATCCATGTATCTTTCAATATACTTGGAATTGGAAGAAATTGAGGCCAGATTCGAGCTCCTGAGCATTTTTCCTTTAAAATAGTGTCCTTACTTTTCATTTTCTGATTGGTTGAGGGTGGACCAGTCCGGTGAGGTCCATCGGAGAAGACAACCGGAGCTAGGGCTCCTGTGATGTGTTGGCAAGGTTCCAACACTTTAATCTTGTATCCACGTTTTAATCTCAACCCTCCTTTCTGATTACCACTTGTACATGCGCATTCACTGTGGACTATGATGGATGATATGCGCTTGGCCATCAGATCTGTCACCTCAACTAATGAGGGAGATCTGATGATCCTCGTCTTTCCTAATTTATTTTTAATTTCTGATTTTTCATTTAATCTCTTTATTTTGTTTAATTCATATTAATTTAATTTTTAATCCAAAAAATATGGGACTTTCACCAAAAATCTTTAAATATTTTCCTCTTTCATATTTTGAATTAAAATCATTTTTTTTTTTGGATTTATTTTGTTATTTTTCATGAATTAAATCTTTTTGGACATATTTTTAATTATTTTAAAATACTTCCGACTTTCCAAAAATCATGAAATTTTTTGTCTAAGGTCATTTGACCTTGTTTGACCTAGGATAAATCCCTTGGCTATTTATTTGGTGTGTTGAAGGGATTTGAGGTTTTGTCCATTTAATAATGTATTTTAATTCACTTTTAATTTGATTTTTAATTGATTAAATGTTTAAAAATCGCGTTGAGCCATTTTTATAGTCTTATGATGTTTGACTTTCTATTTAGGCCTTGGTCTTGGTTGATTTGACTTTTATTTGATCAATACCATTGTATTAAGAGGATTGATGAAATGCACATTTCATCTCCCAAAATGAATGGATGATATTGATCATATGAAATTCCTCTCATGATCAATTTGGATTTCTATTTCCCATTCCCTCTTCATCTTCACCCCTATTATTTCCCAATCCTTCATTTGACCAATGATTTCTCTAATGTCTAAATGCTAGTTGATTCATCAATGAATTTGTGTTAGATGAATCAACATAAGTCTGACTGAGATATGTCTTTTCCCTTTTTTTAGTGTGTGGTATGTTTTAGGAGTTTGATTCTTGTACCAAATCTCTAACATGCATTAACGCCTATATTTTTATTGCCCAACCTCAGATAGTTGTGACTTCTACATAAGTCCAATTACGATTTCTTAACATAGAGCTAAATTTGATCAAGAAGGCATATCATTCTAGTAAGTGAGATTGTTAGTCTCCCATTCTTCATGGCATTGTGTGGAAACTTAACTTTTTTTCCTTTCATGAGAGTTAGTGGCATACTTGTTGAATTATCCAAGTTAGAGCCCTTCTCATGGATGATGTCTTGGTTCAAGGATTCATACTTATAAATGAATGGTTGAGTGTTCTCCAAAGAATGACTTAACATTTAAAACGCATGACTAACATTTGACTAATTATTGACTAACTTCTTAATTAACACTGCTTTACTTTCAAGTCATTTACTTTATGCAATTTAAATTTCAAGTACCTTTATCATTCATTGCCATTTACATTTCATGCAACTTATTTATGTTTCAAGTCCTTTTCACTTTGCTCATTTGAGCCATATCTTGTGATTATATATATTGTCTATTTTTCTTTGTTTTTATTGTGGTCTTAGGACCTTAAAACACCTAATAACAAAAAAAACCTTAAAAAACATCTTGGTGGACTGTTGGGACTTGATCTGAACTTTTGGACTTAGAATTAGGAAACATTCCATGTGCTAAAGAACTTGGCCAATGCCAACATTTGAGACTGAACTATCTTCAACCATGACTTCATCTGATGCAAGACGATGAGTCCCTTTGACTCATCTGCTACTTTGTCTTTGTGCTTAAATGGTATATTATTATTATTGTTCATGTTTGATGATTGTTCTAAGTTGATCAAGGAATATTTCATCTGCTACATTGGAAGATATTGAAGACTGCTAGCTATTGGAATGTTTGCTTGGATATCATGGTTATATTTATTTGATGCCTTGGTCTTCATATGATGCCTTGGTCTTCATATGATTCTTAGATATTTCTCATTGCTTATTGCTTATTGATTGTCAAAGTCCAAAGGAAAATGGGTTTCTACATGACTTTCTTGTCTGTTGGATTGCATCCCATTGATCAGACCTTTTCAACTCTTAACTTTTAATTTTTGCCTAGGGTAGTCTCTTCATATCTTCCTACTTATTTAATTTAAAAATCTCTCCCTCTTTTTCAAAACTTTCTTTGCTTGTGATTTCAAACTTAGACATGTTTTAATGATTAGAAACTTTGGCCTTAGGCCAATGAATTTTTAAACTTTTTCTTAAATCAAACTTGTAAATAAACTTAATCATATTGACTTAAATTTCAAAAATATAAAAAGAACTAACAACTCCATTCAAATATTTGGCCATTTTTGTGCATTTCTCTGTTAAACTTTTGTTAAAATTAATTCACCAACTTCTTTGAAATTTTTACCACGAACTACTGGGTTTTGATCCCTCATTTTTATGTTGGTACGTAGGCATAAGACCGAAGGTCTTGTCAAACACAAAAATATAATCAATGAAATCTTTTCCCATCCCCTCACTCTATATTTTGTCAAACATCATTTACACCCAAAAACATATTCACACAAAAAAAGGCTCCCTAGGAGTACCTAGGACACTTTGGATGCTAACACCTTCATTCTGTGTAACCAACCCCTTAATCTATAATCTCTGACATTTTATTAGTTTTGATTTGAAAACTTCTTATCTTTGGGTTTTTTTTTTCTTACTTTTCCCTTTTCCTTTGGAAACAATAAAAGCGCGGTGGCGACTCTGGTTTTACTAACGTCAAGTTTATCCATAGCTTGATGGTAACGAATTTACCGCTACACCAACCATATCAGACAACTTCAAATCCAACCTCTCAGCACAATCAAGCAAAATAAAATAATATGTTGCACTTGTGTAAGACCCCAATTTTGACCATAAGATCCCTCATGCAATCTCATCATATGCATTAGCATTGGAATCATACCTTCGCATCCTCCTTACCTCTCTTTCATTGGGTTTGTTTTAGGAGAGATCACCAAGCACCATGTGATTGTATCATACTTGTATTTTATCATTTCACTAACCAAAATACCAAAAATATGTCTTTGCCTAACTATTTTGTAGGTAGGGCAATATCACTATTGATCTATCAAGTTCACATCTAGGGTTTAAGACCCTCATTGCTAAGAGCACAACCAAGGAATGACCCATAATGGCTCTAGGCATTATATGTGAGTCCCCATGATCTCTACGTGTTATTTTGATCAAGATTTCTTCAAGAGTTTGGAGTTGGTTTACCTTGGAAACCCTAGTTCATCTAGGTATCTTGAGTAACTTCTTTAACAAGCTTCTTCACCAATTGATCAAATTTATCAAGGGGCACTCCAAATTTCATCATATTATGCATATATGATATACCATGAGCCTAAAAAGTCAAGAGAATTGCAAGTTAGCAAGTTGGTTGATGGTGGTTGGCCAGATGAATTCATCTGATCAAACCTGGGTCCCCCTAAACCCTATCTCCTACAATATTTATCATATGAAAATGATTCCAAGAGAAATGTTACTATAAATGACATTACAAACAAATTTCATGTTGAAGTCTAGAGCTAAGTTTACTTGGAAAGTCATTTTCTATGTTAAAATATTATAGGTCATTTTGTCTAAACCCTAATTTGAAAGTCAACTTCCCAGGGCCATAACTTGCTCAATTTTTATGAGATGAAAGATTTCCAAGTTGCACAATCAAATTCAAGGTGTATAATACAACTTTTATGTTTGTATTAAGAACTAATTCAACTTTTATGAGCATGTGATATAAGGATACATTATAGGTCATTTTGGACCAATACCATTGAACAAGTGGTTTTCCTCAACTTCAAAACTGCATAACTCACTCATCCCAAATTCAAATGATGTCAAATTTGTTACCATTTTGAAGGTTTTTGAAAGAGCTACAACTTCTAGGAATACACATTTCTCATTTGGAGCTCACATAAAAAGTTAGGCAAGGTGGAATAATTGAATATGTGGCTTGACACTTAGAAAATATTTTGAGATGTTGAAATTTCCGAACTTCCACCTCAAAATTCACCATGATACAAGTTCCAAATGGAAAAGTGTTAAACATAAGAGTTGTTCCTCTTGATCTAAGCTTTCCAAAAAATCCTAATTCATTCATTTTGGACAAAGTTTGTGGGGGTCTGCGCATGGCTTAAACAGGTCTGTATCAGTTGGCAAGAATCATGCTTTAAACATTCAAATATATTTGCCTTGCAATCCAAGCTTCTTACAGACCTTATTTCAGTTGATTATGGACCTAGTAGAGTTGCTTCATGGGCCTGCACACGCCCATGCAAGCATGTACATTGCATTGCCAATTTTTTTGAAAGTATTTTCAAGTGTGCAAATAACACTCATCTTTTGCTATAAATAGAGGTCCAATGCTTCAGTTTGAAGGACCTTGCGCGCCAGCTTTGCCTCCAACCATTGAAACCCTCACCATTCAAAGGAAAACATGATAAATTTCAATTGAAATTTCAGTTTGAATCTCATTGTTTGGAGATTCAAAAACTCCAGGATCCAAAGCTTTGCATCACTCTTAATCCACTTCCACAAGCTCCATAAGCAAGATCAAGCAAGAATTAAAGCAAGAGAGATCCATTTCCGCACATCATTGAAGGTGTTTTTCCAGATTTTTCTTCTCTTCTATTCTCTCTCAATTCTCATCAATTATCTTGGATCCTTGGTTGTCTGAAGTCCTACCAATGTAGGCAAGAATATTGAGTTGCTTTGAGGTCAAATCGAAGCAACTCAGTTGACACACCTCAAATTTAAACTCCATGTATCTCTCTATATATTTGGAGTTAGGTTAAATTGAGGTGATATTCGTGATCTACGCCATTTTTCTTTAAGATCATGTCCTCCTTTTTCATTTATGGTATGGTGATGAATGAACTAGTCCGGCCAGGGTCATCAGAGAAGATGACCGACCTTTGGCTCTAGCGATGAGCTGGAAGTGTTCAGAGCCATTGATTCGATTTAAAACATTTTAATCTGAAGCGCTCATTGTGATTACCAAACGTGTGGAATATTGACTAGCGCGCACCATGGAACGCTTGATCTGCCACTCAATTAATGAGGGAGATCAAGTGGTCCACGTTTTTCTGATTATCTGATTTTTATTTTTATTCCTTTATTTTTCATTAATTCATATTAATTTTAATATTGATCCAAAAAATATGAGAGTTTCACCAAAAAAATTTAAATAAAATCCTCTTTCATTTTCTGAATTAAAATTATTTTTTGGATTATTATTAATATTTTTCATGATTTAATTGACTTTGTGAATATTTTTAATTGTTTAAAAATACTTTTAAGTTTCCAAAAATTCTGAAATTTTTTCTCCAAGGTCCTTTGACCTTGTTTGACCTATGATAAACTCATGGCTATTTATTTGGTGTTTTGATGAGGTTTTAGGAAATTGGCCAACCATATTTAATTTAATGCATTATTTTTAATATTTTTAACTGATTAAGTGCCAAATTAATTGTGTAGAGCCATTTTAATTGACTTGGTCAGTTTAACTTGTGTTGTTGGGCCTTGGTCAAGGTTGACTTGACTTTGTTAGGTTAAGATCATTGGATTTAGGGGATTGATGGAATGTACATTCCATCTCCAAAATGAATGTATGATCTTAACTTGGTAAAAATCCTCCTTTGTCCAATTTGAGTTTGATTCATTCCCCTTCCCTCTTCATCTCATTCCCCTTCTTTATGCATTCATGTCATGGACCTATGATATCTTAATATCCTAAAGGTAGTTGATTGCAAAATCACCATAAGTATGAATGAGATTAGGCCCCCCACTTTGCATATTATTTTTGTGTGTGGTATGTTTCATGAGCATAGTTCATCATACTATGTCTCTAACATGCATTAACACCAAAATTCTATTGGCCGATCTCAAATAGTTGTGACTTCTACATAAGTTCAATTACGATTGCTTAACATAACGCTAAATTTTGACACAAAAGGCATAACATTCTAGTTAGTGAGATTGTAAGTCTCCCCTCTTTTATGGTATTGCGTGGAAACTTGGCCTTTTTTCCTTCCTTTGGAAGATGTCTTGGTTCAAGGATCCATGCCTGTGATAAGTGGGTTGAGTGTTCTCCAAAGAATGACTTAAACAAAAAAAGCAAAAGCAATACTAAATTCATGACCATTAAGCTATGGATAAGCTAGACATCATAGTTGTTAATGAGTTAGAAGTTAGTATTGCTTTTGCTTTGCTTTTTTTAAGTCATTCTTTGGAGAACACCCAACCCACTTATCATAAGCATGGATCCTTGAAACAAGACATCTTCCAAAGGAAGGAAAAAAGACCAAGTTTCAACGCAATACCATGAAAGAGGGGAGACTTACAATCTCACTAACTAGAATGTTATGCCATTTGTGTCAAAATTTAGCGCTATGTTAAGCAATCGTAATTGGAATTATGTAGAAGTCACAACTATTTGAGGTCGGGCAATAGAATTTTGGTGTTAATGCATGTTAGAAACATAGTATGATGAACTATGTTCATGAAACATACCACACACAAAAAGAATATGCAAAGTGGGAGGCCTAATCTCATTCATACTTATGTTGATTTTGCAATCAACTAGCCTTAGGATATTAAGATATCATAGGTCCATGACATGAATGCATAAAGAAGGGGAATGAGATGAAGAGGGAGGGGGAATGAATCAAACACAAATTGGACAAAGGAGGACTTTTACCAAGTTAACATCATTCATTCATTTTGGAGATGGAATGTACATTCAATCAATCCCCTAAATCCAATAATCTTAACCTAACAAAGTCAAATCAACCTTGACCAAGGCCCAACAACACAAGTTAAACTCACAAAGTCAATTAAAATGGCTCTACACAATTAATTTGGCACTTAATTAGTTAAAAATATTAAAAATAATGCATTAAATTAAATATGGTTGGTCAATTTCCTAAAACCTCATCAAAACACCAAAGAAATGGCCATGAGATTTATCATAGGTCAAACAAGGTCAAAGGACATTGGAGAAAAAATTTCAGAATTTTTGGAAACTTAAAAGTATTTTTAAATAATTAAAAATATTCACAAAGATAATTAAATCATGAAAAGTATTAATAATAATCCAAAAAATAATTTTAATTCAGAAAATGAAAGAGGATTTTATTTAAATTTTTTTGGTGAAACTCTCATATTTTTTGGATCAATATTAAAATTAATATGAATTAATGAAAACCAAAGGAATAAAAATAAAAACAGATAATCAAAAAAATGTGGATCACTTGATCTCCCTCATTAATTGAGGTGGCATATCAAGTGGTGGAGAGAGCGCGTTCCATGGTGCGCGCTAGTCAACATTCCACACGTTTGGTAATCACAATGAGTGCTTCAAATTAAAACGTTTTAAATCAAATCAATGTCTCTGAACACTTCCAACTCATCGCCGGAGCCAAAGGCCGGTCATCTTCTCCGATGACCCTGGACAGACTGGTTCATTCATCACCATATCATAAATGAAAAAGGAGGACATGATCTTAAAGAAAAAATGGCGTAGATCATGAATATCACCTCAATTTAACCTAACTCCAAATATATAGAGTGATATGTGGAATTGAATATTGAGGTGTGTCAATTGAGTTGCTTTGATATGACCTCAAAGCAACTCAATCTTCTTGCCTACATTGGTAGGACTTCAGACAACCAAGGATCCAAGAGAATTGATGAGAATTGAGAGAGAATCAAAGATAAGAAAAATCTGGAAAAATACCTTCAATGTTGTGCAGAAATGGATCTCTATTGCTTCAATTCTTGCTTGATCTTGCTTATGGAGCTTGTGGAAGTGGATTAAGAGTGATGCAAAGCTTTGGATCCTGGAGTTTTTTAATCTCCAAACAGTGAGATTCAAACTCAAATTTCAATTGAAATTTATTAGGTTTTCCTTTGAATGGTGAGGGTTTCAATGGTTGGAGGCAAAACTGGCGCGCAAGGTCCTTCAAATTGAAGCATTGGACCTCTATTTATAGGAAAAGATGAGTGTTATTTGCACACTTGAAAATACTTCCAAAATTGACAATGCAACGTACATGCTTGCATGGGCGTGTGCAAGCCCATGAAGCAACTCTACTAGGTCCACAATCAACTGAAATGAGGTCTGAATGAAGCTTGGATTGCAAGGCAAATATATTTGAATGTTTGAAGCATGATTCTTGCCAACTAATACAGCTCTGTTTAAGCCATGTGCAGACCCCTCAAACTTTGTCCAAAATGAATGAATTAGGACTCTTTGGAAAGCTTAGATCAAGAGGAACAACTCTTATGTCTAACACTTTTCCATTTGGAACTTGTATCATGGTGAATTTTGAGGTGGAAGTTTGGAAATTTCATCATGTCAAAATATTTTCTAAGTCCCAAGCCACATATTCAATTATTCTACCTTGCCTAACTTTTTATGTGAGCTCCAAATGAGAAAAGTGTCTTCATTAAAGCTGTATCTATTTCAAGAACCTTCAAAATGGTCAAAAATTTGACATCATTTGGATTTGGGATGAGTGAGTTATGCATTTTTGAAGTTGAGGAACACCACTTGTTCAATGGTATTGGTCCAAAATGACCTATAATGTATCCTTATATCACATGCTCATAAAAGTTGAATTAGTTCTTAATATAAACATAAAAGTTATATTATACACCTTGAATTTGATTTTTTAACTTGGAAATCTTTCATATCATAAAAATTGAGCAAGTTATGACCCTGGGAAGTTGACTTTCAAATTAGGGTTTAGACAAAACGACCTATAATGTTTTAACATAGAAAATGACTTTCCAAGTAAACTTAGATCTAGACTTTAACATGAAAGTTGTTTGTAATGTAATTTATAGTAACTTTTCTCTTGGAATAATTTTAATATGATAAAAATTGTAGGAGATAGGGTATAGGGGGACCCAATTTTGATTAACTGAATTCATTTGGCCAACCACCATCAACCAACTTGATAACTTGCAATTCTCTTGACTTTTTAGGCTCATGGTAGATCATATATGCATAAGATGATTAAATTTGAAGTTCCCCTTGATAAATTTGATCAATTGGTGAAGAAGCTTGTTGTAGAAGTTACTCAAGATACCCAGATGAACTAGGGTTTCCAAGGTAAACCAACTCCAAACTCTTGAAGAAATCTTGATCAAAATAACACGTAGAGATCATGGGGAATCATATATAATGCCTAGAGAAATTATGGATCATTCCTTGGTTGTGCTCTTAGCAATGAGGGTCTTAAACCCTATATGTGAACTTGATAGATCAATAGTGATCATGCCCTACCTACAAAAGAGCTAGGCAAAGACATATTTTTGGTATTTTGGTTAGTGAAATGATAAAATACAAGTATGATACAATCACATGGTGCTTGGTTATCTCTCCCAAAACAAACCCAATGAAAGAGGGGTAAGGAGGATGCCAATGTATGCTTCCAATGCTAATGCATATGATGAGATTGCATGAGGGATCTTAGGGTCAAAATTAGGGTCTTACAACTGCCCCTATTTAAGGACATTCTAAGAGAGGAGGTGAAGGTTAAAATCTTCGTATTGACTCAGTAGAATGGGCTTAAATAAAAACATATAGAAACAAATTTTGGTCCCTAAGAGACCTCATGATGCATATGATATGGATGTAAAAGCAAATCTTTATGGGGAAATATTGCCACGGAGGAAAAGAAGTCAGAGAGACCCAAGGTCCGCAGGAGCATGATACATTCCATAAGAAAAAACTCACTGGGGAGACAGAGACTCTGAGGGGATAAAATAGGTTATGCGTAGGCCAGACTACAACTTAAAAACTACTGGGAGACTAGAGGAATTCCATGAAAATGGAAAGGCTCAGGCGTAGAAACAAAAGACGTCTACAGGGGAAACAGGTAGATCAGAATAAAACTGAAATACTTGAATCATGCAGGAAAAGCGATTTCACCAAGGAAATACGCACTCAACTCATCTGGGGAAGAAATAAACTTCAACACAGGAGGAGCAAAAATCTATTATCCACTACCTGTTACTGCGTAAGGAGATAATAAAATCTGATCAAAGAGGACACCCGTTACCGGTTAGGATAAACATATCAAGGATGACTCTCTAAGGGCCACCAGGAAGTGCATTCATTACCAGTTACTGGGTAAGAATATACTTGCTGGAGAAAAACTGCAGAAATAGGATTTACAACTACAGGTTATTGGGCAGAAGACCAAAGATGAGAATATCCGTCACCGGTTAAAGTGATCATATCAAGGATAGACTCAAAGGAAAGAGAATCCGTCATCAGTTAAGATGAACACATCAAGGATAATCTTTCCTGGGAATTGTTAAGGAGGATACCCGTCATCGGTTAGGATGAACATATACAAAAAGTAGGAATTACATCTATCGAATACTGGATAGAATACCACAGAGAGGATATCCGTCACCGGTTTGTCGCAACCTGAAAAATACAGTGCGCGAAAAAACAACCGGCGAAAGAAAATGACAGAAGAGTCGCCACCGTGCGTTATTCATCCCAAAGGAGGGAAAGGAAACGCTCGAAGTAAACCTGAAAAAGGAAAGGACAAGACGGGGTCTCGCAACCAAATCTTGAGTTCGGGAGTCGGTTATGCGAAGGGAAGGTATTAGCACCCCCTACGCATCCTTAGTACGCTACGGGATCCACTTGTGTAGTTCTTGTCTAAAGGGTGTGAGTTTATCTTGTGCTGTTTACTAAAAAAAGGGTTAAATGAAAATGACTCGCGCGGATGTCGCATCCACTGCATACGTATCTCATCTGAATATGAGAATCAGAGTCTTCGTAGCTCGGCTACCTAGGGGTTAAGGGTAATTGTGCTCGCTAAGACATCGCGTCTTATGCCTACGTATCTCATCTGGAATGAGAATCAGAGCAAGCCGTAGTTCGGCTAACTATGGGGTTATGGATCGGGTTTTGGACGAACGACGTCACTACGCAATCTATCGGATGCTCGACCTTTGGAGACTTACTCGCCTGTAGTAGGAGGAGTTAACGTGTTGCTTTGGGTTTTAGGGTTTGGGATGCTAAAGGGCAAAAAGGCAGTCCTTGACGAAGGAACCGCGCTACCTGCAGGGATACGAACACATACAAAACAAACATGTATAAAGTAAATGTGCCAACAAGGGGCTCAGAAGTAAATAAACAAAAGAAAACAAATGCCTCCTATCGAGGTCTTCCAGCTAAGAAAGCGATAAAATGCGGAAAAGAGGTAAAAGTACCACACGGATAAAGATCCGAAGTAACAACAATTAAAGGAGTAAGAAACCCAGGGATCTCCCAAGCTAATGCCATCAAAGAAAGGTGAGTCAGTACAGGTAATCGGAATGAACCTCCAGGGGGTATCCCACAAATAAAGCGGGAAAACCACGCAAACCATCTATGCAAAAGTCTGTGAGCCCTCACAAAAACTCAACAAAAGGGTTAGTGAAACACGATAAGCATTTTTTTCATGGATAACAGTATGGTTTCAGAAACCTCAAACCCTGTGGCATACACTCAAAAATTAAACGGTTAAACATTCAAGGCATTGTTTATACATTCATATACATATTAAACCCATGGGCGAAAAACCTAATGAAATTCATCCATCATACCTCATACATTCATATGATCCAAATTAAGAGCAAAAAGGTAATGGGAATAAGGGAAAACCTGATTGGAGAGATCGGTTGAAATCAAATGGCACGGCTGGGTTTGCAAGGCAATGTTAGGGCTTGCATGAGATGAAAGTGTGTGAGTCAGATTGAATTTTTCAGAGCTGCCTGGGGGTTGCTCTGAATTCTCTGTCAGGTTTCTCTCCAGGTTTTGTCAAGGGTTTTGTTTTAAGGAAACCTCAGAGTATTTTGCTTCTCTTCCTTTTTCTGTCTGATCTCCCTCTTTTATAACCTGATTTTCATGGCTTTGTGGGCTCAAATGAGAGAGGTCCAAGTCCAAGTTTTTTCTATTATATTTTATTTATTTTTTTATTATTATTTTTATTTATTTATTATTTTTTTTAATTATTTTTATTATTTTTATTTTTCGTTTTATTTTTCGTTTATTTTTCTTTATTTTTCTTTTTTTTTTAAAAGTTTCTTGGATCTAATTCTGATTGACATGATGAAATGCAATATGAAATGCTAAATGAATGCATGAATGAGGAGGGCAAATTTTGGGGTGTTACAGCGGCCCCTATTCAATCATCAGCTAACCCGAGTAGGATGAAAGCGAACAACTTATCAGACAAACGGGGTGAGCTGTGATTGAATACCAAAGACAAACCGAAATTTTACGCTCCGAGAACACCACAAAAACGCGGAAATACACCGCGCTGTTTATTTTTCTTCCGATCCTCTGGCTGGATCTGAATCAGTCTTCTGGCTTAATCTGGAGTTTTGATCCTCTGGCTGAACCGATACTCAATTTAGTCCTCTGGTTGGATATTAATTTTGATCCTCGGGCTGGATACGATTTTGATCTTCTGGCTAGATCTTCTTCGATCTTCTGGCTAGATCTCCTTCGTTTCGATTCTCTGGCTGAATCTATTTCCTTTGATTCTCTGGCTGAATCTACTTCGATCTTCTGGCTAGATCTGGATTGTTTCGATTCTCTGGCTGAATCTATTTTCGGTCTTCGGGCTAGACCTGACTTCGATCTTCGAGCTAGATCTTCTTCGATCTTCTGGCTAGATCTCCTTTGTTTCGATTCTCTGGCTGAATCTACTTCGATCTTCTGGATAGATCTAGATTGTTTTGATGATAAATTCCCATAATTAGGATCCCGCATCTGAGGCATGCGCTGGTTGACCCTCTTTTGAAATCTACACCCAACCTTCATATTAGATATGCAGCTTCGAGAATATTCCACTTTTGGGCTTCGTACATATTCTTCAGGCTAGAACATGTTGTAACGACTCCTCAATTAGAGTTGGGCTTGCTGGGGAAATAAAGCTTGTAGGCGACTTCTGTAACACCCTTCTACCCAAACGACATATTTAAAGAATTTATCAGAGTATAACATGTAGAAGAGTTTACATTTCATTCAACTTAACACTCATCACTTTACAACATAAAAATATTTCATTTATTTTAATAAAACCTCGCAGCGGACAACAACACAAATAACGATTTATAAAAATGTTTCAACAAAACATATCAATAATTTAGTCTTCATACACAACTTAAATAATAATATAATCTCTATTGAATCCCATAACCCCGGTGTCACATGACCAGAGCATTGACTTGACTCTGTAGAATAACTCTACACTTATTCTTCACCTCAACAAAAGCTACTCCTCATTATCTGCACATTGCTCATCATAGATGAACATAAACACATGCAGAAGGGGTGAGAATTACATTATTAAATAATAATATAACGACAGAAATATAAACATAAATATATTTCACATATGCCAACACAGCTCATCATAATCATCATAATCAACATACTCATGAACATCAACAAAACAACATATCAAATGCAATGCACACACCCATGCATGACTCAACACGACTCGGTATACCCATTTTGTGACCACTACAGGATCACTACTCCCAGATTCACCACCATAGAATCCGAGTTCCCCATAAGGAACCAAGCCTCTCAACAAGCCCGGAGTCAACAACATCATTGGAACTCAGTCCGTTCGTCACTAGGCATCGGCCTTTCATGAATGCATGCACATCAAACATGCATCATAATCAACATAGCAACAACAACATCATATAGTCATGTTATCATCTTCATTAATAGCATGACATACAACTCAACAAAACAACAACAACATTACAACGATATCACATCTGGGAGTTTAAAACGCGAAAGCTGTCCGTCAAACTGATATGGCGAACGCCGTTAGGCTAATGGTGAACGCCATTAGCGTTAAACGCTCCTATTCTGAAAACTGTCTATCAAACTGATATGGCGAACGCCGTTAGGCTAATGGTGAACGCCATTTAGCGTTAAACGCTCTTATTCTGAAAACTGTCTGTCAAACTGATATGGCGAACGCCGTTAGGCTAATGGTGAACGCCATTTAGCGTTAAACGCTCTTATTCTGAAAAAAGGCCCAAATGGCGAGCGCCAAAGGCATAATGGCGAACGTCATTTGGCTGTTATGTGCATAAACAAGATTTTAAGCGCAGAGACAGTGGACGCGCGGCTTCTAAGCCTACAACCCAATATCAACATTTAACAATCATACATACACAACATACTTCGATTACAATGTATATAACGCCACCATACTCACAGATCGGACAATTTCCCTCAAAACCCCAAACTTTCTCAATCTCCCTAAATTCCCCAAATTTATCAACAACCCAATCCTATATCATGTAATTGCTCGCATATTATCGTTTAATAAGGTTCAGACCCCTTACCTCTTTGGATTGAAGGAAGCTCTGAGCAATCTTTGGTCTTTTCCTCTTCCTTCTCTTTCTCTTCAGCGCTTCTCCCTTTTCTGACTCTGAGGCAAAATACGTGAAAATGAAAACCTTCAGTTATCTCCTTTGGCCTCTTTTACCCAATTCCACTTTTACCCTTCCACTCTTCATATTCCAATTATATTATTTATTTAATTATTATTAAAATAAATAATATCTATAATAATAATAATAATAATAATAATCCAATAATTCAACTTTATTTAATTAAATTAATAAAATACTATTAACTCAATTAAATAATTCTCTTATTTTAATCGGGGTGTTACAACTTCACTGGGGAATCTTCAAATTGAGCCTTAGGCTGGCTTACTGGAACACGATTCTCAGGCTGAATCTTCGAAATAACCCTCAGGCTGGATCACTGGAACACGATTCTCAGGCTGAATCTTCGAAATGACCCTCAAGCTGGATCACTGGAACACGATTCTCAGACTGAATCTTCAAAATGAACCTCAGGCCGGATCACTGGAAAACGATTCTCAGGCTGAATCTTCGAAATGACCCTCAGGCTGGATCACTGGAAAACGATTCTCAGGCTGAATCTTCAAAACGACCCTCAGGCTGGATCACTCACGCTTGATCCTCTGGCTGGATCTCATGACATTGGTTGTAAAGTAATTCTTCAATCTGCTTGGAAGAACCTGTTTATCAGCTTATGTGCATGCTTGATATGATATGCATGCAAATGCAAATGTTATGCATGGTGTAAAAAGAAATCTGCTTGGGGAAGCAAACTCCGGTAGGGAACAGATCGTTGTATCAATCCTTGAATGCTCTGTGGGGAATGATCCGTCTGCCGGGACCAATGAGCCACCAAGAATAATTTGGCTGCTTGAAAAGTTGACCTTGTGGGGGGAGTATCAACTATGGAAACTTTGTTCGGCGAGGCTATGTGAGGAGAGTCTGTGGGGAAAACACTTCCTGGGGAAATGTCGTAGGAAACGACCTTTGCAGGGGATATGAACTTGCTAATCGCCCTCAAGCTGGGGTTTAACAAATCTGTTAAAAATAATCTGCTGGGGAATGAGATGAACACTGGGAACACCACCCTCTCATCTGTTGGTTATGCAACCACTCCGCTGTTGCTAGGAAGATACAGTCTGACACTGTCAACTCCGCTGGGGATATATAGTTTGGATACTGTCAACTCTGCTGGGGAACATGCTCTGCTATAGAGAGACTTTGTCAACCGCTTGGGGATGAGGATTCATGACTTGGCATTCGGTTCCTGTGACCTGTAACCAAATCATCTGCAAAAGCCACCATTATGTTCATATGCAATATGTTTTATCAAAAATTCGGACATTTTTGCAAACAAACTGATAAATGAAAAATAAAGAGGCTCTTTAACTGAATTATTCGACTCTTACTGGGGAGAAAATTTGTGCCAGGAATAGGCGAGGGTATCAGGAAGCTGATCCCTGAAAAGAGGTGATCGCTATAAAAAGAGAACTATCCTAATGGCAATGGGGATACGGGGTCCCACCGAGTTTCGACTCTGCTATGGCTCGTATGTCCTCAAGACGCTCTGCTCATCTTGCTTTCTGAAGTGGATGATTAGTCGATCTTTAACCTTCGGAGATTGTCGGATTGAATGAAACGGTGATATAACACCGATGAACTCAAATCACAGTCATTCGCTTATTCCCTAACTTTTGCCTGGATCGCCCCCTTTTCGGGTTTTTAATCCACCGGGATACCCATTTTTGCCTGAGCCGCCCTTTTGGGTTTTCGACTCACCGGGTGTACTCTTTTTTTATATCCCTAATTTTTGCCCGAACCTCTTTATTCTTTTTTTTTTGGTTCGTCGGGATGCCCTTTTTTTGCCTGGACTATTCTTTTTATCGTCCAGCGGGTCTATTTTATACGAAGTATTTTTTCTTAACTGCGTCTGAGTTAATAGGGGTCGGGAATCCTTCGCCATCCATGGTTGTTAGCATCAAAGCTCCGCCATAGAAAATCCTTTTAACCACGTACGGACCCTCATAGTTCGGTGTCCATTTGCCCCTGTGATCTGTGTTGGGAGGAAGAAATCTTTTGAGTACCAATTCACCGACTTGATACCCCCGAGGGCGCACTTTCTGACCAAATGCTTTCTTCATTCGTCTCTGGCCGAGATACGTCAATTCTGGGTACGTAGTTCCAACATAGCATCTTAATCATCGAAGACAAGGTAAACAAAGCATCAGCAAATTGGTTTTCTTCAAAAGAAAGTCAACAATCTTCTCGTGTAGTCTCTGTAAGGAGCTAGATGAGGCTGAGGTGTATACCATTTCCCGTTGGTTTGATTGATGACCAAAGCTGAATCCCCGTATACATCCAGGGTTTTAATCTGTATATTGACGGCTTCCTCAAGTCTTAGGATACAAGCCTCGTATTCGGCTTCATTGTTGGTGCAGGGAAAAGTTATTCTGGCACCAAATGGCATATGAACCCCCTTCCGCTGTGATCAACACTACACCAACTCCGCGACCATTGACGTGGACCGCCCCATCAAACATCATAACCCATTTGGATTCAGGGTCAGGCCCCTCCTCCGGGAGTGGTTCCTCTCAATCTTTCGATTTGAGAAACATGATGTCCTCATCAGGAAAGTCAAACCTCATAGGTTGGTAATCATCAATCGGTTGCTCTGCAAGATAGTCTGACAAGACACTTCCCTTGATGGCTTTTTGTGAAGTGTATTGGATGTCATACTCTGTCAGTATCATTTGTCACCTAGTAACCTTTCCGGTAAGTGCTGGCTTTTCAAAAATATACTTGACTGGATCCATTTTTGATATCAATAGAGACGTGTGAGTCAACATATACTGTCTTAGTCGGCGAGCAGCCCATGCCAAAGCGCGGAAAGTTTTCTCGAGCAATGAGTATCTTTGTTCACAGTCGGTAAACTTTTGCTAAGGTAGTATATTGCATGCTCTTTTCGACCTGACTCGTCATGCTGACCGAGCACACAACCCATTGACCTTTCTAACACAGTCAAGTACATGATCAACGGTCTTTCCTCTCGGCCTGTAGACTTGCCCCGATCTTGATCTCTTTCTCTTCGTCTGCGGTACCGATGTTGACGGTCTCAATCACCTCCTGATAAGGTGTAATAGCTCGGTCCTCCTGTTTCAACAATCTGGCTAACCCTTCAGGCAATTCACAATCTTCCTCAACCCCTTCTCCGGCTTAATAGATAGGATTGTCGAAGTCATACTTGGCCATAGCAGTGTCGTTAGTAGTGAGATCCGGGTGGTCCGCTCTGCATGATGGAGGATCATGCTTTACCTTAGAATGAGAGATTTTTTTTTTGGAAAGAAAGAAAAAACGAAAAAAGAAACATTTCCATTTTTTTTTGTAAAAGTAAAAAAACTGAAAGAAAGAGAACACAAAATTGTTTGCAAAAGCCGTCCTTTATTGATGATAAAAATAATTGCGAAATGTAACTAAATGGATGGCCCTACAAATGAGCCGTTACACCTTGGGCAAAGTGTAAGACTTTATTATGCATGTAATAAAGGAAAACAATAAAAATCACTCTTTCAATAGAGTAACCCGGACGGTTTTTTCAGACGACCAATTGTCGAGCTTTTCTCCCGGGACACACGGGCGAATCCAGCTATCTAAGTCACAGTCGCTGTCAGCCTTGTCTTCATCTGCAGCATTGACGATGTGGGGAGAAACCAAACCCCCGCTGGAGAGAGTACCGATTTCATTCTTCTGAGATCCCAGAGCATACCCCAATCCAAACTTGTCTTCTTTGATGACTGGCTCCACAAATTTGCCCCAGCCTTGGGCATTACCAGCTTTAACCACTTCGACAACTTACTTGTATGAAGAGATAGAAGTCCTGACCTTCTCAAACTCATGTGAAAAGACAACTTTGGGCGCGACCTCGTTGATGTTGATGGCTTCGAAGCCCTGACACAGCATCTCGTGCATCTCGCCGTCCATCTCTACATACTTAAATGTAGACAGGTGGCTAACAAAAATATCCTCTTCACCACAGACAGTGACGACCTGACCTTCTAGTTCATATTTGAGCTTCTGGTGGAGGGTAGAAGTAACAGCACCGGCAACATGAATCCAAGGCCGACCTAGCAGACAGCTGTAGGCAGACTGGATATCCATCACATAAAAGGTGCTCTTGAACACCTGCGGTCCAATCTTAACTGGCAACTCAACTTCGCCCAAGACAGCTCTCTTAGAGCCATCAAAAGCCCTCACAACTAAGTTACTTGGCCTCAGGATGGTGTCATCGCAATCCAACTTCATTAAGGCTTTCTTTGGAAGAACATTCAGAGAAGAGCCTGTATCAACCAAAACATGGGAAAGCATCACCCCTTTGCACTCCATTGTGATATGCAAGGCTTTGTTATGATTCCTGCCCTCAGATGTCAGGTCATTATCGGTGAAACCTAGCCCCCGGCTAGCGTTTACATTGGAAACTACCGACTCCGGCTGGTTAATAGTTATCTCCGGTGGAACATAGGCCATATTCAGTACTTTCAACAAGGCTGCTCTGTGCGCCTCAGAGCACAACAATAGTGAGAGAATGGAGATCTTTGAGGGTGTCTGATTTAGCTAGTCGACTACCTTGTAGTCACTTTTCTTGATAATCCTCATAAACTCATCCACTTCCTTCTCGAATGCGGTCTTAGGAGGATCTTCCTCAGTAGTAACCTCTTCGGCGGCCATCTGTTTCCCTTTAGCCTTGGCAGCTGCCTCGGCTTCAGTATTCGCGCGTAATGTTGATGGTGCAAATAGGCGTCCACTGCGAGTGAAGCCACCAACCCCTCCAACATTGTTTACAACGGAGCTACCAATGTCAATGTCTTCTTCGTTAACTTTCTGCCCCTGGCAGTAGATATCAGCCCCATAGTGCCACAGGATAGCACTGTCTTTCTCATACGGAACGGGTCCTGGTATTGTGATGGTGATCGGACCAACCAAAGTCGGTTGAGGGCTATCAGAGTAAATTGCAACTGGTGCTGAACTTTCGATGTTCACCGCTGCTGGTTCTGTACTTTCTGGGAAATATATTGTTGTCGGAGCGAGTCTCTCGGGAACATATATTTCTTCAGGAGTGAAATAAAACGTCACCGTCGATACATCATTCTTCACTGGACGAGCCTGATCGAACTGAAGACAACCTTCATCTATCAGTTGCTGAATACCCCTTCTCAAACTGTCACATCCGTTTTCGGCAGCTTGACAATTTCTGCATTCTTCCCCACAGCCCGGGAAAATCTGTCCTTTTAGAAGTCGGTCTTTAACCACCGATAGCGAAGTCTTCACCTTAGTCACATCAGAAACCAAATTCAAAGTTTCCCCACTATCAACAACATTAATCCTCTGCCCGCCGTGAGCCGGCATCGGGTTCTGGATAACATTAGGCACCGGAGCAAAATTGATAGCCTGGGCATCTCTCAAATCTTGTACCTTTAACTGGAGAGCCTTGCAATTATCTGTAGTATGGCCAGGTGCGTTGGAGTGAAAAGCACATCTGGCGTTGACATCATAAGCTCTAGGCAAATTATTGGGATCGATTGGTGGGGCCAGAGTTCTCAACGTAACCAAATTCATGTCAATCAACTTGGGAAGTAATACTGAATAAGGCATTGGGATTGGCTCGATGACCCGGTCCGTCTGCCTTGGATGTTGTTGATAGTGTCTCTGCTGACCCGGATTACCTCCTTGTTGTTGATTGTTGTACCTGGGTTGTTGTTGCGGATGATATTGCGGTTGAGGAACAGGTGTTGGAATAGTGACTGCGGCCACTTGATCTTGATAATAATTAGGGCGTCCTCTACCCCTACCTCTGCCGGTATACACAACACTTGCCTCGCCTTCTTTTCTTCGCTGACCGTTACCAGCAAACGGCCTCTTGGGACCTGATGAGTTGGAAGCACTATTGTCTTGAATTCGGCCCATCTTCAACAGACTCTCGATTCTTTCTCCAGCAATTACTATCTCTGCAAAGCTGATTGACGGGCAAGCAGCCAATCTCTCAATATAATTGCCTTGAAGAGTGTTCATGAACATGTCCGCCATCTCCCTTTCAGACATAGGGGGTTGGACGGACGCAACAATCTGTCTCCAACGCTGAGCATACTCTCTAAAGGTTTCCTTGGCAGTCTGAGGCATACCTTGCAACAAGGTCCGATTTGGAGCCATGTCCAAGTTGTATTGATATTGCTTGACAAAAACCTCTGCCAAGTCTTTCCAACTCTTGATGGTAGTACGAGACAAATGAGAATACCATTCACGAGAAGCTCCAGTTAGACTGTCTTCAAAATAGTACATCCACAACTTTTCATCTTCCGTGTGAGCTCCTAACCTTCCCAGATAAGATTGGAGATGAGTGCGTGGGCAAGAAGCCCCGTTGTATTTCTCAAAAGTAGGGGGTTTGAACTTGTGAGGAATCCTTACTCCCTGAACCAGACCAAGATTTGTGACATCAAAGCCTAAGGAATTTTGAGACTCCAAAGATTTGAGCTTCTCAGCAAGCTCATCCATACGGCGAGTGGTCTCGAGGGCCTCGTCGTGCAAAGAAAATTGATCATATTGATAATCTTCAGTAACGGGGCACCCGTTAATCCGAATTCCTTGATTCACATTGTACCTTCCGCCAGTACCATTTCCAACATTCCCTATGTTGCCAACATTACCCGGGTTTCCATCAGCATTTGCGTTACCCGCGTTACAAGTGTTCACAGAGTTATCAGCGTTCCCAGGGTTACCAGGGTTTCCCTCAGCATTTGGTATCTCCACCTCCGGATCGGGTCTCAGTTGCTCAACCAATTCCCTCAGCTTTTCCTGGCCTTCTGCCATACCAGTCATCAATGTCATGAACTGATCCATCCTTTCACGCATATCAGCCAACTCTTTCTGTACTTGGTCCACCGCTAGCTGTGGACGATTTTCCTTTGTCGGGTACCTGTGGACTCGCTTGGGACCAATAACTGCCTGATACAGGGAACAAACATTAGACACTGCGGTGACACCTGCAAAACAGACAAGGGTTAATATGCATGGTATGCGATGCACTGCTTGTTCAGTTTTAAGGCACCCCCGTTTTGAAAGGGAATACCCTGCAAATGAATAAGCATGAGATGTTGGATGCAAATATGCAGATGATGTTATGCAATGCAAAGGCATGTCAATCAGAATTGATGGATCCGCTTGAACATCTGTCAGGTTGCACTGCCTGGAGAGAAATTCGCTGAGGAATATAATACAAGACCAAAACTCTGCTCCAGAAAACCGGGTTGGTTGGAGGTTAAGGTTTCCTGAATTTAGCCCGCCCCTCACTGGTAGGTTCTAAGAACAGAAGTTCGTCAGCTTCAGCCCTTCAGTCGCGAATAATACGTTTACCACTGAAGGTTTGGTATTATTACGGGACAAAAGACCTCCATTAACTCCCCTCAACAGGACATCCTAATAGCAAGTTCCCAGTCTCGGGATCCTCGGATTGAGCAGCGAGAATGCGCCCACCAGAGCTAACATAATCACGTCTCGGAGGAGAGGCCTCGACTGAGTTCTCGGGAAATGGTCACTAGAGTCGACGATTTCTAGAGGAACATCCTGCCGTTACGGAACACCCGTAAGACATAATATATCCAAAAGAAACCTCGTCTGGGTATGGTTCTTCACGAACGACTTAACGTAGCAACACGCCACGCAAGCCTCATGATTATCCACTCTAAAACCTGTGTGTACACTCAATCCTGGGTAATGGGCTTATCTCTCATAGAACACCCCATCCCAGCAAACAAACAAACAGATCCAACAAATACAACAGATGCATGCAAGCAGGTAAGCAAATAAAGGTACAAAAGCATGAACACCCAATAAACAAGAAATCACACAAGCTAGGAGGGACTCGCTTAGGGAAGATGGACCAGCAAGAGGTCAACTTCTTTCAGTCCCCAGCAGAGTCGCCAGCTGTAGCAACCTGAAAAATACAGTGCGCGAAAAAACAACCGGCGAAAGAAAATGACAGAAGAGTCGCCACCGAGTGTTATTCATCCCAAAGGAGGGAAAGGAAACGCTCGAAGTAAACCTGAAAAAGGAAAGGACAAGACGGGGTCTCGCAACCAAATCTTGGGTTCGGGAGTCGGTTATGCGAAGGGAAGGTATTAACACCCCTACGCATCCGTAGTACTCTACGGGATTCACTTGTGTAGTTCTTGTCTAAAGGGTGTGAGTTTATCTTGTGCTGTTTACTAAAAAAAGGGTTAAATGAAAATGACTCGCGCGGATGTCGCATCCACTGCATACGTATCTCATATGAATATGAGAATCAGAGTCTTCGTAGCTCGGCTACCTAGGGGTTAAGGGTAATTGTGCTCGCTAAGACATCGCGTCTTATGCCTACGTATCTCATCTGGAATGAGAATCAGAGCAAGCCGTAGTTCGGCTAACTATGGGGTTATGGATCGGGTTTTGGACGAACGACGTCACTACGCAATCTACCGGATGCTCGACCTTTGGAGACTTACTCGCCTGTAGTAGAAGGAGTTAACGTGTTGCTTTGGGTTTTAGGGTTTGGGATGCTCAAGGGCAAAAAGGCAGTCCTTGACGAAGGAACCGCGCTACCTGCAGGGATACGAACACATACAAAACAAACATGTATAAAGTAAATGTGCCAACAAGGGGCTCAGAAGTAAATAAACAAAAGAAACAAATGCCTCCTATCGAGGTCTTCCAGCTAAGAAAGCGATAAAATGCGGAAAAGAGGTAAAAGTACCACACGGATAAAGATCCGAAGTAACAACAATTAAAGGAGTAAGAAACCCAGGGATCTCCCAAGCTAATGCCATCAAAGAAAGGTGAGTCAGTACAGGTAATCGGAATGAACCTCCAGGGGGTATCCCACAAATAAAGTGGGAAAACCACGCAAACCATCTCTGCAAAAGTCTGTGAGCCCTCACAAAAACTCAACAAAAGGGTTAGTGAAACACGATAAGTATTTTTTTTCATGGATAACAGTATGGTTTCAGAAACCTCAAACCCTGTGGCATACACTCAAAAATTAAACGGTTAAACATTCAAGGCATTGTTTATACATTCATATACATATTAAACCCATGGGCGAAAAACCTAATGAAATTCATCCATCATACCTCATACATTCATATGATCCAAATTAAGAACATAAAGGTAATGGGAATAAGGGCAAACCTGATTGGAGAGATCGGTTGAAATCAAATGGCACGGCTGGGTTTGCAAGGCAATGTTAGGGCTTGCATGAGATGAAAGTGTGTGAGTCAGATTGAATTTTTCAGAGCTGCCTGGGGGTTGCTCTGAATTCTCTGTCAGGTTTCTCTCCAGGTTTTGTCAAGGGTTTTGTTTCAAGGAAACCTCAGAGTATTTTGCTTCTCTTCCTTTTTCTGTCTGATCTCCCTCTTTTATAACCTGATTTTCATGGCTTTGTGGGCTCAAATGAGAGAGGTCCAAGTCCAGGTTTTTTCTATTATATTTTATTTTTTTTTTTATTATTATTATTATTTTTATTTTTTTTTTGTAAAAAATTATTATTTTTTTTATTTTTTTTATTTTTTTATTTTTCATTTTATTTTTCGTTTTATTTTTATTTTATTTTTTTTTTTATTTTTTTTTTATTTTTTTAAAAGTTTCTTGGATCTAATTCTGATTGACATGATGAAATGCAATATGAAATGCTAAATGAATGCATGAATGAGGAGGGCAAATTTTGGGGTGTTACACGGTTAAAGTGAACATATCAAGGATAAACTCTGCAAAGGGAGAAAAGCAGGATTTATAACTACCAGTTACTTGGTAGAAGACCGCAAAGAGAAGGAAACCCGTCATCGGTTAGGATGAACATATCAAGGATTAACTCTCTGGGGAACAAGTACGGATTACAACTACCTTTTTACTGGGTAGAATACCAAAGATGAGAATATCCGTTATCGGTTAGGATGAACATATCAAGGATAGACTCAAAACAGGAGAAGAAAATATCCGTCACCGGTTAGGATGAACATATCAAAGATATACTTCCTAGGGAAACATGAAAATGAATCCGCTGGGGAGAAAAAAGGTTACTTTTGCTGGGTATTGGGCAAGAAGTGGCAAAATGCAACCTAAGAAGAACATTACCAGTTACTGGGTAATAAACTCTTAGGGGACCTGAAGCATCGATCTAGAAAGAAAACAGTCAATCAAGACTCAACCCAATGAGGATATAACTCAAGGGGAGTAATTCCATCCAGATAATCAACTAGGGAGGAAGTTGAAACAAATCCTCATCCACGAGGAAATAAATAAGTGGGGAAAGGAGATAGGTTAAAGTCTTTCTGTTTAAGGGGATGACACTCTACAATTGAAGGAGGACAGACACCAAACTTGTATGGGGATAAAGTACCACCATAAAAGAGAATTAAAATCACAAGAATGAATCAACAAGTGTGATGATGCAATAATGAAATTTTATGAGTGTATATGTATATGTGTATGTATATATGATGATTATGCTGATAACACGATCACGAAGGATACAAAGATGTCGCATATTTGAATCATCGATACAATTCTCGGCCAATCCACAAAAGAGGGAAACAACTGTTGGAGAAAAGTGAAATCAATATCCCGAAGGCTCAACCCTAGCTGTGGAAACAAAGGAGATCTGTTGAGGAAAACCATTATCAAGTCTGAGGGGAATTTTAGGTCAACACCATATAAAATGGGAGACAATCATGCAGGGGATAAACACAAATGACTGCTCAAAAACCAGGAGGAAACTCTGACTTGGAGAGAATTTGATGGCGACTGGTGGGGAAACCAAAGTCCTATTAGAACCATGCAAACTGCTGCAAAGAACCAGTCTTACTCTGCTGGAGACCAAATATAAACTCGGTTGGGGAAGACATACTAAACTCCGCAGGGGATTAAGCAACCAACTCAGCTGAGGCGACGAAGAAAAAAATAATCGTTTAGAGAAAACAACAAACACCGAGTGCTGAACAATGCTGTCAAGGATGAAAGAGAAATTGCGCCTACTGCTTGAGGAGAACCAATAATGCTCTACACCTAGGGCTTACTGCTTTCAAACCATTGTTGATATTCCTCTTAAATGAAATTGATTGCTTAAAATTCATGCTTTTATATGTTTAAGAAAAATGATTTTGATTTAAAAATTTTAATTTTAAAAGTGATCATAATAAAATTTAAATCTATTCGGCTGAATTAAACAAGAGTAGAAACAGTTGGATAAAAGTTCAACTTTATTTAATAGAATGGTAGTCTGTAAATGACAAGACTCCATAGATCTTTACAAAGTTGAAAATGGTAATTTACATGGAAAAGGGTTACATCGAATACAATGATGACTAATCCTTCTACCAACTCTTGATATCCACCGTGCTCTTGGCTACTACTGGGGATCAGAATCCAACCATTGTGCTCAAGAACGTCTTCAAAATTGAAGATCAGCAGGATGCAATTACTTTCCAGAATCCCTAATTTTTGCATAAATTGCCCCAAAGTGGGGTACTCAATTTATCGGGATAATTCTTTCTATTTTATGTCTCTAGTTTTTGCCTGGATAGCCCTTTCAAGTTTTCAATCCACCGAGACACTCATTTTTGCCTAAGCCGCCCTTTCAGGTTTTCAACTTAGCGAGTTGTTCTTTTCTTTTTAGGTGAAGTATTTCTTGACTGCATCTGCATTCATAGGACGAGTGAACTCGTCACCATCCATGGTTGCAAGAATCAAAGCGCCGCCTGAAAAGGCTCTCTTAACAACATATGGGCCTTCATAATTAGGAGTCCATTTTCCCCTAGAATCTGGTTTGAAAGATAGAATCTTCTTGAGCATAAGGTCACCTTCTCTAAACACACGAGGTGTAACCTTCTTGTCAAAAGCTTTCTTCATCCTCTGCTGATATAACTGACCATGACACATGGCAGTCAATCTCTTCTCTTCAATCAAATTCAGCTGGTCATATCTGGTCTGACACCATTCAACTTCAGTCAACTTGGCTTCCATCAAGACACACAGTAATGGGATCTCAACCTCTACTGGGAGCACAACTTCCATACCATATATAAGAGAGAAAGGGGTTTCCCCTGTTGAAGTGCGGATGGATGTATGGTACTCGTGTAAAGAAAATGGGAGCATCTCATACCAATCCTTATACGTTACAACCATCTTCTGAATAATCTTCTTGATGTTCTGGTTTGCAGCTTCAACAACTTGTGTCCATAATAGTAATCAGTATAGTACCATTAATAAAGCACGTACCACAAATTAATTTGTCTGTGCTAGTAGTCTCTGGTCCAGTCAAAGGAAAAAACATCTCCTCCAGACTGAACCTTCTTGGGTTTCTGGAAATGAGTACTAATGTGACCTGGTTCCCCACAGTTGAAGCAAGTCGTACTATTACTCTTATAATCACCAATAATACGTCTAATCTTTCCACACTTAAATCATCTCTTCTCCAAACTCTTGTAGTCATTGGCATGATAGCTCGTGACACCACACTTAAAGCATTTGATAGAAGCGGGAGTCTCTCCCCCACTTAGCCTTTTCTGATATGAAGCCTTATGCTTCCCATGATACTGATTCCTCCCGTTCTACTCACTGAGACGTTTCTAGTGACAAGAACGAGCTTTGTTATCCTCATTATATATCCTACACTTATTCACCAGGATAGGAAATTTGCGAATCTCTTGGTATCGAATACCTTGCTTGATCTTCGGGCGTAGTCTGTTTTCGAACTTGATGCACATCGACCCATCAACAACCCCACCATTGTAGTATGGATAAAACTTCACCAGTTCTTTGAACTTAGCAACATACTCTATAAGTACCATATTTCCCTACGTCAACTCAAGGAACTCGATTTCTTTCTTACCACACACATCCTCTGGAAAATACTTTTCTAAAAATTTATCCCTGAACACAGCCTAAGTAATCTCAGTACCAACAACTTCCACACTCTGAGGTGCATTATCCCACTAGTCTTCGGCCTCCTCTATAAATATGTGAGTACCAAACTGCACCTTTTGAACTTCAGTGCAAGCCATTTCTCAAAAAATCTTCTCAATCTCTCTGAGCCATGTATGTGCACCCTCTGGATCATATCTAATCTTGAAGATAGGGGAATTGTTTCTTTGAAATTTCCCAAATCCACGGAACTCATCACCAACCTAATTCTACTGACCATGCAACGCCTGAGCCATCACCTCCAAAGCATCAATGACCGCTCAGTCTTTTCTTCCTCCTTCCATATTCTGTACACTAGTAAACATGCATTAGAAGAAATATTGCACCAACAGTGTTCACACACTTTTCGCATACTAGGGGACAACCAACATTACAAAAACCTTATCAGATGGACCGACCTGCTCTGATACCATAATTATAACACCCTAAACCCTGAAATTATGTCAAAAGATTTACTCGACAGTTTAAGTTGTCACCAACTACAACCCACAACAATAACTATCAACATATACAACAACATAAAACATAATTAATCACCATATAGTAACAAATAGTAATCCCCCCTTATGAATTACTATCCACCAATAATAACAAAAATCTACAACAACAAATACATAATTAATCACCATCTAATCATGTATTTCACAACAATGTTAATCATATTCTCATCATGTAACAACACAAAACAACACCGTACGCATCTCATACTATTGCTACATATAAACAACAACAGGTAAGTAATGCAATTACCAACCAAAAACAATAATTCCACCATAATTAATTAAACTCATGACAATTAATTAATTAACAAAACCAACACAGACAAACAATATCCATATATCACCCAAACAACAAAAACACCTCGAGAATTTGAACAGACAACTCAAACCACGATACAGGGACAAGTATGTTGCTTTTGACAGCATGATGGGTGACTCATCACCTGCTTAAAACTCCCAGACTATCGTCATAGCGACAACCTCTTTGGAAAACCAAACCGGGAGACCATGATGGTCTCCCCGCCAGAGCGTTGATGCCCGTCAGCATCTCAAGGGGCGTGACAGGTAATTCGTCATCTAGGTAATGCCCGTCACCCTGCACCCGAAGTCAAAAACACAAATTATGCCGTGGAAGTTCCCTTGACCTCCAACTTTCGATCCCCATCATCCTCACATGTTCATAAAATGACACAACATGTAATAACATCATCATAACATGCTAAATCACATAATTACACAAATTATTCATTCAATTTCATGAATTTCATGTTTATGTTCAAACCTTCAACAACTCCAACTATGGCATACGAACATGTACACATAAACAAAATCATATATACATAAATCCAACCACAAAAATTATATGAATACACCTCTATTCATCAATTTCCAGAACCACGTATAATCAACAACAACTCATAAGCAATTCACATAATTCATAAAGAGAGTAAGGGTTTTTCTTCTCTACACCTTCATGCAATACACCCATATGGAAGCCTTTTCTCCCCCTTTACCTTAGGTTCTTAGCAAAATTATGAATTGGTGATGGTTCATTCTTCCTTCCTTAAGCCCTAGCCTCCCTTACTCTTCCAAACTTTATTTCACATACTGACAACTCTTAGGTCTCTAATCCCTTTTTATCTCAAAAACCTAATTTAATCTTTAGGCAATTATACTAAGGTTCAACTTATCCCTTAATTCTCATCACTCCCTTATTTTCTCCTTAGTTCCTATTTTCCACCCATAAACTTATTTTTCTATTTAAATTAACTAATTAAAAACAATACCAATTCTAATTATTTAATTATTTTAATCCTTCTATCACCCCACTAATGCCCTCACTATACCCTACCACATACACATACAACTCATAATATATTTAATTAAAGTGTATCACATATTAAATAATTAAATAAAATATAAAGAATCTGATTAAATAAACTAATCAAATTTCATGGTGTTATAACTCTCCCCTACTTAGAGAATTTTCACCCTCGAAAATTACCTGAAGGAAACATAGTCGGATACGACTCTCTCATCTTACTCTCCAGCTCCCACGTTATACTTCCACCAGCAGATCCTCCCCATACCACCTTCATCATCGTAATCTCCTTACCTCTCAAGTGTTTCACTTTGTGATCCTCTACTCTCAAGGGAGATGCCTCAACGGTTAAGTTTTCTCTAACTTGTACATCGTCCACTTCAATCTCATGAGACGGATCAAGAATATATTTCCTCAACTAAGACACATGAAAGACATCATGATGATTTGAAACAAACGAAGTTAACGTAACTCTGTAGGCCACTTCTCCTACTTGCTTCATAATCTGATATGAACCAATAAAATATGGCGTAAGCTTTCGAGACATCAAAGTCTGACCAACACCACTTACTAGAGTAACTCGAAAAAACACATGATCTCCCTTAATGAACTCAAGTGCTTTCCTCCTCTTATCATGGTAACTCTTATGGCGCATCTACAAAGCTTTCATATTCTCTTGGATCATATTGATCTTGTCAGAGGTTTGTTGCAGAATATCAGGTCCAAGCACATTACTCTCGCCTAATTCATACCAACACATAGGTCACATACACCTTCTACCATACAAAGCCTCAAATGGTGTTATTCCAATACTAGAATGGAAATTGTTGTTGTAAGCGAAATCAATCAACAACAAATAGATATCCCAAGAACCTCCTTGCTCTAGGACACAAGCCCTCAACCGATATTCTAAGGATTGGATAGTCCTATATGTCTGACCGTCCATGTGGGTATGATAAGCATAACTCAACTTCAGCTTAGTACCCATGGCTTCCTGCAAACTCTTCCAAAACCTCGATGTGAATCTCGAATCTCTATTCGAAATAATAATCGAAGGAATACCATGTAAGCTAACAACCTTCTCAATATACAACTCATCCAACTTCTTCAAAGGGTAACTGATCTTAATTGAAAGTGAAATGAGCCAATTTAGTCAATCTATCAATAATAACCCAGATGGAATCACACCTTTTCGTCATCTTCTACAAACTCATCATAAAATCCATGGAAAGGTTATTCTATTTCCACTCAGGAATGCTTAACGTTTGCATCAACGACTTCTGATGTTCAATCTCCGACTTCTGGCAAGTCAAGCAAGCGTAAACAAAATCAGTTACTTCCTTCTTCATTCTTGGCCACCAAAATATTATCTTTAAGTCTTGATACATCTTAGTGTAAGACCCCAATTTTGACCCTAAGATCCCTCATGGCATCATAACATTGCATTTGCATAGCCTCAAGGATCATGAGCATCTTGGTTCCCTTTGCCTTTGGGTGGGACTCCTTGTGATTGGTTTGAGATCACCAAGCATGCTTGAATTATACATCATTGTTTCTCTTACTTTTGTTTACTAAAAAAAAAAAAAAAAAAAAAAAAAAAAAGAAAAAAAAAAGAAAAAAGAAAAAAAAGGGAAAATAAATAAATAAATAAATAAAATATAACAAAAAAAAAATTGGACTTGGGCCTCTCTCATTTGAGCCCACAGGTCCACAAAAACCAGGTTATAAATTCAGAGTTTCAGTGAAACAAAAGGAAAGGCCATTCCTATTACCCTGGCAGGAAAAAGAAAGTGAGAGAAGAGCTAACAGAGTTCAGAGCAACCTCTAGAGGCTGAAGGGAACTCATCGGCAAAGAACCAATTCCCTCTCATATAAACCCTCAGATTGCTCTGCAAACCTCACGGGTGCAACTCAATTTCAATCGATCCTCCCCAATCAGGTATGCCCTATTTCCACTACTTTATACTTTCAACCTGAAATTTTTTGATACCCTTTTAATGTATGTGTTTGACAAGAGGTTTAGGCCTCCTGCCCTTGGTTGCTTTTTGTGAGCTTTTTTGTGAATTTTAATGGCATGATTCATGTGGATACATTTTGATTTGGGGGCAACTCTTGATTACCCTATCTTGTTTCTCTAACCTGTTTGTTGAGTTTTTTTGTGAGGGCTCACATGACTCTTGCAGAGATGGCTTGGTGTTCCACTTTATTTGTGGGATACCACCTGGAGGTTTATTCCGATTACCTGTGCTTAATGGCTTGAGATATTTGTTTGTGACTTCTTATTCCAAAGGATGGGAGCTACTTGGATCATCAATATGATCTCAAGAGGGGAACTCCTAATGTGGTTTTATTTTCTTTTCCCTTATCTCTTGTATGTTTAGGAATTTAACCCTTCTTTTTTTCCCCATTCTAACCCAAGCTAAAACTTTTTGTGTAAACAATAACTTTTGTTTTCAACATTAGAAACCTAAGCCTTATGCTTTTGATTTTCAAAACTTATTTTTCATAACACTTATTCTGAATTGAACCTTTTAATCCACTTTAACCATATTTTTGTAAATACTTTTAATTGGTAAATATAATCCATTCAAATACTTTTTGTGGTTTCAATGGCCACCTTCTTAATCAAACCCTTTTTTTTATAACCATTAGCTATTAGGTTTGAATTATCCTTGAGGTAGATATAATACTCACCTTTATCCTTAGTGATGGACAATGAGTCTTCCATGCTTATTATAGGGTTAACCCCTCACTAGCATGTTGAAGCTATCCTCACATGGTGGATTTGTGGTTTTAGGTTGAGTTTTCTCCCTTTGATAACAAAAGACCTTAAGGTTTTTGGACCAATCAATTCACCAACTTTTTTTTGAATTTTTTTACCCCGAACTACGAGGTTTTGATCCTAATCTTTTTTTAAGATGGTACGTAGGCAATGGGTTCATCCATTCAAACACAAAATGTAAATAAATTTGTATATTCTTTTCTCATCCCTTCAATCATGTTTGCACAAATAAATTTTCACAAAAAAAAAACAACCTTACAACAAATGTGAAAAGGGCTCCCTAGGAGTACCTAGGATGCTTTGGGTGCCTAACACCTTCCCAATAAAACTTTTAGGTTTTTGTTCGCTTTCTAACCATTCCTTTGGATAAATAGAAGTGCGGTGGCGACTCGACTTGCATGATTTACCTTGGATTTAGTCAATATCTCTAATGGTAACGAATACCCCGCTACAGAAAAATGGCGACTCCACTGGGGATAAATAATTTGCCTAGTGGGTTTTGCCTACTTTTCATATTTGTTGTATTGTATTGTATATTTTTTTGTGTGACATATTTTTGTGCAATTTGGGATTACTGTATTGTATGTAATGATTGAATTGTTTGAGTATTAATTCCTTGTATACTTGGTGATCTTCGTGAGATGAGTTCTATACCCGAACTAGAGTCCACTTAGGATAGGAGAATGGCATAGTCTTGTCGACTTGTGTGGAGTTATTCCTTAGCAAGTTGACTTGCAAGTCCATTCACTTGGTGGAGGTTATGTTGGGATCAATAATGTCACACAAGTAAGTTGTGGTTAGACATTAATTTTCCAATATAGACCTTAGAAGCCAAGGACCTTAGTTTACCAAACCCATCTTGACCTATGCTTAGGATGTAGTGCGAAGGTCGTTCAAGTGTAAGATTTGATACGATTGTTACGCGATACTACACTCATAAGAGTCTCTCTTGAGAATATTTTTGGAATACGAGTAGTCGTTTCTCCGATAATATCCAAAAGATGGGATGATGACTATGGGAACCTCTTGTAGAACATGTTTGGCAGGTTTAAACCTTAGTACACTCCCTTTTGGGTGGTTCTTAACCTAAACCCCATGCTCGTGACTTACAACAAACCCTTGATTCATGGTTGATCCGTTCAGGTATCCTTAATATCAATGGAACTTGGGTGTTGATAAGGTGTAAACCATAATCCACCAAAATGGATGATTGATATTAAGGATAACATGATCCATCCCATGACCTTCGAACTTCATGCACCCATTTGCATTCATATCATCAAAATAATAAGAAAATTTTCAAGGAACTTAAGGGGGTTTATTTGCAAAATTTTCAGACATGGAAAGATAAAGAAGGAATACAAAGAAGTACAGTTTCAGACAACCAGACTTGAAAGAGTTAAGGAATTTGACATCTTATGTATTAGATCCCTTGGGTTTCAAGGCTCGTTTCGGGAAGCTTCTTCCTCTTCTGACCACTCAGGTGGATGAAGGATTGATGAGTGTATTGGTGCAATTTTATGATCCCTTGTACCGTTGCTTCACGTTTCCGGATTTCCAGCTTTTGCCTACACTTGAGGAGTATGCTTATCTTGTGGGTATACCTGTTCTGGATCAGTTGCCGTTCAGTGGCTTGGAAAGGGTTCCTACTTCTCAAGAGATAGCAGGCATGTTGCACATAGATGAATCTCTGGTTGGTGCTCATATGACGACCAAAGGTGGAATTCAAGGTCTCCCTTCTGAGTTCCTCATTGCTCAAGCTACTATGTATGGGAAGGCCATGAGTGAGGATGCCTTTGAGGCCATATTTGTACTTATCATCTATGGGCTAGTATTATTCCCCAATATCAACAAGTTTTTGGATGTGAACGCTATTAGGATCTTCTCTACTCTTAATCCCGTTCCGACTCTGTTGGGCGATACCTACTTCTCTTTGCATATGGGGAATGCAAAGGGTGTGGAGCCATTGTGTGTTGTTTGCCTCTGTTGTATAAGTGGTTTATTTCTCACTTACCTCAGACGGTCGCTTTCAAGGAGAACAAGGAATGTCTACGGTGGTCCACGAGACTTATGTCTCTCACTAATGATGATATCTCTTGGTATAACCGTGTGTATGATGGTGTGCAGATTATTGGCTCTTGTGGCGAATTCCCCAATGTACCTCTTCTTGGTACATGTGGTGGGATTAACTACAATCCTGTTTTGGCACGTCGGCAACTTGGGTTCCCCCTAAAGGATAAACCCAATAACATTCTGTTAGAGGGTGTATTCTTTCAGGATGGTAAAGATCCCCAAGGCTTGAAAGCTAGGATGGTCCGCGCTTGGCGCAAGATTCATAGGAAAGGAAGGAAAGAGTTGGGTCCTAAGAATTGCATCGCTTTGGAGCCTTACATTGTTTGGGTTAGGAAGAGGGCGTCTGAGTATCTCATGCCTTACGAGTATCCGAGACCTACACTCATGATTATGGCTGGGTCTTCAACCCTCCCTAATCAAGGAGTAGAGGAGTTGAGAGACGAAGACCGTTCACGTGCCTGGATCCGTGAACGTGAAGAGTTGCTTCAGCAGATTAAGGAGAAGGATGCGTTGATTGGGTTTCTTGAGCATCAGGTTATTGATGACCCTGATGATGTATGGACTTCTCTACTTCCTCAGTCTTCTAAGTTCTGGAAGAGGAAGTATGATCGACTCTCCAAAGAGAAGGCCGATATGGAGGTAGCCTACGAGAGGGAGGTGAAGAGGCTTCGCGCATCTTATCTTCCTGTGTCCCGAGCTTTAGATGATTGTTTCTAGGGATCCATAGGATGATTATTCTCCTTTTCTCTTGTATATGATTAACAACGCTGTACTTCTTTTCCCTGATATTATTTGATGAGATATTTCCATATGTGATAAAATGCTTAATATTCCCAAAATTTGCAAATAAAACTCTAAAGTTCCTTTGAAATAAAAAACAAATCATATGCATAAGCATTGCATGCATCATATGCATAAGCAGGTTTTTTTCCGGTCCCTTGCCCTGTGGTCTAACTCTGTGTCCTTCATTTATTTTGAAGACAAGCTGACTCACCGGTACTACACTAGAGCCAACATTTCAAGACTGATGGATCACTTAGAGCAAGAGAACCGCGAGCTGAAAGAGGAAGTGGCCAGATTGACTGCCCTAATGGAGTCACTCATGGCTGCCCAGAGCTAGTCTTCTCCGACACCTTCAACTCCTCCCCAGAGGACAGTTATCTCCGAGATTGTCTCCTCTACTGTGCCCGCTGCCAGTACGCACTTTGTTCCAACAACCATGCCAACCGGGTTCCCGTGGGGGATGCCTCCCAATTTCATGCCTGAGGGTCTTGTTCCAGCCTTTACTTCTATGCCGGCATCTAGCCCGGTCCTTGTTGTTCCTCCTCCTGTCGTGCATACTTTTCCCAGGGTAGACGACACCATCTATCATTCTGAGCCGTCTGAAGGTCCAGATGTTTATGAGAAGATGGATGCTATGAACGATCAGTTTCTTGAGCTTCGCAAGGAATTGAAAACTCTCAGAGGGAAGGATCTTTTCGGCAAGTCTGCTGCCGAACTCTGCTTGGTTCCAAATGTGAAGATCCCTGTGAAATTCAAGGTCCCTGACTTTGAAAAGTACAAAGGAAATACTTGTCCTCTCAACCACCTGGTCATGTATGCCAGGAAGATGTCAACTCAAACCGATAATGACCAACTACTCATCCACTACTTTCAGGACAGTCTGTTCGGTGCCGCTTTGCGTTGGGACATGGGTTTAAACAGCGCGAACATCCGATCCTTCAATGATCTCGACGAAGCATTCGTCAAGCAGTACAAGTACAACGTGGATATGGCTCCCGATAGAGATCAATTGAGAGCCATGTCCCAGAAGGATAAAGAAACATTTAAGGAGAACGCCCAGAGGTGGCGAGAGGTGGCAGCACAGATCGTGCCTCCGCTAGAAGAGAAAGAGATGACTAAGATCTTTTTGAAGACTTTAAGTTATTTTTATTATGAGCGGATGATTGCTAGCGCTCCTTATGACTTCACCGAGATGATAAATATGGGGACGCGTCTAGAAGAAGGGGTCCGTGAAGGACGGTTAACCAGAGAAGAAAGTTCTTCTGCCAAACGTTATGGGGCGTTTGCAAAGAAGAAAGATGGAGAGGCACATGTTGTGACCTCCCATGAGAGACCAAGAAGACCCTCTGTGATGAGGAAGACCGAGCGTCCCGCCGGTAACCAGCACCAGGTGGCTCATATAGCACCTGTTTTCAGAGACAATCAACAATATCAGCAACAACAGCTCCGTCCGTAACAGCAGGCCTACCAGCCTCGAAATAGTAATCAGACCAATACAAGTTACGAGAGGAAAAGGGTCACCTTCGATCCTATTCCTATGACGTACGCAGAGTTATATCCCTCTTTGATAGAGAGGAAGCTGATTACTCCGAGAGACCCACCGGTTATACCTGCTAACCCCCAATGGTGGTATAAGCCCGAGTTACATTGTGTTTACCATTCTGGTGCTCCCGGCCATGACGTGGAGAATTGTTACCCTTTGAAGACCAAGGTTCAGGACCTTATGAGGTGTGGAATTCTGTGTTTTGAGGACGTAGGTCCTAATGTGAAGAAGAACTCATTGCCCGAGCATGGGAAATCTGTTAACATGATCCAGGGGTGCCCTGGCAAATACAAGGTAAAATATGTCAGTCATATTCAACAGTCTCTGGTCCAGATGCATCGTTTGTTGTGTGACTACAGTCATTATGAGCATGACCATGATAGATGTCGAGTCTGCTCTGTTAACCGATTGGGTTGTTGCCAGGTGCGCAAGGATGTTCAGGAAATGCTGGACGAAAGAGTCATTGAGATCCTTCAAAACAGGAGTGTTGATGAAAATGAGCCTAAGGTCAATGTGATCTCCCCAGTGTTCCGGATACCCGAGCCTGTTATCATCAAGTACAATGGTAGCAAGCAGAAGGCTTCTCCCGCTCTGATCATTAAGCCTGCTGGTCCTATGCCTTACTCTTCTGAAAAAGCAGTTCCCTATCGCTACAATGCCGTAGCAGTAGAGAATGGGAAAGAGGTGTCCTTTCCCTCTTCTTCTGCTGTGAATATTGCCGATGTTAGCGGTTTGACCCGTAGTGGCCGTGTGTTTTCAGCGCCGCTGAAGCCTCAAATTAATGTTGATTTTGTTGAACGCCCGATTGGGAACGCTGTAAATTCTCCGAATCCGGCACTTGCTGTTAAACCCTCCTCCGTACTGAAAACTCCTACTTCTGTTGGCCCGAGTGGCAATGTGAAAGAAGACTGTGACGAGATGCTGAGGCTCATCAAGAAAAGTGAGTACAATGTCGTAGACCAACTTCTACAAACTCCATCTAAAATATCCGTGTTATCCTTACTCTTAAATTCAGAACCATACCGAAAGGCTCTGCAGAAGGTGTTGGATGTGGCATATGTGGATCACGATGTCACTTTGGAGCAATTCGATAGCATTGTTGCAAATATTACTGCTTGTAACAACCTGAGCTTTTGTGACTCTGATCTCCCTGAGGAGGGAAGAGACCACAACTTGGCTTTACACATATCTATGAATTGTAGAGACGACGCCATGTCCAATGTACTGGTGGACAATGGGTCATCATTGAACGTATTGCCAAAGTCCACTCTCTCAAAGCTATCATATCAAGGATCTCCCATGAGGCAGAGTGGAGTAGTTGTGAAGGCTTTCGATGGGTCTCGCAAGACTGTGATTGGGGAAGTTGATCTCCCAATCAAGATCGGACCAAGTGATTTCCAGATTACCTTCCAGGTTATGGACATTCACCCATCGTATAATTGTCTCTTAGGCAGACCATGGATTCACGAGGCAGGCGCCGTGACGTCCACCCTACACCAGAAACTGAAATTTGTGAAGAACAAGAAGCTGATGGTGGTAGGGGGAGAAAGGGCTCTCATGGTTAGCCATTTGTCTTCCTTCTCTTATATAGATGTTGAAGTTGAAATTGGAACTCCTTTCCAAGCTTTATCTATAGCTGAGCCTATTGAGAAGAGAACTCCTTCATTTGCTTCCTACAAAGATACAAAGTTGGCCATTGAGCGTGGTGCAACCACTGGTTTAGGAAAAATGATTGAGTTAGAAGACAACGAATCTCAGGCTGGCATAGGTTTTTCTTCTGTTACTTTCAACAAGCAAGGTTTATTCAAGAGTGGAGGTTTTATCCATACTGGTCTAGATGAGGAGGCTGATGCCGTCTTAGAAGAAGATACAAAGGATTCTGGTAATTTCATCATCCCTGGAGGGGTCTGCAACAATTGGGTCGCTGTGGATATTCCAACAATTGTCCATAAGTCAACGTAATGATCACTTTGTTTAAAAACCCTTCTCCCATGCCAAAAGGAGGAGTGATGACAGTGTTGGCGCATAAACACAATGATATTTTCATTCAATAAATTCATGTTAAATGTTTGTTTTTCCATTTATTTTCCCTTTTCGCTTTTTGCATGAAATTGGTGATCACATGAAACCCTAAATAAGAATAAAATCAATCTTTTCATCTGCATAATGATTTGCCTTGTTTGAATTCTAAAGCTTTTCATATCCAAAAATCATTATGCAGGTTGATTTCTAAACCCATTGAACATAATGACCCAACACCATCTCCCAACTTTGAATTCCCTGTATTTGAGGCAGAGGAAGATGATGTTGAAGAGATTCCTGATGAGATCACCCGACTACTTAAGCATGAAGAGAAGATCATTCAGCCGCATCTTGAGAATCTGGAAACAATCAACTTGGGGTCTGAAGATTGTGTGTGAGAGGTAAAGATTGGGGCACTTCTGGAAGAATTTATTAAGAAGGGGTTGATTAAGTTGCTACGAGAATATGTTGACGTCTTTTCCTGGTCATATGAAGACATGCCTGGTCTAGATACTGATATTGTGCAACATTTCCTACCTCTAAAGCCTGAGTGCATGCCTGTAAAGCAGAAGCTCAGAAGAACTCATCCTGATATGGCAGTGAAGATCAAAGAAGAAATTCAGAAGCAAATTGATGCGGGGTTTCTGGTGACTTCTATATATCCTCAATGGGTGGCCAATATTGTGCCCGTGCCTAAGAAAGATGGAAAAGTCCGGATGTGTGTGGACTATAGAGACTTGAATAAAGCTAGTCCGAAAGATGATTTCCTCTACCACATATTGATATGTTGGTAGATAATACAGCTAAATTCAGGGTCTTCTCGTTTATGGATGGATTTTTCGGATATAATCAGATTAAGATGGCACCCGAGGATATGGAGAAGACAACATTCATCACACCTTGGGGAACATTCTGTTATCGAGTGATGCCCTTCGGTTTGAAGAACGCCGGAGCCACGTATCAACGAGCTATGACTACCTTGTTCCATGACATGATGCATAAGGAGATTGAGGTGTACGTTGACGATATAATCGCTAAGTCAAGATCGGAGGTTGAAGCCAAGTTGACTGATGTTGAATGGGTTCAGAGTCGTTATGACCAGCTGAACTTGATAGAAGAAAAGAGATTGACTGCCACGTGCCACGGTCAATTATATCAGCAGAGGATGAAGAAAGCTTTTGATAAGAAGGTCAAGCCTCGTGTGTTCCGAGAAGGTGACCTTGTGCTCAAGAAAGTCTTGTCTTTCGCGCCCGATTCCAGGGGCAAGTGGACTCCGAACTATGAGGGTCCGTATGTTGTTAAGAGAGCCTTTTCAGGCGGTGCTTTGATACTTACAACTATGGATGGGGACGATTTCACTCGTCCTGTGAATTCAGATGCAGTCAAGAAATACTTCGCCTAAAAAAAAATAATAATAAAAAAAACTGAATAGCTTGCTAAGTTGAAAACCCGAAAGGGCGGCTTAGGCAAAAATGAGCGTCTCGGTGGATTGAAAACCCGAAAGGGAGGTCCAGGAAAAAGTTAGAGACACAAAAAATATATAATAATGATATATGTATCCCGCTAGATTGAGTACCTCATCCTGGGGAAATCTAGGCAAAAATTAGGGATTTGGCAAGTAACTGCATCCTGACAAGACTTTGTTCTACAACTGTCATCCGTCAGAGATCCTTGCTCATTATCAGCCAAAGCTTCAAATACATCGGATTCAGAATTGGTGGAGAAATGGTCATTATGTTCAATGTAGCCCTTTTCCAATATATATCACCAATTTCAAATTTGTAAAGATCTATGGAGTCTTGCCATTCGCAGACTACCATTCTATCAAATAAATTTGAGCCTTTTATCCAATTATTGGCACTCTTATCTGTTTCTATTCAATAAATGTTTTGCATGTTTTGATTAAGAAAATATCATTATTTTAAACGATCAAATTTTTTATAATTTGTTTTTAAACAAAGTGAACATTCACAATGACGAAAGGATACTTAGGAGATCCTCAGTGCTCTCCCAAGGGTGGTACGATCACCAACAGGGTAAGATTTTTGTCCATATTCATGGCATGACTGTATCTCCTCCCTCTGGAACCCCTTGTGGTTTATCCTACCAAGTGGATTGCTTGTTGAGAGTCACCTCTCTTCCCTTCAGCAGAGTAGCAATCTTTCTTCCTCAACAGCTTGGATCTCTTTGGGCAAGAGCGGTATTTGGTGGTTGATCCCGATAAATCCTTTATCTCCTCTGATAGATTCCCCAGTAGAGTTGTTGGTGTGGTGGACCTTGTCTGTGATAACTCTCGTCCCCATCTGGAATGATTGATGATTCATTCCTTGCAGAGTTCTTTCCTTTCTGGTATCTCTGATCCCCAGCAGATTGGATACTCTCTGGTGAACTTGGCTTTCTCTCTTGAGATGTAGTATCGGGTGGTTAATTCCTGGACCTGGTTGTGTTAGATATGTCTATCTGTCAGCATACATCATACATAAACCACACATATTCATGCATAATTATAACATTCAGGTATTCATGTTGCATTCTTTGCCATATATCGTTGTTTGTTGTCTCCTGCTATTTGGTGATATACTTCCCCAAGCAGACGTGTGTGTCTGATCTCTCCATATAGAGTCATCTCCATAAGCAGAAAGTGTCTATCCTTTCTTCCATATTCCCCACGGGTTATATCCTCGTGGATGTTGATTGTTTTTGTTCCTTCCCAACACATATACTGGGATGGTTTTCCCCATTAAGTTATATCCTCACCGGGACAAGTCTTGATTTGGTGTGCCTATCTAGTTTGATCCTAGATCGGTCTCTTGAGACTCTTTTCCTGTTTCCCCGTGGTAAATGAATAATCGCTCAATAATTAGTAATTATTATCCCGGCGGAGTCTGTGGTTCTCTACCCTCATACCGGTAGTTGTAAGTCATATTTTTGTGGTCTACTACCCAATAACCGGTAGTTGTAAACCCCATTTTGTCCCCGTGCAGAGTTAAACCTTGATTGTTGTTCTTCCTAACCGATGACGGGTACTCTCTTTTGTGGTTCTCTACCCTCATACCGGTAGATGTAATTCCCTCCTTGTTGGTTATCTTTATACAAAATTCGATATTGACATTCCTCAATTTTTAGTATACCACCCAGTAACCGGTGATATATCTCTTGGATAATTGCTCTAATTATGCAATTTATCCCCAGCGGGTCATCTCTCGTCTATCTTGTTGTTGTTAGTAACGATTGTTCCTCCCCTGAATTGGTCATTATTATATACCTAGTTTCGGTATCCCGATGCCTTTTCTTTTCGGTCGATTTATCCTTTATTAACCCAGTAACCGGTTGTGGATAATCGTCCATGTGAGTATATTATCTATGTTCTGATGGTAATAGATAGTATATCTCATGCACTCTTTGGTCGAAGCCTTTTGTTCTTCCCCAGTTGAGTAAGATTCGTACCCCCTTTTCGGAGTCGAATGTCCATCCCATAATCGAGTTTGCTTTTTGCCCTCTTTTTGGATGATGAGTGTTTTGGGAATATTCCCCAATTCACGCCTTGATTGGTCATCATTATATACCTAGTTTCGGTATCCCAATGCCTTTTCTTTTTGGTCGATTTATCCTTTATTAACCCAGTAACCGGTTGTGGATAATCGTCCATACGAGTATATTATCTACGTTCTGACGGTAATAGATAGTATATCTCATGCACTCTTTGGTCGAAGCTTTTGTTCTTCCCCAGTCGAGTAAGATTCGTACCCCCTTTACGGAGTCGAATATCCATCCTATCATAGAGTTTGCTTTTAGCCCTCTTTTGGATGATGAGTGTTTTGGGAATATTCCCCAATTCACACCTTAGTTGGTCACCTATTATATGCCTAGTAACCGGTATCCCTGGTGTTCCCTCCTCTTTGCTCCCTATTATGACTTTTTGTCCTCTGTGGAGTCAGATTTTCCTGAGTTGAGATATACCTTTTTAGATCTTCCTCAGATGATTTGGTTGATTGATATCTCTCACCCTTATACCGGTCTTAGATATTCATTCTTCCCGAGCATGTTGTATCTCACCCTCATACCGGCGATCAGATCACATGTCTCCTTGAGCTTATTACCCAGTAACCGGTAATACCTCGTCCCGCTGCTTCCCCAGGAATGTCCTTTTAGGCATCCCCAGCGAAGTCCCTTAGTGGATTGTTTTCATCCGGATTTTTATCCGAAGTATCCGTTGTGGATAGTTTTTGCTGTATTGGCATATTCCCCAATACATGCACCTTTGAGTCAGCTCGGGTCTTTCCATTGGATATTTTCCCTTTGGAATTCTGTTCCCCAAGCGTTGATCATGACCTGCTCACGCATTTTATTCCCTCTCCTATCCCCATAAGAGTCCCCAGAGTCTCTGTCCCATTGAGTGTATTTCTCATATGGATTGTCAGTTTCTCTTGGATGTCTTTTCTTCTTTGTGGACACATATCCCCACAAAGTTCGTACTATTTGCATACATACATCTGCATCATGAGGTCTCTTAGGGACCAAAATTTGTCTCTTTGTTATTATTTAAGCCCATTCTACCTCGTCGAGACGAAGATTTTAACCTTCACTTCTCCGACTAGAATGACCTTAAATAGGGGCATCTGTAAGACCCCGATTTTGACCCTAAGATCCCTCATGGAATCATAACATTGCATTTGAATAGCCTCAAGGATCATGAACATCTTGGTTCCCTTTGCCTTTGGGTGGGACTCCTTGTGATTGGTTTGAGATCACCAAGCATGCTTGAATTATACATCATTGTTTCTCTTACTTTTGTTTACTAAAAAAAAAAAAAAGAAAAAAAAAAGAAAAAAAAAGAGAAAAAAGAAAAAAAGAAAAACGAAAATAAATAAATAAATAAATAAATAAAATATAACAAAAAAAAAAATTGGTCTTGGGCCTCTCTCATTTGAGCCCACAGGTCCACAAAAACCAGGTTATAAATTCAGAGTTTCAGTGAAACAAAAGGAAAGGCCATTCCTATTACCCTGGCAGGAAAAAGAAAGTGAGAGAAGAGCTAACAGAGTTCAGAGCAACCTCCAGAGGCTGAAGGGAACTCATCGGCAAAGAACCAATTCCCTCTCATATAAACCCTCAGATTGCTCTGCAAACCTCACGGGTGCAACTCAATTTCAATCGATCCTCCCCAATCAGGTATGCCCTATTTCCACTACTTTATACTTTCAACCTGAAATTTTTTGATACCCTTTTAATGTATGTGTTTGACAAGAGGTTTATGCCTCCTGCCCTTGGTTGCTTTTTGTGAACTTTTTTGTGAATTTTAATGGCATGATTCATGTGGATACATTTTGATTTGGGGGCAACTCTTGATTACCCTATCTTGTTTCTCTAACCTGTTTGTTGAGTTTTTTTTTGTGAGGGCTCACATGACTCTTGCAGAGATGGCCTGGTGTTCCACTTTATTTGTGGGATACCACCTGGAGGTTTATTCCGATTACCTGTGCTTAATGGCTTGAGATATTTGTTTGTGACTGCTTATTCCAAAGGATGGGAGCTACTTGGATCAGAAATATGATCTCAAGAGGGGAACTCCTAATGTGGTTTTATTTTCTTTTCCCTTATCTCTTGTATGTCTAGGAATTTAACCCTTCTTTTTTTCCCCATTCTAACCCAAGCCAAAACTTTTTGTGCAAACAATAACTTTTGTTTTCAACATTAGAAACCTAAGCCTTATGCTTTTGATTTTCAAAACTTATTTTTCATAACACTTATTCTGAATTGAACCTTTTAATCCACTTTAACCATATTTTTGTAAATACTTTTAATTGGTAAATATAATCCATTCAAATACTTTTTGTGGTTTCAATGGCCACCTTCTTAATCAAACCCTTTTTATTTATAACCATTATCTATTAGGTTTGAATTATCCTTGAGGTAGATATAATACTCACCTTTATCCTTAGTGATGGACAATGAGTCTTCCATGCTTATTATAGGGTTAACCCCTCACTAGCATGTTGAAGCTATCCTCACATGGTGGATTTGTGGTTTTAGGTTGAGTTTTCTCCCTTTGATAACAAAAGACCTTAAGGTTTTTGGACCAATCAATTCACCAACTTTTTTTTGAATTTTTTTATCCCGAACTACGAGGTTTTGATCCTAATCTTTTTTTAAGATGGTACGTAGGCAATGGTTTCATCCATTCAAACACAAAATGTAAATAAATTTGTATATTCTTTTCTCATCCTTTCAATCATGTTTGCACAAATAAATTTTCACAAAAAAAAATCAATAACCTTACAACAAATGTGAAAAGGGCTCCCTAGGAGTACCTAGGATGCTTTGGGTGCATAACACCTTCCCATTGCATAACCAACCCCCTTACCCAGATCTCTGGCATTTTTACTAGTTTTTGATTCAATAAAACTTTTAGGTTTTTGTTCGCTTTCTAACCATTCCTTTGGATAAATAGAAGTGCGGTGGCGACTCGACTTGTATGATTTACCTTGGATTTAGTCAATATCTCTAATGGTAACGAATACCCCGCTACACTTAGTAGCATCAGGATGAATACTCATACCACTCTTATGTCCTTCCTCAAAAATACTGTTCTTAAGCTCTGGCACACCAGGTACGCAAACTCTGCCTCTAGATCTCATCACACTATTCTCATTGATCCTGAAATCACCTCATTTACCTTGATTGATTAACACTAGCCAGTCAACCAATCCCAAATCAACTTTATGGTATTCTTTGATTTTTTCAAGGATACCACTGGTTAGTTCCAACATGTCTAACTTCACAATGTTCGGAGTATCTTCACACACCAAACTCATGTCTCTGAATTGCTCGATCAATTCCAACTCTTGCACCATCAACATCGACATATGCAACGACTTCCTACTTAATGCATCAACTACAACATTGGTTTTACCCAGATGGTAACTCAAGCCAAAATCATAATCCTTCGGAAATTTGAGCCACCTCCTCTGACTTATATTCAACTGTTTCTAATCGAACAAGCACTTCAAACTCTTGTGGTCGCTAAACACTTTAAATCTGGAATCAAACAGATAATGCCTCCAAACCTTCTACACAAACCCCATAACAACCAACTCTAGATCATTTGTATGATAATTCCTCTCATTAACTTTCAACTATCTATAATGATAAGCCACAACCTGACTATTCTGCATCAACACACCACCTAGACCCGTCTTTGAAACATCACAATACATAACAAAGGATTCACTTGGATTCGGAAAAATCAAATCTGGAGCAGGCATCAACTTCCTATTGAGTTCTTGAAAACTCTCCTCAAAATGCATATCCCAAACATAAGCTTGAACCTTTTGAGTCAACTGAGTTAAAAGTAATGCTAACTTCGAAAAGTCTTCAATAAACCTCCTGAAGTAACCACCCAAACCCCTAAAACTTCAGATCTCAGTGACTGATTTTAGGGTTTCCCATTGTAATACAACATCAACCTTTGACGGATACACAGTAATACCACCACTAGAAATCAAATGCCCAAGAAAACTCACTTTTCTCAACCTGAACTCACACTTGGAAAACTTGGCATTAAGCTTCCTCTCTTGCAAAGTCTGCAACACCACCCTCAGATGTTCCCCATACTCTTCATCATACTTAGAATATATCAAAATGTCATCGATGAACACTACCACAAACCGATCAAGATAAAGATGGAAAACCCTATTCATATACTCCATAAACACACCATGCACATTATACACTCCAAACGACATGGCAGAATACTCATAGTGGCCATATCTTGTTCTGAATGCAGCCTTTGGAATATCTTCTGGTTTCACTTGAATTTGATGATAACCCGACCGCAAATCAATCTAACTGAATACGCAAGCACCAACTGTAGCACCTCAAATTTGTACCTCACATTTATGCATTCATTTCATTTTTAGGTCATTGACATTACATTAACATTACATTAGCATTGCATAGTATTGCATCTTATCAGTCAAGAATGGCATCAAGAGGATTCATCAGTACCAAGGAGCAAGGTTTTTCTTGAGATAAAGGCCCTATGGTTGTTCTAGAGAGCTTATATGAACCAAGGTTCATTTTGAAGCAACTTGACCAAGTGCTAGAAGCTTAAAGTCCACAGTGCAGTTTTAGGTCATCTGAGGCCTATAAAAGTCAACTGCAAGTCAAATGAGGGCTAGGAGATGGAGAAATGGTTTGAGACACTTCATTCATGTCCCAAAGAGGTTTATTCAACATATCAAACTCATGCCTTGAAGGTTTTGAAGCCAGATCATAAGTTTCCAAAAATGGAAAGTGACTTGTAATTGAAAGTTTCCAAAAATGGAAGGGTTTTGGTTCAAATTCAACTTTATTGTAAATCATCAAATAAGATTTAAATGAAATTTTGTCCAACATGAAAGTTGAAGATCTTTCTCTCCCATTTCCAAAAAGTCCAAGATCATGAATTTATGATGAATGGTTGAGAAGATATAATCAAATCATTGCCAAGTGTGCATGGAACTTCAAAATGCCATATCTTTTGAACCAAGACTCCAAATTGAGTGCTCCTTTTTGCATAATTCTTCTCATGACATGAACTTTCCAAATCCATTAAGGCATTGCATAAAATTTCATCACATGATCACTTGCATTTTCATGCCCATTTTAGAGGGAAAATCATGAATTCAAAATTGGTGCGTCATATGGACTTTTTAACCATTCCAACATGCTCATAAGAGGATTTTAAGTGAAATTGCATGGCCATTGTTACTGTTCACGTGGGATTGCATGCATGGGGTGAAAAAACCAAAATTTGCATATCACCTCTTTTCTCATTAAAATTTAATTAGCCAAGCCTAAGCATGATTAGGAAATGGATTAGCATGTCATATAAATAGCTAATCATAACAGGATTTTCAGATTTCACCATTTCTAGATCTAGAACTTTTTTCCCTCCAAAATTTTCTCCCAATCCAAATTCAAAATTCTTCCACATAACATTGAATTTTTCTTCCATATTCTGGTTCTATGATCTTGATTTAGTGCAGATCCAGCTTTGTTTTGAAGGATTCGTGTGGAAATCAAGCATGGCAAGTTCATGAAGGTGAAGATGGAGTTTCAAATTTGAGCAAGATCTAAACATCTCCAGGCCTCAATTTCAACTTTAGGATTCATAACAAGTGTTCAGGAGTGGATCTACACAAGTGCCAAGCCTTGAATCTACTACTGCCATTGTTGGAGCTTCAAGATGTCAAAATTTTGCATCTCTTAATTCCTGTTTTTATGCACATAGACTTGTAGATCTACTCATGCTGGAAATTCTGATATAAAGAACGTGAAAAACGGACAAATATTGAGAGAGTTATGAGAGATTAAAGTTTGGTGTTCATAAGTGTTCTTGATCGATTCTTGAAATATATGATGAATTACAGAAAAATATTAGTGGATTCGTGATCTACACGTCAAGACGAGTCCAACCATATATAATTTCGCTAATTCTGGAAAAAAAAAGTGATTACTGTTCACCGCCGTCTTCATGAAGAAGACGGTGGTTTCCGCCACTAGCGTCCGCTAGTGGCCGTCGCTGGTCCGTCGCTAGTTTTTGGCTAGGGCTTTGGGTGAAACGACGTTGTTTCATCAACGAGCCTTCCCTCGCTTCAATTCCGGCTGGGTGCGTTTCCACAATTTCTTCATTTCATTTTATTTTCATGTTTTTTTCAATTTTTATTTCATTTTTTCCATGATCTTCAAAAAATCATAACTAATTGTAGAATGATCCAAATAATTCCAGGTTTTTTCCTACATGATCCTTGAAATGTCTAGAATTTTATGGTTTTGATTTTGTGATTTTATCATTTCTGGAAATTAAAATGTGCTAGACTAATTGAACATGTATTCTTTGTGACATTGCCTCATCCATCCTATCATAAAATGCTCATACATGATCCAAATGCCATGAAATTTTGCATGATGATTGTTAACATGATGATGGATTTGTGTGATTTTATTTGGCATTTTTTGATATTGTCTTCACTATTTGGGAAACATGTACTTTAGGTGTGACAATTTGTGTCACACAATGGGATGTCTTGCCTATGCATTTTCATTTCCATATCAATTGAACTTTGATGATGCTGATTTTTGGTATGATGATTATGTTTGACCTTTTGTATGCTCATGAAAATTTCCAGAATTATGCGAGTCATTTCTGTTTTGATATGGAATTTTGAATCATGATGATCATTTGTGTGCTTTGAAATTGTCTTTGTCTTCCTTTGCTCATATCATGACCTTGCTTAATGATTTTGATTTGGCACTTTTTATGACATGTTCATGACTGATTAAAGTTGCTTCATGTTGAATATCCATTTCTGTTTTAACTTTTTACTCCATCTTTGACCTTAGGCTTTGTCCTAGGGGTTTGAACTCACATTTGAGTTGTGTATTTTAGGATCAAGCATCTAATCTCCATGGTTGATGTTGCCTCCTCACTTGAGCTTTGATATTTGCTTTGCTTGCTAACATTTGATTGTGTTGTAGGTCCTTGGGTGGACTCACTTGAGTTGCATTTGATTTGCATTGTGTATATTGGTTGTCTGACTGTTGTTTGTCTGTTGATAGTTTGTCTGAATACCATACTGATTGATTGGTTGTTTACACAGGTACTTTAGCCGCTTTAACTCATTATTTGAGTTGCTTTGCTTTGCTTGTGGTTGGCATACCACTTAGGTAACTTCCTTAACTACATGTAGTCTGGAAGACCTGTCATGTTACTTTGGCAGGCACCTGTCTGAAGCCCTCCTTAAGAGGCAATGTTTGTGGTTGTTTATCTTTGTGCCTTGTACATTCAAAGACCTCCTAAGTGAAGAGACATTGGCAGATAAAAGGGATGTGTAATCTATCCCCTGCTATTCAGTTGTGTCTTTCATCTTGCTCACACCATGTGTTGATGCACTTTGAATAAAAACCCAAAATCTTGCTGTGTCAGTCATGTGGAATAGAGTCCCACATTCTGGATTCCCACACTTTCATTGTTTGAAGCTCTCCCAGGCCAGGGATAAGATCTATGAGGTCTTACCCTCATTTCCCATTTCATCTGCTTCACCCTAACTCTCAATGTTAAGGTTAAGAGCTCCAAACACCCCTTTCCAGTTGGCTTGTTTGTCGAGGTTGATTTGACCCCTTGACTAAAGCCCAGCCTTGTATGAGCCACTTGTTTGCATATAGCGTGTGTGCTTGCTCTCTTGTGCTTGTGTTTTCTTATGTGCTGTTTAGGCTAGCTTGCTCCCTGTGCAAGTTAGGTTAGGACTAGAGACCTCAACTTAGGGATCGTATGCATGACAACTTCTAGGCTCGAGTCGTAGTCTCCCTAGTAGTCTGTTATCTCCCTAGTCTCTGGTTAGGATAGAAGTTCTTTCCCTGTTTAGGGGAACTACGTCGCCCTGATCCTCATACCAGATGAGGTACGTAGGCAGGAGATGAGCTGATCTCTCCGGGCGCCTTTTTTCTTTTTTAACCCTCTTGTTTGCTTGTTGGAGTCTGAGTTAAGTCCAACGATTGGCAGTCGGTTTCCTGTGTGTGGTTGTTTGTTTGGAGTCTGACGTAAGTCTAGCGATTGGCAGTCGGTTTCTTGTGTGTGGTTGTTTGCTTGGAGTCTGACGTAAGTCCAGCGATTGGCAGTCGGTTTCCTGTTGGCGTGTCTTTGTTTGGAGTCTGATGTAAGTCCAGCGATTGGCATTCGGATTCCTGTTTGCGTTTCTTCTGTGGAGTTGGATGTAAGCCCATCGATTGGAATTCCGTTTCCAGTTTGTGTTTGGGTGTTAGCTCTGACGTCTCAGCGTCTTCTTTCAGCGTTTTGTTTGGCGTGCGTCAGCCGAGCTACGAGTGCTCTGATTCTTCTCTGGTTAGAGAAGATACGTATGCATAGGATGCGATATCCTAGCGAGCACATTTCCCCTGTCCCCGAACTACGTTAACTCTGATGTTTGTCCATGACAAACTACGTAGGCCCAGGATGCGACATCCTGCCGAGTCCTTCTTCCGTCTTCCATCTGTGTTTTATTCCTTCTTGTGCAGTGTTTTGAGCAGTTATCTAGCAACCTTTCTTCTATTCTTTTTGAGCGTGGATCCCGTCGAGTACGACAGATGCGTAGAGGTGCTAATACCTTCCCTTCGCATAACCGACTCCCGATCCTATCAATCTCTGGTCGCAAGACCATTTCCTTTCCAGGTTTACTTTGAGCGTTTCCTTTCCCTCTTCTGGGATAAATAACGCACGGTGGCGGCTCTGTTTCTTTTTCCCGCCGGTTTTTCGCGTAATGCGACAGCTGGCGACTCTGCTGGGGACCTAAGAAGTTGACGTCTTGCTGGTCCATCTTCCCGAAGCGAGTCAATCCTAGCGCTCTTTAGGATAGTTGTGGTTGCTTTTACTTCTTTATTTATTGCATTTATTATTATGATGTGATTGTATATATTTGCATATGTGTTTGCATGCATCATATTATCATTGTTCTGGATTCTGTACAGGTTGGTTCCTCTGATTTGGGGTGGGTGTTCTGAGTGGGGCTAAAACCCAGGCCCGAGTATACACCTAGGATTAGCGTGGTCTCACGTCTCCTCGCTTGCTGTATCAGCATGTTGTTGCGACGTGACATACCACATCCGGACGAGGTTCATTTGAGAGAGTCCTTCCGTTTGGAGTATTCCACTCAGGTTGGGTTATCTCATCTGAGCTATTGACTTCGGTGACCGTTCTTTCCCGGATCTTTGGTTTAGACGATCTTATGAGAGCTACAACGGCACACCCGAAAGGGCAAACCCGTTGAGTATCTTGTCCGATTGTCGAGACCATTATCCGCCTAAGGATGACCTTGTCAGAATTCACCTGTGAGGGGAGGGTTTGATTCTTGCAAGTACAGGTTCCGTCAGTGATTCTGTGATGGTGACTATGGTTCAGATGGATTTATGGGTCTTTATTTTTGAGACGCCAGAGGTTTGACCTTGGTATTTATCAGAGGGTTCTGTTTATTTTGGATCCCTGGACTGAATTTGAGGGTACTTGCTCAGATGGTGACTTGGTTCTGAAGTATGGGTTCCAGATGACCTTGGGTTCCAGATGATTTTGATCTGTGGTTTCCGGTGCCGAATTCATGCCGAAGTTTTGATCCTGTGCCATGAGATACTCAGCCAACCTGCCATGGCTCCATCATTTGCATCATAGCATGTTTATTTTTCAAAAAAAATAATGCAAAGAAAGAAAAAGAAAACAGTTAACCCGCATACGCATATCCTTTTCAGGATCATTCATGATAAACAGCACACGCATCATACACATATCATTCTTGCATTACAGGTGTTCTTGAACAAGACTTCTCATTCTGGTTCCTGTCTTAGGCAGGATTGCTGATCGTCATCCGCACCGCTACGCGACAAGACTGAATCAACAGAGAAGTATGGATCAAGTTCAGGCTGAATTGGCAGAGATGAGGGCTAACATGGCCCATTTTATGAATATGATGCAAGGGGTTGCGCAAGGTCAGGAGGAGCTTAGAGCTTTGGTTCAGAGACAGGAAATTATGGTTCCACCTGTCAACCGTGCTTCACCAGAAGGGGTCCCTGTTAATGACAACGTTGCTGCTGCTACTATCCCCGTCAACAACTATGCTGTGGGTGATGAGCTGAGGGGTATCAGAATCAATGGACAACCTATTGCTCCAGAGACTGCTAATGCCAGAGTGACCCGTGCTCCGGTGCGCCATCCTGCTCCGTTGGTTGACATACAGGAAGACATGTTCACTCTCCTTAGTGATGATGAGGAAGTTGTGAGAACTGACGAAAAGGGACAAAAAAGTTGATGCCCTTGTTGAGAAAATTCGTGCCATGGAATGTCAGAACTCTTTGGGCTTTGATGTTACCGATATGGGATTGGTTGATGGGCTGAGGACTCCTTACAAATTCAAGGCGTCATCCTTTGACAAATATAATGGCACTTCTTGTCCTCGCACCCATGTGCATGCTTATTACAGAAAAATCTCAGCATATACAGATGACGAGAAGATGTGGATATACTTCTTCCAGGACAGCTTGTCTGGAGCGTCCTTGGACTGGTACATGGACCTAAAAAGGGAGCCTGTTAGAAGATGGAGAGATCTGGGTGAAGCCTTCTTGAGGCAGTATAAGCACAATATGGACATGGCTCCGAGCAGAACCCAACTGCAGAGTCTGTTCCAGAAGTATGGTGAAAGTTTCAAAGAGTACGCCCAGAGGTGGCGTGAGTTAGCTGCAAGAGTGAAACCTCCTATGTTGGAGAGAGAGCTGACTGACATGTTCATCGGAACACTGCAGGGTGTGTTCATGGACCGTATGGGAAGTTTCCCGTTCGGTAGCTTTTCCGATGTGGTTATCTGTGGAGAGAGGACTGAAAGTCTTATCAAAGCAGGGAAGATTCAGGATTCTGGTTCCTCGTCTTCGAGTTCGAAGAAGCCATTTTCTGGGGCACCCCGAAGGAGAGAGGGGGAAACTAATGCTGTGCATAGTCGGAGAAGTGCAAACAGAGGACAGTATCGTCAAGTTGCCGCTGTGACTATTCCAGCACCCTAACCTCAGCCTCAACAACAACAGAGAGGACCACCACCACAACAACAACAACGCCCATTTTAGCCAAGGCAAAGAATGCCCGAGCGTCATTTTGATCCGTTGCCGATGACATATGCTGAGTTGCTGCCTGAACTGCTCAGGTTGAAATTTGTTGAACTTCGCACCATGGCGCCGCTGACGAGGATACCGGCTGGGTACGATGCCAATGCTCATTGTGATTTTCATTCTGGTGCTCCGGGGCATCATATTGAGAATTGTCGGGCTTTCCATCATAAGGTCCAGGATTTGATTGATGCCAAAACAATCAACTTCGCTCATGTTCCGAATGTTGTGAACAACCCTATGCTTCAACATGGTGGGCCCAGGGTGAACAATGTGGAAGGTGAGGATGTTGTGGATTTGATAGTCAGTGTTGATGAGGTTCAGACGTCGTTGCTGGTGGTAAAGGAAAGTCTGCTGAAAGGGGTATCCAGGGTCTGATTGATGAGGGTTGCTTGCAGTTTAGTCGGGTTGTGAAAGAACGTGAGGTGGTATCAACTGTCACCATTTACTTCAAACCTCTGACTGTTAATGCACCTGTGACTGTTGGTACCCCTGTCACCATATCTGCTCCAGTAATGGTCGGTACTCCTACTACTATTGTTGCTTCTAATAGAAGACCTGTTGAGAATAGTAGGGTCGTTCCTTGGAAATACGATAATGCTTACCGTAACAACAGAAGGTCGGAACATCAGACCAGACCGGTGAATCAGGCTCCAGTGACCATTGGTGTGCCAGTTAAAGCTCCTGTAACTGTTGGTCCGGCTGTGGACAATGTGGGAGGACCTGGAGGGTTCACGAGGAGTGGTCGTCTGTTTGCGCCGCAGGCTTTGAGAGACAACAATGCTGAAGCTCTTGCTAAGGCAAAAGGTAAGCAAGTTGTGGTTGAGGAAAGGCCTGTACAGAAGGAAGTGCCTGAGGGTTCCTTTGAGAAAGACGTGGAGGAGTTCATGAAGATTATTAAGAAAAGTGATTATAAGATCGTGGACCAGCTGAACCAGACTCCTTCGAAAATCTCTATCCTCTCATTGTTATTGTGCTCTGAGGCACACCGTAACGCCTTGCTGAAAATGTTGAATCTGGCTTACGTGCCTCAGGAGATTTTTGTCAATCAACTTGAGGGTGTTATTGCGAATGTGAGCACACGACATGGTTTGGGGTTCACAGATCTGGATTTGACGCCTGAGGGTCGCAACCATAACAGAGCTCTACATATCACCATGGAATGCAAAGGCGCAGTATTGTCGCATGTGTTGGTAGATACTGGCTCCTCGTTGAACGTGTTGCCCAAGAAGATTCTGAGCAAGATTGATGTTGAAGGGGTTGTCCTCACTCCGAGTGATCTCATCGTCCGTGCTTTCGATGGGTCCAAGCGATCAGTATTCGGTGAAGTCACGTTGCCCGTGAAGATAGGCCCGGAGGTGTTTGACATTGTCTTCTATGTGATGGATATTTAACTAGCATATAGTTGTTTATTGGGGCGTCCCTGGATACATGGGGCTGGAGCAGTTTCGTCAACTCTCCATCAGAAGCTGAAGTATGTGTGGAATGGTCAGGTCGTGACTGTGTGCGACGAGGAGGACATTCTTGTGAGTCATCTATCTTCCTTCAAGTATGTGGAGGTGGATGGCGAGATCCATGAAACTCTGTGCCAAGCGTTTGAGACCATTGCTATCGAGAAGGTGGCTTTTGTGAAGCAGAAGAAACCAAGTGTCTCAATTGCGTCATATAAGCAAGCTGTGGAGGTTGTTAATTCTGGAAAGACAGAAGGCTGGGGCAAGATGGTGGACCTGCCCGTCAAAGAAGACAAATTCGGTATTGGTTATCAGCCTCTTCAGGCAGAGCAGGGTGTTCAGAAAGGGCCAAGTTCCTTCACCAGCGCTGGGCTGATGAATCATGGAGACGTCTTTGCAGCCGGTAGTGAAGACGGAGACAGTGATTGTGATCTGGACAACTGGGTGCGCCCGTGTGCTCCAGGGGAGATGGTGAATAATTGGACAGCCGAAGAAATGGTCCAAGTTACTCTTCAGGAAGAGTAATTTTCTTTTGTTTTTCATTCTACATCAAACCCTATGTTCTGCCCGGGGCGTAGTGGTTCATTGTAGGGCCACGTCATGTTTTGAAATGATTATCATTAATAAAGGACGTTTTGCAAACAAATTTGTGCTCACTGTCTTTCTATTTTTATTTTCACTTTTCAAAACAATAAAAATGGCAATGTTTTTTGTTTTTTTGTGATTTTCTTGAACTCTTTTCTAAAACAAAGCATTGAACATCGTTCGTGCAGAATTGATCTTGCGGACTCCATTAAAAACAATTCTGTTATGGCTCAGTATGACTTCGATAATCCCATTTACCAAGCTGAAGAGGAGAGTGAAGAAGACTGTGAACTCCCCAAAGAATTGGTCAGATTATTGAAGCAGGAGGAAAGGGTCATCCAACCTCATCAGGAGGAGTTGGAAGTTGTTAACCTTGGTACTGAGGACGCCAGGAAAGAGATCAAGATCGGGGCTGCTTTAGAGGAATCTGTTAAGAGAGGGCTGATTGAAATGCTGAGAGAATATGTGGAGATATTCGCATGGTCGTATCAAGATATGCCTGGTTTGGATACAGATATCGTGGTACACAGGCTACCTCTCAGAGAAGATTATCCTTCGATAAAGCAGAAACTTCACAGAACTAGTCCTGATATGGTTGTCAAGATCAAAGAGGAAGTTCAGAAGCAGTTGGATGCGGTTTTTCTGGCAGTTACCAATTATCCCCCGTGGGTGGCCAACATCGTACCCGTGCCGAAGAAGGATGGCAAAGTCAGGATGTGTGTCGATTACCGGGATTTAAACAGAGCCAGTCCGAAAGATGACTTCCCATTACCTCACATTGATGTATTGGTTGATAATACGGCTCAATCCTCGGTTTTCTCTTTCATGGATAGATTTTATGGCTATAATCAGATCAAGATGGCGCCAGAAGACATGGAAAAGACGACATTCATTACACCTTGGGGCACGTTCTGCTATAAGGTGATGCCATTTGGGCTGAAGAATGCCGGTGCTACCTATCAGAGGGCTATGATGACTCTCTTTCATGACATGATGCACAAAGAAATTGAAGTGTACGTGGATGATATGATTGCGAAGTCTCAGATAGAAGAGGAGCACCTGGTAAACTTGCAGAAGTTGTTTGAAAGGCTGAGAAAGTTCAAACTGAGGCTGAATCCAAACAAGTGTACGTTTGGGGTGAGATCCGGGAAGCTGTTAGGCTTCATTGTCAGTGAGAAAGGGATTGAGGTTGATCCAGCGAAAGTAAAAGCTATTCAAGAAATGCCTGAACCAAAAACGGAAAAGCAGGTCCGTGGGTTTTTAGGGAGACTGAACTACATTGCACGGTTCATATCTCACCTAACAGCCACGTGTGAACCGATATTCAAATTTCTAAGAAAAGATCAAGCAATCAGGTGGAATGATGACTGTCAAAAAGCTTTTGATAAGATAAAAGAATATTTGCAGAAACCTCCAATCCTTATACCTCCAGTTCCTGGGAGGCCTCTGATAATGTACCTTTCAGTGACTGATAATTCGATGGGGTGTGTATTGGGACAGCATGACGAGTCTGGTCGAAAAGAGCATGCAATATACTACCTTAGCAAAAAGTTTACCGACTGTGAAATAAGATATTCACTGCTCGAGAAAACTTGTTGTGCTTTGGCATGGGCTGCTCGCCGACTGAGACAGTATATGTTGAACCATACTACCCTGTTGATTTCTAAGATGGATCCAGTGAAGTACATCTTTGAGAAGCCGGCTCTCACCGGGCGCGTTGCTCGTTGGCAGATGATTTTAACTGAGTATGATATCCAGTATACGTCGCAGAAGGCCATCAAAGGTAATGTTCTGTCTGATTACCTTGCCGAGCAACCGATTGATGATTATCAGCCGATGATGTTTGAATTCCCCGATGAAGACATCATGTATCTAAAGATGAAGGATTGTGAAGAGCCTCTTGTTGAGGAAGGACCGGATCCTGATGACAAGTGGACACTGATGTTTGATGGGGCGGTTAATGTGAATGGTAACGGTGTTGGGGAAGTACTCATTAACCCTAAAGGTGCTCATATACCTTTTTCTGCCAGATTGACTTTTGACGTAACCAACAACGAGGCTGAGTATGAGGCTTGTATCATGGGTATTGAAGAAGCCATCGATCTAAGGATCAAAACTCTAGACATCTATGGAGATTCCGCTCTAGTGATTAACCAAGTCAATGGAGATTGAAATACTCACCAGCCACATTTAATTCCTTACAGAGATTACACCAGAAGGATCCTGACTTTCTTCAAGACAGTGAAGTTGTATCATGTCCCCCGTGACGAAAATCAGATGGCTGATGCCTTGGCTACTTTGTCTTCTATGATCAAAGTTCATTGGTGGAATCATGTGCCACATGTTGCTGTGAATCGACTCGAGAGGCCCACGTATGTGTTTGCAGCCGAGTCTGTTGTGGATGAGAAGCCGTGGTACTATGACATTAAGAATTTCCTCAAGAGTCAGGAGTATCCTGAAGGAGCGTCAAAGAATAACAAGAAAACCCTGAGAAGGCTAGCTGGAAGCTTTTATTTGAATCAGGATGATGTGTTGTACAAGAGAAACTTCGACATGGTTCTGCTCAGATGCGTGGATAGACACGAGGCAAACATGTTAATGCAAGAAGTGCATGAGGGATCCTTCGGTACCCACGCTGGTGGTCATGCAATGTCCAAGAAGTTGTTGAGAGCCGGTTATTACTAGATGACTATGGAATCCGATTGTTTCAAATACGCTCGGAAGTTCCATAAATGTCAGATCTATGTAGATAAGGTGCATGTACCACCAAGCCCTATGAATGTCATGAATTCGCCTTGGCCATTCGCAATGTGGGGTATCGATATGATTGGGAAGATTGAACCTACTGCTTCTAATGGACATTGCTTTATTCTGGTTGCGATTGATTACTTCACCAAATGGGTGGAAGCAGCTTCCTTTGCTAATGTCACCAAGCAAGTGGTTGCCCGATTCATTAAGAAGGAGATTATCTGTCGTTATGGGGTTCCTGAGAGAATCATTACTGATAATGGTTCGAATCTCAATAACAAGATGATGAAAGAGCTTTGCAAAGATTTTAAGATCGAACATCACAATTTTTCTCCTTACAGACCAAAGATGAATGGTGTTATAGAGGCGGCAAACAAGAACATTAAGAAGATTGTGCAGAAGATGGTCGTGACGTACAAGGATTGGCATGAGATGTTGCCTTTCGCTTTGCATGGGTACCGTACCTCAGTACATACGTCGATCGGGGAAACCCCTTACTCCCTTGTGTATGGTATGGAAGCAATCCTACCAGTTGAAGTGAAGATTCCTTCTCTAAGAGTCCTGCTGGATGTCAAGCTAGATAAAGCTGAGTGGATCCGTACAAGGTTTAACGAGTTGAGCCTTATTGAGGAGAAGCGGTTAGCAGCTGTGTGCCATGGGCAACTGTATCAGAGAAGGATGAAGAAAGCCTTTGATCAGAAAGTGCATCCTCGAAGCTATCAGACAGGTGATTTGGTTTTGAAGAGGATCCTTCCTCCCGGTATAGATAACAGGGGCAAATGGACTCCGAATTATGAAGGTCCATATGTTGTTAAGAAGGTCTTCTCTGGTGGAGCCTTGATGCTTACAACTATGGATGGTGAAGATTTTCCGTCCCCTGTGAACTCAGATGTAGTCAAAAAATACTTCGCATAAATTGACCCGCTGGGCGAAAAGAATAAAAGAGTCCAGGCAAAAAAGGGCATCCCGGCGAACTAAGAAAAAAGAAAAAAGGTTCGGGCAAAAGTTAGGGATAAAGAATGAAAAAATATGTACACCCGGTAAGTCGAAAACCCGCAAGGGCGGCTTAGGAAAAAATGGGTATCCCGGTGGATTGAAAACCCGAAAGGGCGATCCAGGCAAAAGAGGGATTAAAGCGAAGACTACAGTCTGAGTTATCTGTACTTCATCGCGCTTCATCGTCTACCATTCTGAAGGATATGATCGGTCCAATCATTCTTCTCAGAAAGCAAGGAATTTGGGGGGAATTGAGGATCTGTGAGTCATAACAGAATTGGAAAATAGTGGATGCCGTGTTCACATTGCCATTAGGGTAGATTTTCCTTTTGTGTGCAATTACCTCTTCCTAGGAATTGCTTCCTGATGTATTTGCCTTGTCAGGCCCATTTTCAATCAATAAAAGTCGTTATTCAGTTAAATTGCTCTCTTGTTTTTTACTTTACTGTTTTGTTTGCAAAAAACGTCCGAATTTTTGATAAACATTGCATACAAAAAACATGAAGGCTAGACAATAACGTGCAGAAAGATAAAACATTTGAAAATCATTTTGAATGTTGAGTACACTTGGGTGTATTTTGTCCATGAAACCCCCTGGGGGCATGTATGTCTTGCTGTTTTGCAGGTCACTATCTTTGATTACTGGCTAAAGCAGATGAGCCACAGTTTGTTCAATGGTGTTTCAGCACTGTCCAGTAGTGTGAGAAGTTGGGTTGTCCAGAGCAAGTTCAGAGCTTGTCTCCCCAGCAAGTCCGAGACCAGTGTTTCCTCGGTAGCCAGGCCTGACGTTGACTGCAATCCCCAGCAGGGTTGAGGATGTTTTTTTCCCAGCCAGGTCTGCAGGTGACTTCCCCAGCAGGTCTGAAGACCGTTAGTCCCCACTGAGTCTGAAGGTTGCTATTTCCCCAGCGGAGGTGTCTGTGGGTAGCTTGTTCCATAGCAGCCAGGTCTGAAGTACTGCAATCCCCAGCAGGGTCGTGAATGCCTTTCCCCAACAGGGTTGTGATTGTTTTCCCCTAGCAAGTCTCCCCAGCAGAGGTTTGCGTTGATGGTTCCCCCCAGCGAAGTCCCCAAGCGGATCAAGTTCGGTGGAAATTATTCCCAATAGATTTAATCCTACCCGTGGGTTGGCAGTTATCCCCAGCGGAGGTGAGCATTGGTTGTTTTCCCCGGCGGAGTCCCCGAGTGGATTGGGTTCAGTGAAAGTTGTCCCCGGTTAGACTATTTCTTTCCCAGCAGCAGTGCTATTCCCCAGCATGATTGGAAGGTTGGTGTTTTCCCTAGCCGGAGACTCCCCAGTTGAGTTGGTTTCTCTGTCGTCCCCAGAGTGTCTGATCAACAAGTTTCCGCAGCAGAATTGTTGTGTCTCCCCACAGAGTTGGAGGATCAAATCAGAATAGTGTGCTTAGTAGAGTGATCATTGGCTCTCCCCAGCAGGAGTTTTCTTCATTTGCATTTTGCATGTAGTAATCATTGCATCCTCAAATCACGTAGCATTTCCATGCGATATGGAACATTACGCCATAGAAAAACTCAAACATATGCATACATGTGTTAAACCAGATTGGATCATATCCCCGTCAGAGGTGGATCATTTTTTTCAACATCTGTATGGCACGTTTGCTGCAGTTGCTCTTGACAACATGCAGAGTTGATAATCCCCAAAGAGGTTTATTTCCTCCCCCGCTCGTGAAAAGAAAGCCTGATTATCCCCAGCTTAGTCCCTGGAAAGTGTCTGGCCTTGTCTTTGACATATGTAGATGTCGTCTTGGTAATACCAGTAGGTGTTATGTTGATCCCCGTGTGGGTCCTTCCTTTATTGGTGTCGGTAGACATCATCTTTCGATGTTCGTAGCATCTGCTCTCTCCCATTCATCCGTTGATGTCTGGTCGAGTCCTTCCTATTCGTCCGTTGACGTCTAGTCGTAGTTCCCTTTCTCCTAGTCGTCCGTTGGCGTCTAGTCGTGGTTTCTCTTCCCATTCATCATCTTTCGATGTCTGGTCGTGGATTCTTTCTCCCATTCGTCCGTTGATGTCTGGTCGAGTCTTTCCTAGTCGTCCATTGGCGTCTAGTCGTGGTTTCTCTTCCCATTCATCGTCTTTCGATGTCTGGTTGTGGTTTCTTTCTCCCATTCATCCGTTGATGTCTGGTTGAGCTTTCCTATTCGTCCGTTGGCGTCTAGTCGTGGTTTCTCTTCCTATTCATCGTCTTCCGATGTCTAGTCGTGGTTTCTTTCCCTATTCATCGTCTTTCGATGTCTAGTCGTGGTTTCTCTTCCCATTCATCGTCTTTCGATGTCTAGTCGTGGTTTCTTTCTCCCATTCATCCGTTGATGTCTGGTCGAGTCTTTCCTAGTCGTCCGTTGACGTCTAGTCGTGGTTTCCTTTCCTATTCATCGTCTTTTGATGTCTAGTCGTGGTTTCTTTCTCCCATTCATCCGTTGATGTCTGGTCGAGTCTTTCCTAGTCGTCCGTTGACGTCTAGTCGGGGTTTCTTTTCCTACTCATCGTCTTTCGATGTCTAGTCGTGGTTTCTTTTCCTATTCATCGTCTTTCGATGTCTAGTCGTGGTTTCTTTATTCCTATTCGTCCGTTGACGTCTAGTCGTGGTTTCTTTTCCTATTCATCGTCTTTCGATGTCTAGTCGTGGTTTCTTTCCCTATTCATCGTCTTTCGATGTCTAGTCGTGGTTTCTTTATTCCTATTCGTCCGTTGACGTCTAGTCGTGGTTTCTTTTCCTATTCATCGTCTTTCGATGTCTAGTCGTGGTTTCTTTTCCTATTCATTGTCTTTCGATGTCTAGTCGTGGTTTCTCTTTATTCCTATTCGTCCGTTGGCGTCTAGTCGTGGTTTCTTTTCCTATTCATCGTCTTTCGATGTCTGGTCGTGGTTTCTTTCTCCCATTCATCCGGTGATGTCTGGTTGAGTTCTTTCCTAGTCGTCTGTTGGCGTCTAGTCGTGGTTTCTTTATTCCCATTCATCTAGTGATGTCTGGTCGTTTTCCGATAAAAATTAAAATCCGCAGTATTGTCGTCGGTAAATGTCTTGTCTGGTCCAGTGATACATATCAAATCCCAGTGGAGGTTGCCATTGGTGAACATTCTTTTCTTTGATCATCCCCCACAGAGTGCAAATTTGTATATTCTTTTCTCATCCCTTCAATCATGTTTGCACAAATAAATTTTCACACAAAAAAAAAACAACAACCTTACAACAAATGTGAAAAGGGCTCCCTAGGAGTACCTAGGATGCTTTGGGTGCATAACACCTTCCCATTGCATAACCAACCCCCTTACCCAGATCTCTGGCATTTTTACTAGTTTTTGATTCAATAAAACTTTTAGGTTTTTGTTCGCTTTCTAACCATTCCTTTGGATAAATAGAAGTGCGGTGGCGACTCGACTTGTATGATTTACCTTGGATTTAGTCAATATCTCTAATGGTAACGAATACCCCGCTACACTTAGTAGCATCAGGATGAATACTCATACCACTCTTATGTCCTTCCTCAAAAATATTGTTCTTAAGCTCTGGCACACCAGGTACGCAAACTCTGCCTCTAGATCTCATCACACTATTCTCATTGATCCTGAAATCACCTCATTTACCTTGATTGATTAACACTAGCCAGTCAACCAATCCCAAATCAACTTTATGGTATTCTTTGATTTTTTCAAGGATACCACTGGTTAGTTCCAACATGTCTAACTTCACAATGTTCGGAGTATCTTCACACACCAAACTCATCTCTCTGAATTGCTCGATCAATTCCAACTCTTGCACCATCAACTTCGACATATGCAACGACTTCCTACTTAATGCATCAGCTACAACATTGGTTTTACCCAGATGGTAACTCAAGCCAAAATCATAATCCTTCGGAAATTTGAGCCACCTCCTCTGACTTATATTCAACTGTTTCTAATCGAACAAGCACTTCAAACTCTTGTGGTCGCTAAACACTTTAAATCTGGAATCAAACAGATAATGCCTCCAAATCTTCTACACAAACCCCATAACAACCAACTCTAGATCATTTGTATGATAATTCCTCTCATGAACTTTCAACTATCTATAATGATAAGCCACAACCTGACTATTCTGCATCAACACACCACCTAGACCCGTCTTTGAAACATCACAATACATAACAAAGGATTCACTTGGATTCGGAAAAATCAAATCTGGAGCAGGCATCAACTTCCTATTGAGTTCTTGAAAACTCTCCTCAAAATGCATATCCCAAACATAAGCTTGAACCTTTTGAGTAAACTGAGTTAAAAGTAATGCTAACTTCGAAAAGTCTTCAATAAACCTCCTGAAGTAACCACCCAAACCCCTAAAACTTCAGATCTCAGTGACAGATTTTAGGGTTTCCCATTGTAATACAACATCAACCTTTGACGGATACACAGTAATACCACCACTAGAAATCAAATGCCCAAGAAAACTCACTTTTCTCAACCTGAACTCACACTTGGAAAACTTGGCATTAAGCTTCCTCTCTTGCAAAGTCTGCAACACCACCCTCAGATGTTCCCCATACTCTTCATAATACTTAGAATATATCAAAATGTCATCGATGAACACTACCACAAACCGATCAAGATAAAGATGGAAAACCCTATTCATATACTCCATAAACACACCATGCACATTATACACTCCAAACGACATGGCAGAATACTCATAGTGGCCATATCTTGTTCTGAATGCAGCCTTTGGAATATCTTCTGGTTTCACTTGAATTTGATGATAACCCGACCGCAAATCAATCTTACTGAATACGCAAGCACCAACTGTAGCACCTCAAATTTGCACCTCACATTTATGCATTCATTTCATTTTTAGGTCATTGACATTACATTAGCATTGCATAGTATTGCATCTCATCAGTCAAGAATGGCATCAAGAGGATTCATCAGTACCAAGGAGCAAGGTTTTTCTTGAGATAAAGGCCCTATGGTTGTTCTATATAGCTTATATGAACCAAGGTTCATTTTGAAGCAACTTGACCAAGTGCTAGAAGCTCAAAGTCCACAGTGCAGTTTTAGGTCATCTGAGGCCTATAAAAGTCAACTGCAAGTCAAATGAGGGCTAGGAGACGGAGAAATGGTTTGAGACACTTCATTCATGTCCCAAAGAGGTTTATTCAACATGTCAAACTCATTCCTTGAAGGTTTTGAAGCCAGATCATAAGTTTCCAAAAATGGAAAGTGACTTGTAATTGAAAGTTTCCAAAAATGGAAGGGTTTTGGTTCAAATTCAACTTGATTGTACATTATCAAAGAAGCTTCAAATGAAATTTTGTCCAACATGAAAGTTGAAGATCTTTCTCTCCCATTTCCAAAACGTCCAAGATCATGAATTTATGATGAATGGTTGAGAAGATATGATCAAATCATTGCCAAGTGTGCATGGAACTTCAAAATGCCATATCTTTTGAACCAAGACTCCAAATTGAGTGCTCCTTTTTGCATAATTCTTCTCATGACATGAACTTTCCAAATCCATTAAGGCATTGCATAAAATTTCATCACATGATCACTTGCATTTTCATGCCCATTTTAGAGGGAAAATCATGAATTCAAAATTGGTGCGTCATATGGACTTTTTAACCATTCCAACATGCTCATAAGAGGATTTTAAGTGAAATTGCATGGCCATTGTTACTGTTCACGTGGGATTGCATGCATGGGGTGAAAAAACCAAAATTTGCATAACACCTCTTTTCTCATTAAAATTTAATTAGCCAAGCCTAAGCATGATTAGGAAATGGATTAGCATGTCATATAAATAGCTAATCATAACAGAATTTTCAGATTTCACCATTTCTAGATCTAGTACTTTTTTCCCTCCAAAATTTTCTCCCAATCGAAATTCAAAATTCTTCCACATAACATTGAGTTTTTCTTCCATATTCTGGTTCTATGATCTTGATTTAGTGTAGATCCAGCTTTGTTTTGAAGGATTCGTGTGGAAATCAAGCATGGCAAGTTCATGAAGGTGAAGATGGAGTTTCAAATTTGAGCAAGATCTAAACATCTCCAGGCCTCAATTTCAACTTTAGGATTCATAACAAGTGTTCAGGAGTGGATCTACACAAGTGCCAAGCCTTGAATCTGCTACTGCCATTGTTGGAGCTTCAAGAGGTCAAAATTTCGCATCTCTTAATTCCTATTTTTATGCACATAGACTTGTAGATCTACTCATGCTGGAAATTCTGATATAAAGAACGTGAAAAACGGACAAATATTGAGAGAGTTATGAGAGATTAAAGTTTGGTGTTCATAAGTGTTCTTGATCGATTCTTGAAATATATGATGAATTAGAGAAAAATATTAGTGGATTCGTGATCTACACGTCAAGACGAGTCCAACCATATATAATTTCGCTAATTCTGGAAAAAAAATGTGATTACTGTTCACCGACGTCTTCATGAAGAAGACAGTGGTTTCCGCCACTAGCGTCCGCTAGTGGCCGTCGCTGGTCCGTCGCTAGTTTTTGGCTAGGGCTTTGGGTGAAACGACTTCGTTTCATCAGCGAGCCTTCCCTCGCTTCGATTCCGGCTGGACGCGTTTCCACAATTTCTTCATTTCATTTTATTTTCATGTTTTTTTCAATTTTTATTTCATTTTTTCCATGATCTTCAAAAAATCATAACTAATTGTAGAATGATCCAAATAATTCCAGGTTTTTTCCTACATGATCCTTGGAATGTTTAGAATTTTATGATTTTGATTTTGTGATTTTATCATTTCTGGAAATTAAAATGTGCTAGACTAATTGAACATATATGCTTTGTGACATTGCCTCATTCATCCTATCATAAAATGCTCATACATGATCCAAATGCCATGAAATTTTGCATGATGATTGTTAACAAAATGATGGATTTGTGTGATTTTATTTGGAATTTTTTGATATTGTCTTCACTGTTTGGGACACATGTACTTTAGGTGTGACAATTTGTGTCACACAATGGGATGTCTTGCCTATGCATTTTCATTTCCATATCAATTGAACTTTGATGATGCTGACTTTTGGTATGATGATTATGTTTGACCTGTTGTATGCTCATGAAAATTTCCAGAATTATGTGAGTCATTTCTGTTTTGATATGGAATTTTGATTCATGATGATCATTTGTGTGCTTTGAAATTGTCTTTGTCTTCCTTTGCTCATATCATGACCTTGCTTAATGATTTTGATTTGGCACTTTTTATGACATGTTCATGACTGATTAAAGTTTCTTCATGTTGAATATCCATTTCTGTTTTAACTTTTTACTCCATCTTTGACCTTAGGCTTTGTCCTAGGGGTTTGAACTCACATTTGAGTTGTGTATTTCAGGATCAAGCATCTAATCTCCATGGTTGATGTTGCCTCCTCACTTGAGCTTTGATATTTGCTTTGCTTGCTAACATTTGATTGTGTTGTAGGTCCTTGGGTGGACTCACTTGAGTTGCATTTGATTTGCATTGTGTATATTGGTTGTCTGACTGTTGTTTGTCTGTTGATAGTTTGTCTGAATACCATACTGATTGATTGGTTGTTTACACAGGTACTTTAGCCGCTTTAACTCATTATTTGAGTTGCTTTGCTTTGCTTGTGGTTGGCATAACACTTAGGTAACTTCCTTAACTACATGTAGTCTGGAAGACCTGTCATGCTACTTTGGCAGGCATCTGTCTGAAGCCCTCCTTAAGAGGCAACGTTTGTGGTTGTTTATCTTTGTGCCTTGTACATTCAAAGACCTCCTAAGTGAAGAGGCATTGGCAGATAAATGGGATGTACAATCCATCCCCTGCTATTCAGTTGTGTCTTTCATCTTGCTCACACCATATGTTGATGCACTTTGAATAAAAACCCAAAATCTTGTTGTGTCAGTCATGTGGAATAGAGTCCCACATTCTGGATTTCCACACTTTCATTGTTTGAAGCTCTCCCAGGCCAGGGATAAGAGCTATGAGGTCTTACCCTCATTTCCCATTTCATCTGCTTCACCCTAACTCTCAATGTTAGGGTTAAGAGCTCCAAACACCCCTTTCCAGTTGGCTTGTTTGTCGAGGTTGATTTGACCCCTTGACTAAAGCCCAGCCTTGTATGAGCCACTTGTTTGCATATAGCGTGTGTGCTTGCTCTCTTGTGCTTGTGTTTGCTTATGTGCTGTTTAGGCTAGCTTGCTCCCTGTGCAAGTTAGGTTAGGACTAGAGACCTCAACTTAGGGATCGTATGCATGACAACTTCTAGGCTCGAGTCGTAGTCTCCCTAGTAGTCTGTTATCTCCCTAGTCTCTGGTTAGGATAGAAGTTCTTTCCCTGTTTAGGGGAACTACGTCGCCCTGATCCTCATACCAGATGAGGTACGTAGGCAGGAGATGAGCTGATCTCTCCGGGCGCCTTTTTTCTTTTTTAACCCTCTTGTTTGCTTGTTGGAGTCTGACGTAAGTCCAACGATTGGCAGTCGGTTTCCTGTGTGTGGTTGTATGTTTGGAGTCTGACGTAAGTCCAGCGATTGGCAGTCGGTTTCCTGTGTGTGGTTGTTTGCTTGGAGTCTGATGTAAGTCCAGCGATTGGCAGTCGGTTTCCTGTTGGCGTGTCTTTGTTTAGAGTCTGATGTAAGTCCAGCGATTGGCATTCGGATTCCTGTTTGCGTTTCTTCTGTGGAGTTGGATGTAAGCCCATCGATTGGCATTCCGTTTCCAGTTTGTGTTTGGGTGTTAGCTCTGACGTCTCAGCGTCTTCTTTCAGCGTTTTGTTTGGCGTGCGTCAGCCGAGCTACGAGTGCTCTGATTCTTCTCTGGTTAGAGAAGATACGTATGCATAGGATGCGATATCCTAGAGAGGACATTTCCCCTGTCCCCGAACTACGTTAACTCTGATGTTTGTCAATCCCAAACTACGTAGGCCCAGGATGCGACATCCTGCCGAGTCCTTCTTCCGTCTTCCATCTGTGTTTTATTCCTTCTTGTGCAGTGTTTTGAGCAGTTATCTAGCAACCTTTCTTCTATTCTTTTTGAGCGTGGATCTCGTCGAGTACGACGGATGCGTAGGGGTGCTAATATCTTCCCTTCGCATAACAGACTCCCGATCCTATCAATCTCTGGTCGCAAGACCATTTCCTTTCCAGGTTTCCTTCGAGCGTTTCCTTTCCCTCTTCCGGGATAAATAACGCACGGTGGCGGCACTGTTTCTTTTTCCCATCGGTTTTTCGCGTAATGCGACACCAACCAACTGATTCATCAGATCATTAATTCTAGGAAGAGGATACTTATTCTCGATAGTCACTTTATTCAGTTGTTGATAATCAACACACAAACTCATGTTATCATTTTTCTTCTTGACTAGCAACACCGATGCTTACCACGGCGAAACATTCGGTCGAACAAACTTCTTTTCAAGTAACTCTTCCAACTGCTTCTTCAACTCACTCAATTATGAAGTAGACATTCTATAATGAGTAATCAACACATGACTATTACCATGTAGTAAGTCTATATAAAACTCAATTTCGCATTCTGGAGGAACATAACTGATATCATCTAGAAACACTTCTGGAGAATTACACACCACTGGTAATTCTCCAATTGCAACTTTGCTTTCATCCTTCACAGAAGCTAGTATCATAAACACTTTAGCATCATTCTTCATGAATTCATCCACTTTCTTAGCAGACACGGGCAACTTGTCACTTGCATAAAACTCTAGAAATTACACTAACTTGTCGAAACATTTGATATGAACATGGTTGAAATCCAACCAGTTCATTTAAAGGATAAAATCGATTTGATTCAATGGTAGATAGACTAGGTCCATACCAAAACTCTTACCATAAATACTCAGTGGATAGTTCAAACACACCCATGAAGTAGTCACTGAACCATTAGTTGGAGTATCAATAACCATACTCCCAACCATTACATACAACTTTAAATCCAACCTCTCAGCACAATCAGGCAAAATAAAAGAATGTGTTATACTCGTGTCAATAATGACAATTAGCAGAATACCATTAATAAAACACGTATCACGAATCAATCTGTCAGTTCTAGTAGTCTCTGACCCAGTCAAAGGAAAAGATGTCAAATGTTACCTGGTTCCCCGCAGTTGAAGCAAGTTAGACTATTACTAATGTGACCCGGTTCCCCATAGTTGAAGCAAGTTAGACTATTACTCTTATAATAACCAATAAGATGTCAAATCTTTCCACACTTGAAGAATCTCTTCTCTGGACTCTTACAGTCATTGGCATGATGACCTGTGACACCATACTTAAAGCATTTGATAGAAGTGGAAGCTCTCCCTCACTTAGCCTTTTCTCATCTGAAGCCTTCTACTTCCCCTTATCAGCTGGAGCATTATACGCCTTCCTATGATAGTGATTCCTCCCTTTCTTCTCACTAAGATTCTTCTAGTGTCAAGAATAGGCTATATTATCCTCATTATATATCCTACACTTATTCACCAGCATAGAAAATCTGCAAATCTCCTAGTACCCAATACCTTGCATGATTTTCGGACGTAGTCCACTTTCGAACTTGACGCACATCGACCCATCAACAACTTCACCATTGTAGTATGGACAAAACTTCACTAGTTCTTTAAACTTAGCAATATACTCAAGAATGATCACATTTCCCTACTTCAACTCGAGGAACTCGATTTCTTTCTTATCATGAACGTCCTCTGGAAAATACTTTTCTAAAAATTCATCCCTGAACACAACCCAAGTAATCTCAGTACCAATAACCCCCAGACTCTGACGCGCATTATCCCACCAGTCTTCGGCCTCCTCTGACAACTTATGAGTACCAAACTAGACCTTCTGAACTTCAGTGCAAGCCATTTCTCGAAAAATCTTCTCAATCTCTCTGAGTCATGTTTGCCCCCCCTCTAGATCATATATACCCTTGAAGGTCGGCATATTGTTTCTTTGAAATTTCTCCAATCCACAAAACTCACCACCAGTCATATTATGCTGACCTTGTAGCACCTGGGCCATCGCTTCAAAAGCATCAACAATCGCTCGGTGATTTCTTCCTTCATCCATATTTTGAACACTAGTAAACATACTTTAGAAGAAACATTTCACCAATAGTGTTCACACACTCATTGTATAATAGGGGACAAACAACATTACAAAAACCTGGTCAGATAGACCGACCTGCTCTGATACCACTATTGTAACACTCTAAACCCTGAAACTTATATAAAAATAATTACTCGGTAGATTAAGTTGTCACCAACGCCAACCTACAACAATAACTATCAAAAACTATCAACATGCAGTGGAAATCTTATTATATCAACTTCAATTTAAACTTCTCAAATAAAGTATTAAACTCAAAACAACATAGTTTGGAATTAATTCAAAAACATAGCAAACTTCTTATTCCTGATTTTACAAGACCAGAGCATAAAAACCATTAAATTTAGGTAAATCATAATTAAAATGAAGAATAGCTCCAACAAGCCACCTTCCATACATCGCAACAACTTTTACTCATGAGTATCTGCAAGATGTCCATGGTTGACAACATTAAGCAAAGGGGGTGAGAAATAAACTTCAATATAAATGGTATAAAGAACACAAAGGTAAAGAAACATACACATATCACACATTTAATATGCAACCAGCATCACCATATATCACACCCATTCACAATGATATGCAAATACATGTAATATGACTCACGACACAACGTGAAAATATGCATGTGGTACCAACTCAACATTTGGTTCTCTCTGGAACCATGTCCCTGTTAAAATTAATTCATATTTTGTAGAAACTTGTTAACAAAGTTTGTTAGAGGGTATTTTAGTGTCTCCCTAAAGTCCCACTTGTATTTAAGCAAGTGAGTGGTGAGAACAAATTATAGATTTATTCCTTTTGCAGTGTGTGTGTTCATTTTATATGCAACCATTTTGTAACCATTTCAAGAGTATTGAAAGTTTGTTATTATTCTCTATTATCTCTCTTCTTCAATATTCATATTTATCACCTTGTGCACCAACAATTGGTATCTAGAGCTCCGGTTTAGATCCACAGGGAAACACCACGAGAAACACGAGTGAAACGGTGAGGCGTTGTGTGATTGATTTCTGTTCAGAGAATTCATGTTGAATTTTTGTTCAGAATTATAACATAATCACATATCTTGATTCTGCGGGATTGGAAAACACTATGTTTAGGTGAGATCTGAGTGTATTGCACAAGGTTGAAGATGAACGGAAACGATAATCTGAGTACTAAGCTTCCAGTGTTCGATGGTAAGAACTGGAATCGTTGGATGATTAAGATGCATGTGTTGTTTGGAACTCAAGATGTTCTTGACCTCATCAACGATGGTTACGCTCAGGTTGTACTTCCAGAAAATGCAATAGATGCGTAGAGAAATGCTCAGCGTGATCTGAGGAAGAAGGATCAAAAGGTGTTGTTCTACATCCAACAGTGGATGGATGTGAATGTGCTTGAGAAAATCGTTAACTCGACGACAGAGAAGGCTGCGTAGGACAGACTGGTACGGTGCTACGACGGTGATGCATCAGTGAAGATGGTAAAGCTTCAGTCTCTACATAAGCAATATGAGAATCTCAACATGAAAAACAATGAGAAGGTACCAAACTACATCTCCAGAGTGATTCTGATCACAAATGAGATGAAGTCGTGTGGAGAAACTCTCTTTGAGTAAAATATCATTAAGAAGCTACTTAGATCTCTTACTCCTCAACTTGATTACATCGTTGTAGCAATTTAACATTCTAAGGATCTGAGGTGCAAGAGTTATGTTTGATTGAAAGAACCTCTGAGAGAGAGGTAGAGCAAGACCGGAAAGCTTCTTTTATCAAGAAAGACCAGAACCAGTCTTGGTCAGAAGCCAAGAAAAGACATGGTAGGTCTCAGAAGTTAGAAACCTCAACTTCTGGAATTCAGAAGGGAAATGAGAAGTATGATAAGAGAAAAGTTTAATGTTATAGTTGTAAGAAGTTTGGTCATTTCGCTGCAGATTGTTGGTCAAACAAGGCAGGAAATCAGAATAAGCGAATATAGCCAGAAGTTTTGATGATGAACATGTGCTATTAATGGCTTGTGATTCTGATAGTTTGTCTCTACAAGACTGGTGGTATATAGACACTGGTTGTTCAAACCATCTTACTCGAAATAAGAAATGGCTGGTTGATTTTGACTCTGGGAAGAGGACTAAGATTAAATGTACTGATGATAAGTATCTGAATGCTGAAGGAATGAGGAATGTTAGAGTGATTCTGAATAATGACAAATCTGTGTTAATTCAGAATGTCTGGTATGTTCCTGGCATGAAGAACAATCTGATGAATGTAGGTCAATTAATTGAGAAGGGATTATCTATTACTTTGAAGGACAATCTTTTGAAGTTGTATGATTGTAATCAGAAGCTGATTATGGAGTCAGAACAGGGAAGGAATAGAACATTCAAGGTGAATGTTAAAACTGCAGACTCTGAATGTCTTAGTGCAACAAGTGTTGTGAAGGAAAGTGAGTTGTGACAGAAAATATTTGGTCATTTGAACTTCAGAAGATTAGGGCATATGAATTCAAAGAAACTGGTACATGGAATTGTTGCAATTAAGAAACCAGAAAAGTCATGCAATGTGTGCATGAGAGGGAAGCAACCAAGACTACCATTTGCATCAGAAGTAGCTTCAAGAGCAAAACATGCTTTAGGAGTAGTGAATTCTAATGTGCGTGGACCATTTCCAAAACCTTCACTAGGAAGGAATAAATACTTTGTGTCATTTATGGATGAGTTCACAAGTATGACATGGGTATCCCTTATAAAGTTCAAACACGAGGTGTTTTCTGAATTTAAGAAATTCAAAATCAAGGCTGAGAAACAGAGTGGTCAGGCTCTGAAGATTCTCAGAATTGAAGATGGAGGTGAGTATAACTCTACAGAGTTCAAGAAGTTATGTGAGGAGAATGGAATTGAGCATGAAGTGACTGCTTCATATACTCCTCAACATAATGGTCTTGCTGGAAGGAGAAATCGAACTTTGCTTGATATGACAAGGAGCATGCTAAAGGAGAAGAAGCTTCCTAACACTTTGTAGGGAGAAGTTGTTTCCAACCAAGAAGATGAAGGAAATTGTTCCTTTTGAAAGGTGGATTGGAGATAAGTAAAGTCTAAGTCATTTCAGAGTATTTGGTTATGTCTGTTATAAGCACGTTCCAGATGGCACTAGAAATAAGTTGGATGATAGAAACAAGGTGATGTTACTGGTGGGGTATCACAGTACATGTACTTATAAGCTTTATTGTCCATTCAGTAATAAGGTTGAAGTCAACAGAGATGTTGTTGTGAAAGAGTCATAAGTATGGGATTGGAGTAAGCCTCAATCCAACTCTGGTGTAGACTTAACTTCTGAAGATATTGATTTTGATTCTGAAGATGAGTCAGAGCCTAAAAATGATTCTAAGAGTGAGTCAAAATCAGAAGGCGAGATTGATTTTGAGGAAGAACCTAATTCTGATCCAGATTTTGATGGTGATTCAGATTCTGGTGGTAGTCCAGATTCTAGGAATATTCTAGATTCTGAAGGTGGTCATGCTTCTGAAGTCAGTACTTCTGGAGTCCCAGCATATGATATTATTATAGAATCAGAAGGTTCTGAATAAGTTCAGAGGCCACAAGGAATCAGAAACATTATGAGAAGGTTTGCAGAGTTTGACATGCTGCAAGATACTGAGGTAGATTCTGAAGGGGAAATTATTCAGTGTGTGATCACACTGAATTACACCGTGTTTTTGACTCAGATTTCACATGTTTATTAGGATTTTATTATCATCTTGTTTGTATTATGCTCTCTTTTATCTTGTTTTCAGATATTTAGCACTTTCTGACTCTTTTGGAAGAAACGAAACAAAAAGACCTAAAATTAGGGTTTTTTGGCGAAATTACACACACGGCGGCCGCTATAGGAGAAGCCATGAGTCATCAACCCTCAACTAGGAGGTAACCTCCACGTTCCCATGATCCACCCCATTTACACACATGGCGGACGCCATGAAGGGATGGCGGACGCCACATTTGGTAATCACGTTCCCACTAAGGAGAAGTTGGAGGGCACCATGGTCTTTGCAAGTTGCTGAAATCCTCTATAAATAGTTCGTTCCATTTCATTTTCTAATCATCCAACTTAGTTTTACAACACTAAGCATATATTTATCATTTGTAATAGCGATAATCCGTCACATCGGGGGGTTATCACACCTTAGTGAGATTGAGTTGGATCACTTCGAGTTGCTGTCGTCTTTAGCTTCAAGAGTTAGAGGTTTATTTCTGTATCAGATTTAAAGCCCTCCATTTGGAGCAGGTTCTTATTTATCGCTTTATTTATTTATTTCCCGTATCGCTTTTATTTTATTTACTTTCTGTCTACGCTTTTACTTTATTTATTTCCTGCATCGCTTTTATTTTATTTACTTTTTGTCTATGCTTTTACTTTATTTATTTCCTGCACTCGCTTTTACTTTATTTATTTCCCGCACTCGCTTTACTTTATTTATTTTCCGCACTCGCTTTATTTTATTTATTTCCCGCACTCGCTTTACTTTATTTATTTTACGCACTTTACTCGCTCTTTACGCCTCACATTCTAAAACAAACCTTTCATCATGATTAACACCGTTGTGTTTGTTTGTGTTACCATGTCTGGCTAAATCTTTTAAAGGTTAGAATGTAAGGATCACGGTTAAAGTAATGTTTCACATATTGAATATGTAGAAATACTTTAAAGGTTGTTTTGATTTTTAACTTGAGTTATCTAAAACAAACTTGGTTAGTTTTAATTATTCAAGGAGTGCGAAAGCACACTGGCTTAGTTAACTAGGGATTTTTATCACTTTAAGGGAAAACTATTTTTGAAACTATTTTCGGACACGTTGATAGATCTAAAATCAGGAAACACCTTGGGTAAAACTTTCCAAATCAAAATCACTTTTCAACTAAGTTTACAAGTCTCATTTCTTAAAAATAAGTTTACTACTTTAGCGTTCTACGCACCTTTTATAAGTGAAAATAAGAGGCCTTGATTTAAGGGTAAACTCGGTTCTGAATACGCGAAAGCGATAGCTCCTGTTAAATGGATTCTTTTCAAAAGTAGAAAATATTGCCTCATAAGTAGTTCTATTTAGACAACCGAAACATCACTTAACTGACATGAAATACATTCAACCTGTCTTTACCTGCATTTATTATTTACCGTTATTTTGCAAACCCAATATCTCTTTTATACCGCCTTAGATAAACACTGTAACGATAGTAATCGATAGATTGACGATTGGTCTCTATGGGATCGATATTCTTTTATATTACTTTGACGTAATTCGTGCACTTGCGAAACACGCGATCAATGTGCCATATTAGTAGGCTCTGAACCTATGAGTACAGAAGAAGCTCTCAAGCATAAAGTATGAATGAAGGCCATGAAAGAAGAACTTGATGCCATAGAGAGAAACAAAACTTGGAAGCCGATAGAACTTCCAAAGAACAAGAAAGCCATCAGCGTAAGATGGGTTTATAAGGTGAAGCTAAAGCCAGATGGATCAACTGGCAAACACAAAGCAAGGTTAGTTGTGAGAGGTTTTATACAGAAACTTGGATTAGATTACTTTGAAGTGTTTGCGCCTATAGCAAGACATGAAATAATCAGGTTGGTGATTGCGATAACTGCTAACAGGAATTGGCCTCTGATGCATTTAAACATGAAATCTGCATTTCTGAATGGTCCATTAGAAGAAGAGGTTTATGTGTAACAACCTCCTAGATTTGAGAAAAAGAATCAGGAAGGAATGGTGTATAGATTACACAAAGCCTTGTATCGACTGAAACAAGCCCCTAGAGCTTGGAATCTGAAAATTGATTCATTTTTCAAGAAGCAGGGATTTCAGAAATGTGAGATGGAGTATAGTGTCTATGTTCAACATCCCTCTGAAGGCAATATGATTATGGTGTGTCTGTATGTTGATGACATATTACTAACAGGAAGTTGTGAACATGAGATAACTAAGTTCAAGAAGGAGTTAATGAATGAGTTTGAGATGAATGATCTAGGAAATATGGTCTATTTTCTAGGGATGGAAATTATGTACTCTGAGAAAGGCATAATCTTACATCAGCTAAAATACGAACTTGAGCCTCTGAAGAGGCTTGAGCTGCTGAATTATAAAGTTGTTGTCACACCTACTGATACAAATCAGAAATTGGATTCTGATTCTGATGGTGATTATGTAGATACGACAACGTTCAAGAAGTTGATAGGGTCTCTGAGGTATTTGTGTAATACCAGACCTGATATTTATTATGAAATTGAAATGGTGAGTAGGTTTATGAGTAAACCAAAATGGACTCATTACCAAGCTGCTGTCAGAATTCTGAGGTATATGGGAACTATGAAGTATGGAGTTTTGTTCCCTTCTGGTGTTGAAATTGGCTCAAAACTTCTGAGTTACTTAGATTCTGATTGGTGTGTGTCACACCCCAATTTTGTCTTATCCAATTTGCGTATGCTTTTTTATTATTATTTCCATCTGCATCAACATGGCCAATTCATTTGGTCATGTACTGCTATCATTTTTAAAATCGCTCATTTGCAAAGTAGTTGTTTCTTAAATCCCGTATGCATTCATCAGTTGAGATTTAATAAGAGGTATACATGTAAAAGTCAATAATTTTTTTAAATCATCTCATTTTATTTTTATCCATAATTTTTATTTTTATCATCGTTATTATCTTATTTCAATATTTTCATCTACTTAGATAATAATTTTCAATATAATAAATAGCATTATAATTTTATTTTTATATACATATACATATTCACTTCATTATATTGCTTTTAATTATGAATTTTTATATCTCATTTTAAATAAAAGTTTTTTTTCTTACTTCACCAAAATTAATAATAAATAAAATAAATCATCTTTTATCTTTAAATGATTAGTTCATCTCTTCTAATAATTATTATTTTTTACCTCATTTTAAAAATATACATCAATTTTTTTCCAATATTCTATCATTTTTAGTAATTCTTTTATTTTGATTTTAATCTTCTTTTTTTAATAATAATATGAAAATTTTACACTTAAATTGTTTTTTTAGCATTAGTTTGTATCAATAAAAATAACAAAATGCATTAGTAGAAATTAGAAAGGTTGGTATCATTAGAAAGTGAAAAAAAGATATATTTCCATTCAGTAATTACAAAGGAACTTGTATCATGCTAATTTACATCAGTAAAGTTTTTTTTTAACGATTACATTAAAAGGTTAAACTTGCACTAGAGGAGAAAAGTTAAATCACTGATTACAAGAAAACTCAATACATCGGTAAAAGAAGAAGTGAAATTTTTACATCCCTGAAAGAATTTTTACATCAGTCATGGACCTTATTAAAACTGCTGGATTAATGAAAATTGTTGCTGGGTTATCTCAGTGTTATGAAGGACTGGTGAAAGAATTTGTGGTCAACATCCCTGAAGACATTGCTGATAAAAACAGCAAGGACTTTTGTAAAGTGTTTGAAAGAGGGAAGTGTATCACTTTTTCTCCAACTGTGATTAATAAGTTTCTAGGAAGAGGAACAGAAGGTGCATGTGAACTGGAAGCCACAGACAATGAGGTTTGTAGGGAAATAACTGCTAGACAAGTGAAGGAATGGCCCAGTAAGAAGCATCTCCCTACTGGGAAGCTAACTGTGAAATATGCTATTTTGCACAAGATAGGGTCAGCAAATTGGGTGCCAACCAAACACATCTCTACAATTTCAAATGCCCTTGGAAGGCTCATCTTTGTTGTTGGAACCAAGCTGAAATTTGATTATGGTAGATTTATGTTTGAACAAATTGTCAAACATGCTTCTACAAATGCAGTTAAGCTGCCCATAGTTTTTCCCTCAATGATTTGTGGGATTATCCTGAGCCAGCAACCTGGAATTCTGAGCACAAATGATCTTCCTAGTAGAAGAAAACCTCCTCTATCAGTTCATTATAAATTATTTGAAGGAAGTCCTGTCGAGGACATTATCATGACATCTGTTGTGAAGAAGCCAGCCTCAAAAGGTGGTCTTATTTCTGAGCTGAAAGAAACTTGTAAGGAACTGGATACTGGGATAAGGGTAGAAAAAGCCAAGAAGGAAGCTTTGGAGGCCCTGATTGAAAGCTTGGAGCAAGATGATAGAGATAATGTTGGACAGGCCAAGGAAACAGAAGCCCAAACCTCTAGTGAGAGGTCTGAATCTAAAGATGAAACAAGTGTCAACTCTAGTTCTGATGCTGATGAAGATGCAAGCTCCTCTGACTAGTTTTGTTGAAGTTGTCCCCCACTCTTCTGATGGTGTGCTGTGATGGATGTTCTGGTGGTTCTTTTGGCAGTCATGATTGTTAGGGACCAATTAGTACTACTTTTTATATCATTTTATTGGTCCCTTTTACCAAGTTTTGATGTAATTACACACTTTTATTCTCACTATTTTGTATAAATGCAATTAGGTTTAATTTATTTTGTTTTGAATAGTTATTTCACATATTTGTTAGTTTTGTAGAATTTTTGGATGAGAAAGCTTTGGATTGCAGCATCATAATATGGAAGATTTTGGATGAAGCTTGCAAAACAAGGAAACTGTGGCAGCTTCAGTTCGCCCCGCGAACAAAGTTCGCCCCGCGAACTGCATGACAGGACCAGTTCGCCCCGCGAACAAAGTTCGCCCCGCGAACCCTGCGAATCCAGCAAACTGATTTTTGGGTCAAAAGTGCTGTTTTGAAGGCCAGCTGTTTTTGCCATTTTTGGGTCTGCCTTGGAATAGCTTTTCTACATTGGATTAGAATGACCAATTAAGGAAATGTCAACCCTTTTTGTAGAGAAAAATACATTATTCTAGGGCATTCATTATCATTGACACATAGAGATATTTTGAAGGGAGAAAACAGAGTTTTCTCTTCTTTTGCATTCTGCTTTGTAACAATGGTGATGAGGAGCTAAACTCCCTTTTGTCAAGATTGGAGGTAGTAGCTATTCTCATCTGTTTATGTATTTCATTTGATTTATATATATGATAAAGATTGTTGATGTATTGAAACTGTTTTTGCTTTACTTTGAAAATCAGATTTGAGTAGTTGTCGAGAGAGATTATTTGAGTCTTGACCTAAAACAGATTTTCAAGTAGTGAATAGGTTGTAGAGATAGATCTATTCATTACTCTTCTTTGGTATTAAACATTAAAGATTGCTATATTGATAGTTAGGTGGAGAGATCGTCTAAGGATCAATATAGTGATTATCACGATATCATTTAGACATAAGTGACTTTGAGAGGATACTTGAACATCATCAATAATCTTGAATCTATTTATTTATCATAAGGAATCATAAACATTTGAAATAGTGAACTCCAATCTTGCCAAGCCTTTATATTTGACTAAAACCATTTCATAGTTTTTGTTAACATTTATTAACAAGATATTTTTCCAAACAAAACAACCCTGTTACTTTCTAAACTTATAACATTTGAATTATAGAACGGCGGTAATATTACCCAATCTCTGTGGATACGATACAAAAATATTTACCGAAGATATACTCTTTCAACAAATTGGCGCCGTTGCCGGGGATTGGTGTCGATATTACAAGCATTGCAATAATTCATTGTTTTAGGTTTTGTCACTTTTATTGTTATCCCTCTTTTGTTTCACTTGGTTTGTTAGTTTTGTGGATTCTAGTGCATGCGAGGAAAAGCAACCGAGGAGCAACTTCAATTCGATCCTGAAATTGAAAGAACACTTCGGAAGCTCAATAGCAAAACACGAAGAAGAAGGAAACTAGCCGAAGAGAGGAACCGGAGAGAAGAAGCATCTACTTCCGCACTTGTTCCAATCGAAGAAGTGGTTGTAGAGGCTTGTGAAGGAAACATGGCGGAGGATAATCGTACCGAAATGTCCGCTAATAGTCCAAGAAGGAATGCTCAATTTGCCCGTGGAGGAAGAAATACGGAGATGAAGACCGGAATCCTCCAACTTCTCTATGCAAATCCATTCACCGGAATGGATCACGAAGATCCGTATACCCATCTCATCAAATTCTATGAGATTGCGGGTTCTACGGGAATAGACGAAGCGGGTGAAGAGACATTATTCAAGAGGATGTTCCCACACTCCTTAGTGGGAAAGGCAAAAGAGTGGTACCTTGATCAAGAATCAAGAGTGATGACGGATTGGAATTTGTTAGAAGAAAAGTTCTTAGAAAGATACTTCCCTCAATCCCGATTCATGGAAGCCAAAACGGCTATTGCGGTATTCACTCAAGGAGGCAACGAATCTCTAAATGAAGCTTGGGAGAGATTCAAATCAATGTTGAGGAAGTGTAAGGGACATGGTTTTGATGAGCTTACTCAAATCCATATTTTTTTGAATGGTCTCCAATCAACTCATAAGACACTTCTGGACGCCACCGCGGGTGGGTCGCTTATGTCAAAAACTGCGGAAGAAGCTAAAGTCATTATTGAACGGATGGCCCTCAACGATCATCAAGGTCAACATGATCGAAGCCCTTCACAACGTAAGCCTGGAGTTTTAGAGTTGAATACCAATGATGCCATCCTTGCACAAAACAAGCTACTCTCTCAACAAGTGGAGCTTCTTACTCAACAAATGGCCAAGCTTCCACAGCAAATAAAAGAGATTCAAGGGTTTCAAGTTCAGCATCAAGTAGCATGTTGCGAGTTATGTCAAGGGGGTCATCCTACTGGTTTTTGCCCTCCGCTAGAAGAAGTGAGCTATGTGAACAATCATAATCAAGGCTATCAAAGGAACAATCAAGGTTACCAACCAACAAGGTTCAACAATCAAAATTTTCAGCAGCAAAGTCCTTATCAACACCCAAATTCTCAAGGCCAACAATCGCAAGGAGGAAGTTCCAAGCTAGAGGACACTCTTCAACAATTCATGCAAGCTTCCATGGCAAATCAGAAGAGTAATGAAGCAGCAATCAAGAATTTGGAAAATCAAATAGGTCAACTTGCGAAACAGCTGTCGGAACAAACTGCAGGATCTTCTTTCTCCGCTAATACTCAAACTAATCCAAAGGAGCATTGCAAAGCAATTTTTACTAGAAGCGGTAGAGAGTTGACAAGTAAAAAAGGTGAGGAAATTACAGTTGAGAATGACATGGATGCTGTGCTGGAAAATGAGGATGTGGCTTGTGGGAAGAAGAAAGTGGTAGAAACTGCTCAGTTCGCGCCGCGATCTCCCTTCGCGCCGCGAAAACAGCAGAACCAACAACTGATGGAAGAGCAGCGGTGTGAAGCGGAAATGAATAAGGAAATCGAACCAAGAAATAAGAAAAAAAGGAGACAAAGGAGTGAATGTCATTCCAGTTCAACATCTACCATATCCGCACGCACCATCAAAGAAGGATGACGCTAGACACTATGCACGGTTTATGGACATCTTCAAGCAGCTTCAAATCAACATTCCATTTGCTGATGCATTAGAACAAATGCCACGGTATGCCAAGTTCATGAAGGACATTCTTACAAAGAAAAGGAGACACGTGGAAGACGAGACCATACTGCTTGATACACGGTGTAGTGCTATCATCCAAAAGACTCTCCCAAGGAAGGAGTCCGATCCGGGCCGGGTTGTTCTACCGGTGACCATTGGAAGCACATACACTGGAAATGGTTTGATTGACTTGGGCTCTAGTATAAATTTAATCCCTCTCTCCATTGTTAAAAGATTAGGGAATGTTGAGATTAAATCGACGAGAATGACTTTACAACTAGCCGACAAGTCTACCACTTTACCATACGGAATTGCTAAAGACATGTTAGTGAAGGTGGACAAATTCTTGTTTCCGGTAGATTTCGTAATAGTGGAGATGGATGAGGACCGTGATGTGCCCCTAATTCTTGGAAGACCTTTTATGAAAACAGCTCGGATGATGATTGACGTAGATGATGGACTGATGAAGGTGAGAGTGCAAGACGAAGAGGTGACCTTTAATCTTTTTAAAGCTATGAAGCATCCACATGACAAGAATGATTCATTCCGAAATGATGCAATTGAAGAAAAATACCATGATGGAAAGGCCCGTCGCAAGGAGTTTCATGTCGGACAAATGGTACTGCTTTTCAAATCAAGGTTCAAGTTATTACCGGGTAAGCTGAAGCCAAAAGGGTCAGGACCGTTCGTTGTCAAGGAAGTACGGAATTATGGAGCCATTGTAATCGAGGATCCAAAGTCACAAGAGAGCTGGACCGTAAATGGTCAAAGACTCAAAGTTTACCATGGTGGCGACATAAATCGTGATGTGGATGTCGTGTCTCTATTTAAACCGGGCTAATCAGTGGACCGTCGAGCTCAAACGACGTTAAACAAAGCGCTTGTTGGGAGGCAACCCAACGTTGTAAGTCTGTATTTTAATTTTTTTTTTCTGCTGTGTGAGTTTTTGCTGTGTTAAATTTTGAAAAAAAATTGGATTCTGGTTTTTACAGTTCGCCCCGCGAACACTGTTCGCCCCGCGAACTGCATGACAGGACCAGTTCGCCCCGCGAACAAAGTTCGCCCCGCGAACAGTAAATAACAGAACTATTTTTTTTTGAAATTTCCTTCAGTTCGCCCCGCGAACAAAGTTCGCCCCGCGAACTGAAAAAAAAAAAAAAAAAAAAAAAAAAAAAAAAAAAAACAACTTTTGTTTTATGTCATTTTCTTTTCATTCCTATTTTCACGAACTTAGGAGATTCTTTCAACAACCTCGCTACTCCACATCCAAACCTCCAAATTTCAAAACTTCCCCTCTCCATTCCTTTCTTAAGAGGATTTTGTTGATTATGCTAAGTGGCCTGAGGGCAGGCCGAATTTTTTGGGGGGGTGCAGGAGGTGGTGTAAACCATGGCGATGAGTTGAAAGAAGTTTGAGGAGTTTGTTGAACTTTAGAGTTTGTCTTATTAATTGCATGAATACTTTTTGAAATTTAAGTGTGTTTTAATCGAATATTGGTTTACCAACATTTTTGTTTAATTGTTCTCATTCTTAAGTCAAGCTTTAAGCAACCGAGAAATGATCGCAAAGAAAGAAGCATAGGATACTTCGAGTGGTGATGATAAGAATTAGTGTCGGCATTTCAAGGTACACTTTATCGCTTTCTAGACTTAACATGAGTAGGTTGATGTTGTGTGCAAATTCCATTTCATAAATTCATTGAAGTATATGTCAGTTTTGAATCAAAATAGGACTTAACCAATTGTGAGGAGGCTTTCCATTGTACACTAAAAAGCGGGAAACCGAGCATTATTTTAACTCATTCTTATCATGCTAAATCATGCATCAATCTATTTTGTGTGAAAATTTTGAAAATGATAGAGGCATTGTTTGTGAGAAAAACCACTTGACCAAAAAGTTTGAATCAACTAACCTTGTGAGGAATAATCCTTAGTTAAACCCCTTTGAGCTTATTTTAGGATTCATTTGATTGATCATTGTAAAATCAATTGAAAATTGTGGAATAAATGAATCCTAATTTCTTTTGTATCAGTTGAAACCTCAAACCGAGTTGTTTGCAAAATTTTGCCTTTTGCTTATGTCTAAGTAGGGAGCATTATTGAATAAATTTGGTTTTGGAATCTAAAGTTGGGGAGAGTAAAGTGAAAAGTTGATTAGAAACTTGGAAAAGTGAGTTTCTATGAAAGGGTAAAAATATGAAAAGAAACAAGAAAAAGAAATCACCCTTGAAACCATAGAGCATAGAAAGAAAAAAAAAATTAGAGAAAGAAAAGCAAAGGAAATGCTCTTGGGTGTGTGGATTTGAAAAGAAAAAGAAAAAGAAAAAGATAGGAATCAAAGAAAGGGAAATTGTGTAGAGTGAATCTTTGGGAATGCTCCCTTAGGATAGGAAATTTGGTTGAATTCTCTTAATCATATCCTTTCTTGTAACCTAAGCCACATTACAACCCTTGAAAGACCTCTTGATTCTCATTTTTCACATGATTTGGTACTTGTTGTGATAACCGCATGATTTGAGTTGTTGTTGATTTAATTGCTTGGATGAGTGAAAGTAACCCTTCATGTTATTCATCAAAATTATGATGTGTGTGTAAGTTTGATTCAATTTTTTCATATATGGCTTTGAATTCCTTGGAATGATTTTTGCACTTTACCATTTCCCTTATTCATGTTTTGTCTAGAATTGAGATAGGTGAATTGAGAAAATGCCGAACGCTTTTGAACCATTTGAATGTCTTTGGTAAATCCTTGTTTCAATCTTTTGTGTCATTGCTTTGGTTGTAAGGGTGGAAACTTTTGTTTAGGGACAAACAAAATGCTAAGTTGGGGAGAGTTGTTAGGGACCAATTAGTACTACTTTTTATATCATTTTATTGGTCCCTTTTACCAAGTTTTGATGTAATTACACACTTTTATTCTCACTATTTTGTATAAATGCAATTAGGTTTAATTTATTTTGTTTTGAATAGTTATTTCACATATTTGTTAGTTTTGTAGAATTTTTGGATGAGAAAGCTTTGGATTGCAGCATCATAATATGGAAGATTTTGGATGAAGCTTGCAAAACAAGGAAACTGTGGCAGCTTCAGTTCGCCCCGCGAACAAAGTTCGCCCCGCGAACTGCATGACAGGACCAGTTCGCCCCGCGAACAAAGTTCGCCCCGCGAACCCTGCGAATCCAGCAAACTGATTTTTGGGTCAAAAGTGCTGTTTTGAAGGCCAGCTGTTTTTGCCATTTTTGGGTCTGCCTTGGAATAGCTTTTCTACATTGGATTAGAATGACCAATTAAGGAAATGTCAACCCTTTTTGTAGAGAAAAATACATTATTCTAGGGCATTCATTATCATTGACACATAGAGATATTTTGAAGGGAGAAAACAGAGTTTTCTCTTCTTTTGCATTCTGCTTTGTAACAATGGTGATGAGGAGCTAAACTCCCTTTTGTCAAGATTGGAGGTAGTAGCTATTCTCATCTGTTTATGTATTTCATTTGATTTATATATATGATAAAGATTGTTGATGTATTGAAACTGTTTTTGCTTTACTTTGAAAATCAGATTTGAGTAGTTGTCGAGAGAGATTATTTGAGTCTTGACCTAAAACAGATTTTCAAGTAGTGAATAGGTTGTAGAGATAGATCTATTCATTACTCTTCTTTGGTATTAAACATTAAAGATTGCTATATTGATAGTTAGGTGGAGAGATCGTCTAAGGATCAATATAGTGATTATCACGATATCATTTAGACATAAGTGACTTTGAGAGGATACTTGAACATCATCAATAATCTTGAATCTATTTATTTATCATAAGGAATCATAAACATTTGAAATAGTGAACTCCAATCTTGCCAAGCCTTTATATTTGACTAAAACCATTTCATAGTTTTTGTTAACATTTATTAACAAGATATTTTTCCAAACAAAACAACCCTGTTACTTTCTAAACTTATAACATTTGAATTATAGAACGGCGGTAATATTACCCAATCTCTGTGGATACGATACAAAAATATTTACCGAAGATATACTCTTTCAACAATGATCGAATGCTTTGATGTATTTTTTCTGGGTTCTTTTTGGTTTTTCTGGATTTTTATCTCAGCTTGTATAGCTGTGTATGTTTGTGGATCTGTAACACCTAACAATCTACTTTGACATTCTGTGTGACATTTTGTTTGACTAATAGACATTTATTTTGTCTCGTTGGTCTATTTGGTCTCTTTTGGCTAAAAAGGGGGAGAAATAGCTAAAGTAGTTGTAGCTAAAGTAGCTATGCTATACTATAGACAGATCACAGATGATGTTGAAGAGGATGTATATTGGAGATAATCAGTTTAGTATAGGTAATGTTGAAGGTGATGTCAGATGGGGAGGTGTATTGTACAGGTGATGTTGAAGGTGATGTCTGTGTTGAGCAGACTGAGGGGGAGGAGGAGCACAAGCGCATGTGTGTTTAATATGTGTTTACTAGTTGCTATTTTAGCTAATAATGTATGTCTTATAACTTCTACTACTAAACTGATGATGTGATTATACTCTTGTGAAACAAATGATCTGATGTATGTTTTAGCCAAAATTTGCCAAAGGGGGAGTTTGTTGGTTCTATGTGTTGGCATCAATTTTGGAAAAACCAAGAGTGTTCACAAGTTGTTACAAGTGTTGTCTTGACATAAGATAACAGGTTCCTGCAGGGTGTTTAAAATGTGAATGTGCAGGATTTTGTTGAGATGTCAGACCCGATGTCAAGACATCTGTATACAGAACATTTAGTATGAATGTTATGTATTGTGTGATTGTGCTTTTTATGCCAATCTATGTGTGATTGATGAGATGATTGAACGCGCCATTCAATCTGTAATTAAAACCAGATTGACTTATTCCAACAAGATATAATCAGCTGTCATAAGATTCGAATGGAAAATAGTTTTAGGGTTTTATGATGTCCAAGCCCAGCCAAACGCTTCTATTAAAAGGGCATGGAAAACCTGGTTTTAACATACAAGAAATAACGAACGAAATATTGAGAGAGAATAAGGGTTTTAGTCTTGTGTGGTAGTGTGTATTGTGAGCCATTCATTCATCCATAGATGATTGACTTGGAGTGACTTTTGAGTTGTAATTTGTCCACTCTAAGCTTTGAAGCATGAGTGTGTGTTTACTTGGTTGAAGCTTTTAAGCAAGATCAAGTATGTGTTCTTGAAGAGTGTCTTCTTTCATTGTAATATTTGTTTCTACATCACTGCTGTGATTGAGGGGGAGTGAGTAGGATCTCATATCTAAGAGTTCTTAGATAGAAGTCACACGGGTAGAGATTAGGTGAAAAGACTGTAAGTTGAAGTTGTTTACTGAGAGTCTTTGAACTAATTCTGTTTAGTGGATTTCCTTTCTGGCTTGGTAGCCCCCAGACGTAGGTGAGTTTGCACCGAACTGGGTTAACAATTGCTTGTGTCACTTGTATTACTGTTCTTTATCTTTTATCCTGTTTATATTATTCAGATATTAGTGTCGTGACATTACCTTCGACATCTCATATCTGATACCAGAATTTCAATTGGTATCAGAGCAGGCATCCTGCTCTAGTTCTGGGTGAGATCTAGGGACGTTACTTTCTGGTACTATGGATAGAGACGGAGGATCTGTTCGCAGACCACCAATTTTGGATGGATCCAACTATGACTACTGGAAACCTCGAATGGTAGCCTTCCTGAAATCTTTGGATAATAAGGCTTGGAAGGTTGTTCTAACAGGCTGGGAACATCCAATTATCAATAAGGAAGGAGAAGTTACAACTGATAAGAAGGCTGAGGAACAATGGACCAAGGAGGAGGATGAACTAGCCCTTGGAAACTCTAAAGCATTAAATGCTATATTCAATGGGGTTGATAAGAACATCTTCAGACTGGTGAACAACTGTGAGGTGGCTAAAGATGCTTGGAATATTCTCAAAACCACTCATGAAGGCACCTCTAGAGTGAAGATGTCTAGATTGCAACTGCTCATTACCAAGTTTGAAAATTTGAGGATGAAAGAAGATGAAAATATTCATGACTTTCATATGAATATCCTTGAAATTGCTAATGCCTCAGGAGCCCTGGGTGAGATGATGTCAGATGAAAAACTAGTGAGGAAAATACTTAGGTCATTTTCCAAGAGATTTGCCATGAAAGTGACAGCCATAGAAGAATCTCAAGACATTTGCAATATGAGAGCGGATGAGCTAATTGGATCCCTCCAAACATTTGAGTTGGGAATGTGTGATGGATCTGATAAGAAAGTCAAAAGCATAGTCTTCATGTCAAACACTGAAGAGGAAGAAAGTGGTCAAGATACTGATGAAGATCTGGAAAATGATGTAGCATTACTGGGGAGACAATTCAACAAACTTCTGAAAAAGATGGATGTAAGGTCTAAGTCTAATGTCAAGAACATCTCATCTGACATCAATAGGTCCAATGATGCTGGAAGAAGAATAAGATCTGATGAAAAGTCCAAACAAGGTAAAGGAGTTCAGTGCCATGAATGTGATGGGTATGGACACATTAGAGTCGAATGTGGGACCTACCTCAAGAAACAGAAGAAGAGTCTTGCTCTACTACTTGGTTTGATGAAAGTGAAACAGAAGGAGAGTCTACAAATCTTGTGACTGCCTTGACTGAAAGATGGGGTTCTGATGAAGACTCAAGTGATGATGAAGTAACCTTTGATGAGTTAGCCACTACCTACAGAAAGTTGTGTCACAGAAGTAAAGAAGTGTGTCAACAAGTGGAAAGTCAGAAGAAATTGATAACACAATTGGAGGATGAGAAGACAGAACACTTGGAAACCATCTCTAAGTTGAAGACTGAAGAAGTGTTCTTGAACTCCAAACTAGATGAGATGACAAAGTATATCAGAATGCTAAACAATGGATCTGACACCTTAGACAAAATTCTCCATACTGGAAAAATGGCAGGAGACAAGTCTGGCCTTGGGTTCAATGAATCCAAACCTGAGTGTAGTCACACTGGTAGCAAACCAAAGATGTCACATCATGTATCACAACATCATAAGGAAAGACAACATAATGGAAAACACCAAAGATGGAGATGTCATTACTGTGGAAAATTTGGTCACATAAAACCATTCTGCTTTAAGTTGTATGGCTATCCTATTCCTTCTCATCATCAACCTAGACCCAAACACCACATCCCTGTCAACAGAAAACAACGGGTTCCTAGGACTGGTGCTACTAACCTGATAGCTCACACTTCCTTCAAGGTTTCAGCCAAAGAAGGCTGGTATTTTGACAGTGGATGCTCTAGACACATGACTGGAAGCAAAAACCTGCTAATTGACCTTCATCCTCATGCCACCAGCTATGTAACCTTTGGTGATGGAGAAAAGGGTGAAATCAAGGGGATTGGAAAGCTAAATTGCCCTGGAGTCCCTAACCTTGACAATGTTCTACTTGTTAAAGGACTGACTGCAAACCTAATCAGCATCAGTCAACTATGTGACCAAGGTCTAAATGTAAACTTCACAAAAACTGAATGTCTGGTTACTAATAAAGAAAATGAAGGGATCATGAAAGGAGTCAGGTCTAAAGACAACTGCTATATGTGGAGTTCTCAAGAAACTGGTTATTCATCAATGTGTACTCTAGCCAAAGAAGAAGAAGTGAAGTTATGGCATCAAAAATTGGGCCATCTGCATCTTAAAGGAATGAAGAGGATTATATCTGTTGAAGCTATCAGAGGAATCCCAAACTTAAAGATTGATGAAGGAAGAGTTTGTGGGGAGTGTCAGATTGGAAAACAGAGAAAGATGTCACATCAGAAGCTCAGACATGACACAACTTCCAGAGTGCTGGAACTTCTCCACATGGACTTGATGGGACCTATGCAGGTGGAAAGTCTTGGTGGGAAAAAGTATGCTTATGTGGTGGTGGATGACTTTTCCAGATACACCTGGGTCAATTTTATAAGGGAAAAATCTGATGTATTTAAGGTATTCAAAGATCTTTGCCTAAGACTTCAAAGAGAAAAAGAAAGTCAGGTTATCAGAATCAAAAGTGATCATGGGAAAGAATTTGAGAACAACAAATTTGTTGGATTCTGTGCATCTAAAGGAATTAGTCATGAGTTCTCATCTCCCATTACCCCTAAGTAAAATGGTGTGGTAGAAAGGAAAAATAGAACTCTCCAAGAATCTGCCAGAGCTATGATTCATGCTAGGAAATTGCCCTACCACTTCTGGGCTGAAGCTATGAACACAACCTACTATGTTCACAACAGAGTAACCTTGAAGAAAGGGACTCCTACTACTTTATATGAAGTCTGGAAAGGAAGAAAACCTACTATCAAATACTTCCATGTGTTTGGTAGTAAATGTTATATCCTGACTGATCGTGAACAAAGAAGGAAGATGGATCCCACGAGTGATGAAGGAATATTTCTGGGCTACTCAATAAACAGCATGGCATTTAGAGTCTTTAATTCCAGAACAAAAGTAATGATGGAATTTATCAATGTTGTGGTTGATGATCAACAGACTGATGTCACAGACGATGTTGAGACATCTCTAAATGATGCCCCAGTTGATTTCCCAGACAAAAGTAATGAGAGTGAACTCACTCAAGCTGAACCTGAAGCTGACAAAATTAATAAGGGACCCTCTATCAGAATTCAGAAGGATCATCCTAAAGATCTCATCATAGGAGACCCAAATAAAGGGGTCACAACTAGATCAAGGGAAGTGATCTCACATGGCTGTTTTGTGTCCAAGATTGAGCCTAGGAATGTCAAGGAAGCCTTGATTGATGAATTCTGGATCAATGCCATGCAGAAAGAGTTAGGCCAATTCAAGAGAAATGAAGTATGGGAATTGGTTCCAAGACCTAAAGGAATAAATGTTATTGGAACAAAGTGGGTTTACAAGAATAAATATGATGAACAAGGGATGGTTACTAAAAATAAAGCAAGATTAGTAACACAAGGATACACTCAAGTTGAAGGAGTTGACTTTGATGAAACATTTGCCCCTGTAGCTCGCCTTGAGTCCATTAGACTATTGCTTGGAGTGGCATGTATTATGAAGTTTAAACTGTTCCAAATGGATGTAAAAAATGCCTTCTTGAATGGTTACTTAAATGAGGAAGTGTATGTTGAACAACCTAAAGGGTTTACAGATCCAAATCTTCCAAAGCATGTGTATAAGTTAAGGAAAGCCCTCTATGGTTTGAAACAAGCTCCTAGGGCTTGGTATGATAGACTCACAATGTTTCTCATTGACAATGGATACAGGAAGGGAGGCATTGATAAGACCTTATTTGTTAAGAATGAAGGAGGAAAACTCATGGTGGCTCAAATATATGTGGATGACATTGTGTTTGGTGGGATGTCAGATAAGATGGTCGAACATTTTGTTAAACAAATGCAGTCCGAATTTGAAATGAGCCTTGTTGGAGAGCTGACCTATTTTCTTGGGCTACAAGTCAAGCAGATGGAAGATTCTATCTTTCTATCTCAAAGAAAATATGCCAAAAACATTGTTAAGAAGTTTGGCATGGAGAATGCAAGTCATAAAAGAACACCTGCTCCTACTCATCTGAAAGTCTCTAAAGATGAAAATGGTGTAAGTGCAGATCAAAGTCTCTACAGAAGCATGATAGGGAGTCTGCTATATCTCACGGCAAGCAGACCTGACATTGCTTTTGCTGTAGGTGTTTGTGCTAGATATCAAGCTGAACCAAAAGTCAGTCACATAAACCAAGTGAAAAGGATACTGAAATATGTCAATAGCACCAGTGACTATGGTATGCTGTACACTCATGGATCTGGATCTATGCTGACTGGATACTGTGATGCTGACTGGGCTGGAAGTGCTGATGATAGGAAAAACACATCAGGAGGATGTTTCTTCTTGAGGAACAACTTAATATCATGGTTTAGTAAGAAACAAAATTGTGTGTCTCTGTCCACTGCTGAAGCTGAATATATAGCAGCTGGAAGAAGTTGTTCTCAACTGGTTTGGATGAAACAGATGTTGACTGAATACAATGTCACGCAAGATGTCATGACATTGTACTATGACAACCTGAGTGCTATAATTATTTCTAAGAATCCTATTCAGCACAGCAGGATAAAACATATTGATATTCGTCATCATTTTATTAGAGAACTAGTGGAAGATAAAATCATAGCCCTGGAGCATTTTGCTACTGAAATGCAGTTAGCTGATATATTTACAAAGGCTTTGGATGCTAATCAATTTGAATGTCTAAGATGGAAATTAGGGATTTGTATCTATGATAATTTGTAGCAATTAATTTGGAGTGGAAAAGGTAATAAAAATATTGTCTGCCCACTTAAAATAAAGTGCCCAATTTATGGTAAATCATCACCTAGTATTGGAACTTCCATCTATTGCCTTTTCACACGCAACCTCCACTCAAACATTTCCACCTTCCTTCTACTTCATCAACCTTCTCTACTAGGGAAACAGAAACCTTTCCACAAGAACAACAAGATGTCACAACATCCTTCACCATCTGGTTCTAAGACTACCAAACCTGCTCACAAAGATAGAACGCCTTCTATGGACCTTCTTGATGAAGATATTTTGGACGTGATTCCCCTGTCTGTCATTCCAGGTGACGCTCCTGGTTCATCCTCCACTGCATGCCCTACTCAAGGTAACATTTCCAATATCCCCTCCAGCTCTACTTATACTCCTAGTTCTAAGGATGACATGCATCACATTGATCGTGTCATAAGAAACCCAGTCACTAGGATTCTCAATGAAGGACACTCTGTAAAGGGAGTTTCTACTCCTCTATCAAGAAGGGACCCCTCTCCTGAGGTTGGACCTCACAACGAGAAGGATGATGATTCCTCTAGGTCTGAAAAAGATATAGCTGCTGAAGGTTTGTGCTCGTTAGGGTAAACTTTGTCTGGTAAGAAATATGTGGCATCACCTGATGCCAATGCTTCACAGTCTAGGAGGCATGATTATGCAAAGAAGGTGATTGACTTAGAAGTTGATAGTTCGGATGATCAAGATGATAGATTGCTTTATCACTTGAAGCCTAGTGTAGCTAAGATAATGAAAACTAGAAAGGGTAGGTTTGTGGCTGAAATGATGTCAGCCAAAATTACTAAGAAGGCTACTGGTGTAGGCCCCTCAAAGTCTTGGAGCAAAGTTGAGGTAAAGAAGAGGAAAAAGAGAGAAATTTCTGACTCAGATGAAGATGTTGAAGAAGATTCCTGTGACATCTCCCCTGTCAAGAGGACAACTGTTAGGTAATCCCCTATAAAAGTTGTTGTTGTTCACCTGGACAATATTTCTTTCCATCTTGAAGATGGAGAAACAAAATGGAAATTTGTAATCCAAAGAAGGGTGGCGATGGAGAGAAAATTGGGCAAGGATGTTGTGGAGGTCAAAGAGGTCATGGACCTTATTAAAACTGTTGGATTAATGAAAACTATTGTTGGGTTATCTCAGTCTTATGAAGGACTGGTGAAAGAATTTATGGTCAACATCCCTGAAGACATTGCTGATAAAAACAACAAGGAGTTTTGTAAAGTGTTTGTAAGAGGGAAGTGTATTACTTTTTCTCCAATTGTGATTAATAAGTTTCTAGGAAGAGGAATAGAAGGTGCATGTGAACTGGAAGCCACAGACAATGAGGTATGTAGGGAAATAACTGCTAGACAGGTGAAGGAATGGCACAGTAAGAAGCATCTCCCTGCTGGGAAGCTAACTGTGAAATATGCTATTTTGCACAAGATAGGGTCAGAAAATTGGGTGCCAACCAATCACATCTCTACAATTTCAAATGCCCTTGGAAGGTTCATCTTTGCTGTTGGAACAAATTGTCAAACATGCTTCTACAAATGCAGTTAAGCTACCCATAGCTTTTCCCTCAATGATTTATGGGATTATCCTGAGCCAGCAACCTGGAATTCTGAGCACAAATGATCTTCCTAGTAGAAGAAAACCTCCTCTATCAGTTCATTACAAATTGTTTGAAGGCAGTCATGTCGAGGACATTGTCATGACATCTGCTGTGAAGAAGACAACCTCAAAAGGTGGTCTTATTTCTGAGCTGAAAGAAACTTATAAGGAATTGGATACTGGGATAAGGGTAGCAAAAGCCAGGAAGGAACCTTTGGAGGCTCTGATTGAAAGCTTGGAGCAAGCTGATAGAGATAATGTTGGACAGGCCAAGGAAATAGAAGCCCAAACCTCTAGTGAGAGGTCTGAATCTAAAGATGAAACAAGTGGCAGCTCTGGTTCTGATGCTGATGAAGATGCAAGCTCCTCTGACTAGTTTTGTTGAAGTTATCCCCCACTCTTCTGATGGTGTGATGTGATGAATGTTCTGGTGGTTCTTTTGGCAGTCATGATCGGATGCTTTGATGTATTTTTTTCTGGGTTCTTTTTTGTTTTTCTGGATTTTTATCTCAGCTTGTATAGCTGTGTATGTTTGTGGATCTGTAACACCTAACAATCTGCTTTTACATTCTGTTTGACTAATAGACATTTATTTTGTCTCATTGGTCTCTTTGGTATCTTTTGGCTAAAAAGGGGGAGAAGTAGCTAAAGTAACTGTAGCTAATGTAGCTATGTTATACTATAGACAGATCACAGATGATGTTGAAGAGGATGTATATTGGAGATAATCAGTTTAGTACAGGTAATGTTGAAGGTGATGTCAGATGGGGAGGTGTATGGTACAAGTGATGTTGAAGATGATGTCTGTGTTGAGCAGACTGATGGGGAGGAGGAGCACAAGTACATGTGTGTTTAGTATATGTTTACTAGTTTCTATTTTAGCTAGTAATGTGTGTTTTATAACTTTTGCTGCTAAAATGATGATGTGATTATACTCTTGTGAAACAAATGATCTGATGTATGTTTTAGCCAAAATTTGCTAAAGGGGGAGTTTGTTGGTTCTATGTGTTGGCATCAATATTGGTAAAACCTAAAGTGTTCACAAGTTGTCACAAGTGTTGTCTTGACATAAGATAACAGGTTCCTGTAGGGTGTTTAAAATGTGAATGTGTAGGATTTTGCTAAGATGTCAGATCCGATGTCAAGACATCTGTATACAGAATATTTAGTATGAATGTTATGTATTGTGTGATTGCGCTTTTTATGCTAATATATGTGTGATTGATGAGATGATTGAACGCGTCATTTAATCAGTAATTAAAACCATATTGACTTATTTTCCAACAAGATATAATCAGCTGTCATAAGAAGATACGAATGGAAAATAGTTTTAGGGTTTTATGATGTCCAAGCCCAGCCAAACACTTCTATAAAAAGGGCATGGAAAACCTGGTTTTAACACACAAGAAATAACGAACAAAATATTGAGAGAGAATAAGGGTTTTAGTCTTGTGTGGTAGTGTGTATTGTGAGCCATTCATTCATCCATAGATGATTGAATTGGACTGACTTTTGAGTTGTAATTTGTCCACTCTAAGCTTTGAAGCATGAGTGTGTGTTTACTTGGTTGAAGCTTTTAAGAAAAATCAAGTATGTGTTCTTGAAGAGTGTCTTGTTTCACTGTAACATTTGTTTCTGCATCACTGTTGTGATTGAGGGGGAGTGAGTAGGATATCATATCTAAGAGTTCTTAGATAGAAGTCACACGGGTAGAGATTAAGTGAAAAGACTGTAACTTAAAGTTGTTTACTGAGAGTATTTGAACTAATTAAGTTTAGTGTATTTCCTTCCTGGCTTGGTAGCCCCCAGACGCAGGTGAGTTTGCACCGAACTGGGTTAACAATTACTTGTGTCACTTGTATTACTGTTCTTTATCTTTTATCTTGTTTATATTGTTCAAATATTAGTGTCGTGACATTATCTTTTATCTCATATCTGATACCAGAATTTCAATCCCCATGAAACAATGTTATACTTTGATACAAACTCTCAAAATAGAATTAATTTAGGTTTGATGATCTTGATTTCTTGCTTCAGATGTTATTGTAGTTGCTATAGAAAATTTGTTGTTGATGAACTCTTGAAAATATTCACGGTTGATACATTAAATTATTATTGAAGTATCGATCAAAACTGAACAAAGAATGAGGAATAAAAAAATCTAATCAGGAAGAGAGAGAGGAGATGGTTGGGTTTTCATTCTTTGCAAAAAAAAATTGTTTACATCAAGAAGGGAAAGGATTTGGTTTTATCGTATAAAATAAAAGTAGAGAGAGAAGGAGAGTAAATATGTGAGATTTTTTAGAAAGAAATCTATTCCTATTAGCATTTATCCTGACCATTTTCAGTTTTAGATTAATAATATTTAAATCAAAATGTTTTCTTTTTTTGAAAATTGGAGAGAGAGAGAGAGAGAGAGAGAGAGAGAGAGAGAGAGAGATGATGTATGATGATTGCACTGGGCTTTTTGGGTTTGGGAAAGAGGTTCTTAATTTCTGTCTATTATTTCATTCAATACAATTTAATTTGTTTATTATTATTGTTGTTTCCAAAAATTAAGAGGAGAAAGGTGAGGTGTTTTGGATTTTGAACAGAGTAGGGGGATCGTCTCTTTCCATGCGTGATAGATACATAATCCCAATGTGATTTTATTATTTAATATACTTTTAATTTTCATCATTATCAGTATTTATTTTAGATGACATCCATCCATGAATAGCCTTCCCCTCTTCTATTTTTGTGTGACAGTCTTTTCAGTTTCCTTTCTGATTTTTTCTCTTGGAAATCGCATGTGGCAGTGAGTTTATTACGAATTCCTTTTCATTAAATGTTGTGGCTGACCGATGGATACTTGGGATATCAATATATGGGGTGAATGATTATCCCCTAAGATTCCTTGCATTTTTCAGTCTAGGGTTTGGGCCCAACGAGGGGCCCAACATGTTTTAGACTCTTCGGCCCACACCCAATTGTCTTTCACACCCCCATTTAAACTTGTTTTCATCTAATTGTCTCCTATTATTATCATATTGCATTATTATTATTGTGCATTTTATAACTTGGTTTTAATCAATTAATTAGGTTAGATTTTAGTTAGTTTAATTTAACAATGAAATTATTTTTTAATCGATTAAAATGATTAAATCAAATAAATCTATATTCTTAATGATACAATGTAATTAATTAATTCAGTTTTTTCTTATTTACAATGTTTATCATACTCATACATTCATTTTCATATTCTACTCATTTAGACTTTTACGTATTTAGTTTTTTTTAGTTAAAGATTAAATTGAGTGAAGGCTTATAACTGTGATGAACATATTTCCCAACCAAGATCTTGGTCCAATGCCAAGTAAAAAAAAAATTAAAAAAATATAATTCGATTAAATTCTAAATGCAAATTCAAATCACTTTTCAAATCAATACACTTCTAAAAACTTTATTTTATAATTTAAAACTCCGGATGAAAAGGAGAATGGGAGGTGTTTGCCTCACTATCTCTCAAATATTTGAATGATTGGCGCTCGCCATATTGCTCAAATTTGTGTCTTCCGATTAAAACACTCTAAATAAACTTGGATAAAGGAATATGTGGCGAACACCACATTATTCTTCGAGTAAGCAAGTGGGAGGCGTTCGCCTCACTATCGCGCATATTCGATTTCCGCAAACAACTTTCGATAATAATTTGAACGAAAAGGGAATAGGAGGCGTTCGCCTTATCATTCCTCGAATAATTGAACGATTGGTGTGCACCATATTGCTTAATCTTTTGTCGTTCTTCTTCAAAATACCAAACATATTAAACCTAATTTCTCGCCCCCGTGCGATTGAGAACTTTAACTCTCTTACTTAAGAACATTGTTTAATCCTTTCAAGTGCGTACACAAACTAGCACTTAAGTCTCCATCGCGAGCATACAAGCCAACGTTTAACTGCTAGGATGCGATCTAAGTACTTGTTCATTAAAACACATCCAACTTATCAAACCTCTTTCATAGCCCCCGTGCGATCGAAACTCTTTTCAAAAAGAACATTGTTTAATCTTTTCTAACGCGCACAACAAACTAGTGCTTAAGCTTCCGCCGAGAGTAGACAAGCCAACATTTAGCCTTTAGAACACGATCTAAACAGTCATTTATTAAAAGACACCAACAAACTGTAGTTCCCCGAACTACGAATGCTCTGATTTCCTTATTGCACCATAAGGATATGTAGGCACGAGATTGCGAGATCTTGGCGAGCACACTAATAAAAAACCTCCCTTTTCCCCCTTCTGAGGTTTCCATCCATCTCTATTTTTAATATTTTATTCACTCGAAGAAAAACAAAAACAAACAACATAAGCTAACATTCAAATCACAAATTAAACTAAAAGGTTCTCGTTGGGTACAACGGACGTGAGGGGTGCAAATACCTTCCCCTTGCGTAATCGACTCCCGAACCCGAATATGGTTGCGACGACCATTATTCTATTTTTGAAATATTTTATCGATATTTTCCTATTCCTTCATTGGGATAAATAAAGTTCGGTGGCGACTCTGTTCGAACTGATTTTTTCCGTGACCATCGCGAGGAATCGTATTCTTTGAGATGCGACAGATGGCGACTCTACTGGGGAATTTTAGCTTCAAGCTAGAGAGAGACAAGCCTAATTTAGTTCAAATTGCTATGAATGTTAAAATATTGTTTTACTTCCTTATTGCTTCTTTATACCTTGCTGTATTATTTATGCTATGTGATTTATTCTGCTATTATATTGGGTGGTCTAGGGTGCTTGATACATGTTGTGAGATAAGTTTCATACCCGAGCTTTGAGAAGAACTTAGAACTTGGAGTTGTGTAGTATTGAACCGAGGGGTATACACCTCGTTGGGACAATACGAAGACTCCACCTAGAGTAGATATGTTCGGAATTTCCATCACAATATGGCTAGCCCATTATTGCGAGGAAACTTTGAACATGATCCGGGACTCTAGGGACCCCGCCTTAACCCGAAGTTCGTCTTCATGATTGGACATTGTGTAGTATTGAACTGAGGGGTCTACACCCTGTTCGAACAATACAAAGATCCCACTTAGAGTAGATTGATTCAGAACTTTCATCATGATGTGGCTAGCCCATTATTATGATGGGAGGCTGAATACAATCCATGACTCTAAGTTCTTGTCTTGAAAAGGGACAACCTTAGGGGTCATCTATTGTGTGTGGGGTAAAGGACATAGAACCGCCGTTTAAGGTGTACCTTGTGATATATATGAAACCTGGATCCCTGTCATTGCATAAACATCATATTGCATTCATTATAAGCATAGCAAAATCATTTACACAGTTTTTATTTTCAGGGAATTTCAAAATTTTCAATTGATTAAGCATTCAAGAGTAGATGAAGCCAGGAAAGAGAAAAACATTCCAAATCAAAGCCAAAATACCATGTGTGAAGGACTTAATTGTATTCAGAGATAGGTGGACTACTATTCGTCGAGACGCATTCATGCTCAAATATGGGAAGATCTTAAGCTTGTTGTTTGTACCAATGCAAAAGGATACTATTACTACACTAGCCCAGTTTTATGATCCACCACTCAGAAGTTTCCTCTTCCGAGATTTTCAGTTGGCCCCAACTTTGGAGGAATTCGAAAAGATATTGGACTCTCCTAAGTAGAAAAAGGGACTTTATAAGGGACTGGGTCAAATCCCAAAACCCAAGGAGTTGGCAAAGGTGTTGGACATTCCAGTTGAAGATCTAACTCCTAACATCAAGATTTGGGGAAAGGTATAAGGAGTTCCTCAAGAATACTTAGAGAAGACTGTTCAAATCTTTTCCAAAGCCCAAAAGTGGGAAGCCTATGATACTATTATGGCCTTGCTCATTTTTGGATTAGTGTTATTTCCTAATGTGGAGAAGTCGGTGGACGTGGCAGCTATTAGTGTGTTTTGGGCCGTTAAGGTTAAAGATGAAGATCCAATACCCGCACTTCTGGCAGATGTTTATCATACCTTTGTAATACCCCAAAATTTACCCTTCATTTTTCCTGGAAATATACGATTTACACCTCATGCATGCATTCATTTTTAGGTCATTTAACATTAGATACATTGCATTTCATCATGTCAATCAGAATTAGATCCAAGAAACTTTATTTAAAAAAAAATAAAAAACGAAAAAAAAAACGAAATAAATAAAAATAATAATAAATAAATAAATAAAAGAAAAATCTCAGACTTGGACCTCTCTCAAAAGCCCACTAAGCTACCAATATTAGGCTATAAATACTAGAGTTTCAGTGAAACAAATATGGATTCTATTCCTATTACCCTAAGGGAAAAGATAGTGAGAGAAGAGCTAACAGAGTTCAGAGCAGCCTCCAAACCCTGAAGGGAACTCAACTGCACAGAATCACCTCTGCCTCACATAAACCCTAAAGATTGTTTTGTAAACCTCACGGGTGCAACTCAATTTCAATCAAGCTCTCCAATTAGGTTTGCCCTATATCCATCATCTTTATGCCTTTAATTTGAATGCTCTAAATGTATGAGGTATTATGGGTGAATTTGATACCCTTTTGATGCATGTCTTTTTTGTGAATTTTAATGGCATGATTCATGTGGTTACATTTTGATTTGGGGGCAACCCTTGATTACCCTATTTTTTTGTCTCTAACCTGTTTGTTGAGTTTTTGTGAGGGCTCACATGACTTTTGCAGGGATAACTTGCGTGGTTTTCCACTTTATTTGTGGGATACCCCCTAGGGGTTTCATTCTGATTACCTGTACTGACTCACTTTCTTTGATGGTGTTTAGCTTGGAAGGATCCCTGGGTTTCCCATTCCTCTAACTGCTGTTACTTCGGATCTTTATCCGCGTGGTACTTTTACATTTTTCCCGCATTTTACTGCTTTCCTAGCTGGAAGACCTCGATAGGAGGCAATGTTTTTGTGTGTTTTTTTTACAGGTTCCTTCGTCAAGGACTACCTTTTTGCATGAGTTCACCAAACCCTAACCCTTCATTGATTTTTCTTCTCCTAAACACACGTTTACTCCTTCTACTACAGGTGAGTAAGTCTCCAAAGGTCGAGCATCCGGTAGATTGCGTAGTAACGTCGTTCGTCCAAAACCCACTCCATAACCCCGTAGTTAGCCGAACTACGGCTTGCTCTGATTCTCATTCCAGATGAGATACGTAGGCATAAGACGCGATGTCTTAGCGAGCACACATCCCCCCAACCCATAGGTCAGCCGAGCTACGAAGACTCTGATTCTCATATTCAGATGAGATACGTATGCAGTGGATGCGACATCCGCGCGAGTCATTTTCATTTAACCCTTTTTTTTGGTAAACAGCACAAGATAAACTCACACCCTTTAGACAAGAACTACAAAAGTGGATCCCGTAGAGTACTACGGATGCGTAGGGATGCTAATACCTTCCCTTCGCATAACCGACTCCCGAACCCAAGATTTGGTTGCGAGACCCCGTCTTGTCCTTTCCTTTTTCAGGTTTACTTCGAGCGTTTCCCTTCCCTCCTTTGGGATGAATAACGCACGGTGGCGACTCTTCTGTCATTTTCTTTCGCCGGTTGTTTTTTCGCGCACTGTATTTTTCAGGTTGCTACAGCTGGCGACTCTGCTGGGGACACTTAGAAGTTGACCTCTTGCTGGTCCATCTTCCCTAAGCGAGTCCCTCCTAGCTTGTGTGATTTCTTGTTTATTGGGTGTTCATGCTTTTGTACATTTATTTGCTTACCTGCTTGCATGCGTCTGTTGTATCTGTTGGATCTGTTTGTTTGTTTGTTGGGATGGGGTGTTCTATGAGAGATAAGCCCATTACCCAGGCTTGAGTGTACACACAGGTTTTAGAGTGGATAATCATGAGGCTTGCGTGGCGTGTTGCTACGTTAAGTCGTTCGTGAAGAACCACACCCAGACGAGGTTTCTTTTGGATATATTATGTCTTACGGGTGTTCCGTAACGGCAGGATGTTCCTCTAGAAATCGTCGACTCTGGTGACCATTTCCCGAGAACTCAGTCGAGGCCTCTCCTCCGAGACGTGATTACGTTAGCTCTGGTGGGCGCATTCTCGTTGCTCAATCCGAGGATCCCGAGACTGGGAACTTGCTATTAGGATGTCTTGTTGAGGGGAGTCAATGGAGGTCTTTTGTCCCGTAATAATACCAAACCTTCAGTGGTAAACGTATTATTCGCGACTGAAGGGCTGAAGCTGACGAACTTCTGTTCTTAGAACCTACCAGTGAGGGGCGGGCTAAATTCAGGAAACCTTAACCTCCGACCAACCCGGTTTTCTGGAGCAGAGATCTGATCTTATATTATATTCTTCAGTGGGTTTTCTCTTCAGACAGTGCAACCCGACAGATGTTCAAGCAGATACAGCAATCTTGATTTCCATGCCACTGCATTGCATTCACATCATTGCATCACATCATTCTGCATTCATATCATTTAACACATGTTTATCCATTTCTAGGGGGTTTACATCTTCTTCTTGATTCCGGTCGGGGTTTTTCTGGTTCTCTTAAGATGGATATTGGCAGAAAGAGACATGTCGCCTACAAGTTTCCGGTGGTCTGTCTGGAGCCCATTCAACAGTTAATGAAGTTAATGGATCCTGATTCTCTAGAAGGATTCCGAAAGGATTACGGTTTGATTCTAAGTTTCGTCACGATTCTTTCCAAGGATCAACATGATGCTCTATTCACACTACTGCAGTTCTACGATCCTCCATTGAGGTGTTTCACATTCCCGAATTATATCTTGGTCCTTACTTTGGAGGAGATTGCCAGTTTTCTCAGAGTTCCTATCAAGTCACAGTTGTTATTCTACAGTTCTGAGTTTCTGCCCGATCTCAGCCTGGTTGCTTCAACCACATATTTGGGGGAATCAGTCTTGAAGGCTAATATGTGTCAGAAGGGAGGAGTCAGTTGTTTTCATTTGAGTTTCTTACTGGGAGAAGCAAAGAAGAAACTTGAAGATGGTGACCAGAGGGGTTTCAATGCTGTGTTGGCTCTTTGTGTGTATGGAATTGTCCTGTTCCCTAATGTTGCCAAATTTGTGGACAGGGACGCAATACGCCTCTTCATGTTGAGAAATCCAGTGCCGACCTTGCTAGGAGATTTCTTTCATTCAGTGCACCACAGGAATGAAAATAGAAAAGGAGGATTGTTGAATTGTTGCACGCCTTTGTTTTATAAGTGGTTCAGTTCTCACCTACCCAAATCAGGAGCGTTCATTGATGTCGAGGACTCGTTGAGTTGGTCGAAGAGATTGATGGGGTTGAGAGCTGAAGATATTTCTTGGTGGTCTGACCGGAGCTTGCTTTGGGTGGATATTATTCACAGTTGTGGGAATTTCCCAAATGTACAGTTGGTAGGAAGAAGAGGAGGAATCAACTATAATCCTTCTCTAGAAGTTAGACAGTTTGGATATGCTTTAAGAACTCCGCATTTGGAAAAGGATGTGGAAGAATCTTTGTTTTTCCATTCTTCGCCTGATCTGACTGTATCCCGTAAGGCAGCTGAGGCCTGGCTCAAGGTGATCAAGAGAGGAAGAACTGTGCTTGGAAAAGGAGATTGTAGAATTTACCCTCATTAAGGAGAGTGGCTTCAAGGAAGAGTCGAAGAGTTTGGTCTGTCGTTTCCTATTGAAGAACCTGTGTATCCACCTACTCCTGAGCAGTCAATAATGGTGAGCCGAGAGGAGTAGGACAAGTTGAAGAACGCCATGGAGGGACTTCAAACCGAGAACTCGGAGTTAAGGGAGAAGTTGCAAGACTATATGCATCAATTCCATGAGGCAGAATATCAGAAGGGGGAAGCCGTCAGATTGCAAAAGGAAGCAGAGAGGAAATTTGCTGTGGAGGTGGACTTCTTCAGGAAGACAGACGAAGCCTTGAGATCATCCAGTTCTGAGTTAAGGCGAGTCAAACAACAGTTAATGGATGCTCATGGTAAATTAGCTGGGTGGCAAGAGCAATGGAATGCATTTTCAACTTCTCGAAAGGCAAAGGAGGGGGAGACGGTAGCCGAATTGACTGGTCAGATGGAGAAATTGAAGACTTTGCTGAAGGGGAAGAACAATGACCTTCTGTGCGCCCGTTCTACTAATGGTTACATCACAAATCAACTCAATGAGGCTCGAGGACAGATTGAAGAACTCAAGGTGCTGGCAGCTTTGAAGAAATCCAGACTTGAAGAGGTATTCAGAGAAGATGATGGGAATTACTACAGAGAGCACATCAACGAACTGGATGGGATCATTCACAAGAGGAATCTGCTTATCCGGCGTTTGACAGAATCTCAAGATCATCCCGACACGGTGGCATTACTGGATGAAGTGAGGAGCAGTCCTTATGGGTTGTATACATGAGGCTGATTCCTGATTTATGTTACTCTCTTTACTTATTGCTTTGTTGCTATGATCCACAGGCTTGTTGTGGAGATCCTCTTTTGATGTATTTTTGGCTAAGGCCCCTTTCCTGGAACTTATTTGTATGATGGTTTCCCTTTATGGTATCTTGATCTCAGAAGTTTATCCATGACTCAATCTTCTTACACTATTCACCTGATGTGAGACTGGAATCAAGGGGGTGGAATACCTTTTGGATTTGATAAACATGTCATTACATTTACATATTCATTGTCATATCTTGCATAACAGGTACCGCTGCGGTGTTCTCATTTTGTTTGGTGTTTCATCAGCAGGATAGCTGACTCAGGCATTCACCGATACGGTACCCGAAGGAATCAACAGAGAGCAATGGAAGGTGTACAAGCAGAGCTCGCTGAGATAAGGATCCGCATGACCCAATTCATGGATGTGGTTCAAGGGGTGGCTCAAGGACAGCAAGAGCTCAGACAGATGATGCAGAGGAATCCCGCCGCTACTCAACCAGAGACATTGGATGATCCTCCAGCTGGAGAGGCTAATGGTCCCAATGGACCGAGGCCTATCCCGATCCCACATGTCAACCTTGATCAACAGCTCGTCCATGATGATCAGGCCGATCAATTCCCCCTACTTCAGGAAGACTTTGGCATGGGCCATGGCATGGACCCCATGTTTAGAAGATTAGAGGAGAGGCTAAAAGCTGTGGAAGGACAGAATCCTCTGGGAGTAGATGTTGCTGACTTGGGGCTGGTCCCAGGTGTGAGAGTGCCACCGAAATTCAAAGTCTCGGTCTTTGACAAATACAATGGCAGCTCTTGCCCCAAAACTCACGTGCAAGCCTATTTCCGTAAAATGGTTGCATACTCTGATGACGAGAAGCTACTTATGTACTTCTTCCAGGATAGCCTAGCTAGGGCATCCTTGGAATGGTATATGAGGCTGGACAGAGCCCATATCCGCTGCTGGAGGGATTTGGCGGAGGCTTTCATAAAGCAGTATCAGTATAATGCAGACATGGCTCCGGACAGAACTCAACTTCAAAATCTGTCTCTTAAAAGCAATGAGTGCTTCAGGGAATACGCTCAATGCTGGAGGGAGATAGCTTCCCGTGTTCAGCCTCCTATGTTGGAAAAGGAAATGGCCAACATGTTCATGAATACGCTGCCTGGACCTTATCTGGAGCGTCTGGTGGGGTGCAATGCCTCCAACTTTGTTGATATGGTCTATATCGGAGAGAGGGTGGAGAATTACCTGAAGACCTGCAAGATCCAAAATGGAGTTGGATCTTCATCAGGGGAAAAAAAGTCATTCATTGGAGGGCATAAGCAGAGAGATGGGGGAGTGAATTCTTTGACTTCCTATCAGAACAGAGGTGTTAGAAGGAACAGTTTCCAGAATTATCATCAACAACCGTATGTTGCGGCTGTGACCATTCCAGCTGCAGCACCACAACAACCACAACTTCAACCAGCTCAGTACCAACAGCAGCAACAACCGGGTAACAAACATGTCGCAGCATGGTGGTGCGAACATTAATATGATGGAAGGAAAAGCCAAGTCCATTAAGGATGTGTTGAAGTTGAAGACTCCATTGTTGGATATCAAAGGATGCTTGCTGAAGGCCGATGTTTTCCCCGGTTGTGGGAAGGATTGTTTGGATTGTGCCACTCAGAGTGGAGGTTGTTTGAAGCTACAGCAGGGTATCCAGGCCTTGCTCGACAAAGGTATCCTCCAGGTTGAAGATTTGTCTGTCCAAGAGTCTATGGAAGGGGTTGAGGAAGAAGGGTTTGAAGATGCTACTGATGAATTCGTAGATGTTGTTCCTACTGATTCTGTAATCCATGATGATGTATTTATTTTTTCCAATGTGGTTGATCCTGATGTAATTGAACTTGATTCCGATGTTTCGGATGCTTGCATTTCAATGAATGAGATTTTTGAGTACGACTGTGATATTGCTACTATCACTATTTTCTACCCAACTAATCAGATCAGTGTTCCAGAAGTGCAACCCGTGCCACCAGTGCGACAATCTACTATGACCATCACAACCCCTGGTCCTTTACCTTTCACCAGTGAAAGGGCCATTCCGTGGCATTATGGGGGGAGCGTATACACGCACGATCATAGGGTGGAACAGCCACTGAAAGTAGAAGAAGGTCAGAAGCCTGAACTTGACGGTCCCGCAGTGGATAATATTGGTGGAATCGGGCGATTCACCAGGAGTGGTAGATTGTTCTCACCACCGGTTACCCAAGCTGATAATGTTGATGTTGTGGCGAAAGCCAAAGGCAAGAAAGTCGTGAATGAGGGTACCTCTGCACCCCAGGATGGTTCTGAGCCCACTTTTGCAAAAGATGTGGACGAGCTTCTGAGAATCATAAAGAAAAGCGATTGCAAGGTAGTCGATCAGTTGATTCAGACTCCGTCCAAGATATCCATTCTCTCACTCCTGTTGTGTTCGGAGGCACACAGGGAGGCGCTTCTGAAGGTTCTTAATGCTGCCTACGTACCTCAAGAAATCTCGGTAAACCAACTAGAAGGGATCGTCGCCAATGTGCATGCAAGCAACGGGTTGGGTTTTACCGATTCTGACTTGACACCAGCCGGACGCAATCATAACAAGGCTCTGCACATCTCGATGGAATGCAGAGACACCGTGTTATCGCATGTTCTGGTGGATACAGGCTCCTCTCTCAATGTGCTACCCAAGAGAGCCTTGTCGAGGTTAGAAGTAGAGGGTTTGGCCTTGAAACCTTCAGATCTTATTGTGAGAGCCTTCGATGGTTCTAAGAGATCGGTGTTTGGAGAGGTAGAATTGCCAATTCTGATTGGATCACAAACCTTCAACACTGTCTTCTACGTGATGGGTATCAGTCCTTCCTACAGTTGCTTGCTGGGTCGTCCTTGGATCCATAATGCTGGGGCAGTCTCTTCAACTCTACATCAGAAGATTAAGTTTCCGGTCAACGGACGAATTATCACCGTCTGTGGTGAGGAGGACATCCTGGTAAATAATCTGTCTACATTCAAGTATGTAGAAGTAGAAGGTGAAATTCATGAGACTCTGTGTCAGGCTTTTGAGTCAGTTCAAATCAAGGATGCAGCTCCGGTGGAAGAGGTTAAAGTGGGTGCCTCTATCTCATCCTTTAAGCAGGCACAGGCCATGGTGGATTCAGGTGCTGCTCCCGGTTGGGGGCATCTGTTGGAATTACCAATGAAAGACGACAAGTTCGGGATTGGGTACCAGCCAACTCTGACTTCTACAACTTCAACACTTCAGACTCATCAGGGGCCGATTACTTTCTCCAGCGCTGGCATCTTTCAGTATGGCCAGGTATCAGCAATCAATGAAGAGGGTGGGGATAGTGATTGTGACATCGACAACTGGGTGCGTCCGAGGATCCCAGGTGAAGTCATCAACAATTGGTCTTCAGAGGAGATTGTCCAAGTCACTTTTCTGAAGGAGTAATTTTCTTTGTTTATTCATGCATGTCCAAGTCTTACGTTCCGCCCAGGGCGTAATGACTCATTGTAGGGCTCATCTATGTGACACTTGCATTTTTTATCATAAATAAAGGACGTCTTTTTGCATTCAAATATTTCGTTCCCTGTCTTTCTATTTTTGCAGTTTTTCAAAATAAAAAAAATGGCAATGGTTTGTTTAGTTTCCACTTTTTTCTTTCACACTCATAAGCACATACCATCGCTCATGCAGATGCACGTCACCGGATCCTATTGATAACGGTTCTGCTATGGCTCGCTTCGACTTTGAAAATCCAATCTTTTAAGCTAAAAAAGAGGGTGATGAAGACTGTGAACTCCCTGAAGAACTTGCCAGGTTCTTAAAACAGGAAGAAAGGGTCATTCAACCGTATCAAGAGCCTACTGAAGTGACTAATCTCGGCACCGAGGACGCCAAGAGAGAAATCAAGATAGGGGCTGCTTTGGGAGATGATGTGAAGAAAGGGCTGATTGAATTGCTGCAAGAATACGTTGACATCTTCGCCTGGTCTTATCAGGACATGCCCGGGCTGGACACAGACATCGTGGTACACCGCTTGCCTCTCAAAGAAGGTTGTCCTCCGGTCAAGCAGAAGCTCAGAAGAACAAGACCAGAGATGGCTGTCAAGATAAAGGAAGAAGTGCAAAAGCAGTTGGATGCAGGGTTTCTAGCAGTCACCAATTATCCACCATGGGTTGCAAACATCGTCCCAGTACCTAAGAAGGATGGAAAGGTACGGATGTGTGTCGACTACCGGGATCTGAACAGAGCTAGCCCTAAAGATGATTTCCCATTACCTCACATCGACGTTTTGGTGGATAATACAGCTCAGTTCTCGGTATTCTCCTTCATGGATGGCTTTTCTGGCTATAACCAAATCAAGATGGTATCAGAGGACATGGAAAAGACAACTTTCATAACCCCATGGGGCACCTTCTGCTACAAGGTGATGCCGTTTGGTCTGAAAAATGTTGGAGCAACATATCAACGAGCTATGGTGACTCTGTTCCATGATATGATTCATCATGAAATCGAGGTTTATGTGGATGATATGATTGCCAAATCTCAGACAGAAGAAGAGCATTTGGTGAATCTGCAGAAATTGTTTGAACGGTTAAGGAAATTCAAACTGAGACTTAATCCGAACAAGTGCACTTTCGGGGTGAGATCGGGAAAATTGCTGGGTTTTATTGTTAGCGGAAAAGGGATTGAGGTGGATCCTGACAAAGTGAAAGCAATACAGGAAATGCCTGAGCCAAGAACTTAGAAGCAAGTCCGTAGTTTCTTAGGGAGGTTGAACTACATTGCAAGGTTCATCTCTCACCTAACAACCACGTGTGAGCCAATTTTCAAATTGTTGAGGAAAGATCAGGCTATCAGGTGGAATGAAGATTGTCAAAGGGCTTTCGAGAAGATAAAAGAGTATTTGCAGAATCCTCTTATCCTTATGCCTCTAGTCCCAGGGAGACCGCTGATTATGTACTTGACAGTACTTGACAATGCTTGAGAAGACATGTTGTGAACTTGCATGGGCTGCTAAGCGATTGAGACAATACATGCTGTCTCACACAACCCTACTGATCTCCAAGATGGATCCAGTCAAATACATATTTGAGAAGCCAGCTCTCACCGGAAGGGTGGCTCGTTGGCAAATGATACTAACAGAGTACGATATCCAGTATACATCCCAGAAAGCCATCAAAGGGAGTATTCTGTCAGACTATCTTGCTCAGCAGCCGATTGATGATTATGAGCCGATGAAGTTTGATTTTCCAGATGAAGACATCATGTTCCTCAAGATGAAAGACTGTGAAGAGCCAGTTGTTGAGGAGGGACCTGATCCAAACGAAAAGTGGACTTTTTGTTGTTTGATGGGGCTGTCAATGCTAGAGGAAGTGGAATTGGCACTGTCATTACTACTCCGAAAGGTGCCCACATGCCTTTCACCGCTCGTTTGACTTTTGAGTGCATAAATAATGAAGCTGAGTACGAGGCCTGTATCTTGGGTATTGAGCAAGCCATTGATCTGAGAATCAAGACTCTGGACATCTTCGGAGATTCAGCTCTGGTGATCAATCAAGTAAATGGTGATTGGAATACTCTCCAACCCACTCTGGTCCCCTACAGAGATTACACGAGAAGACTGTTGACTTTCTTCACAACAGTAAAATTGTATCATATACCTCGTGATAAGAACCAGATGGCAGATGCACTTGCTACTCTATCCTCCATGATCAAGGTAATTCGTTGGAACCATGCTCCCAGGATTGATGTGATGCGCCTTGACAGGGCCGCGTATGTGTTTGCTGCTGAACTGGTAGTCGATGACAAGCCCTAGTATCACGATATCAAGTGCTTTCTGAATAATCAAGAGTACCCTGCAGGGGCATCCAACAATGACAGAAAGACTTTGAGAAGATTGGCAGGCAGTTTCTTCTTGAACAAAGACGATGTGCTGTATAAGAGGAACTTCGACATGGTTTTGCTCAGATGCGTGGACAGACACGAGGCGGACATGTTAATGCAGGAAGTTCATGAAGGTTCCTTCGGTACTCATGCCGGCGGATATGCAATGGCTAAGAAATTGTTGAGAGTGGGTTATTATTGGATGACCATGGAATCAGATTGCTTCAAATATGCTCGGAAGTGTCATAAATGCCAGATTTATGCTGATAAGGTGCATGTGCCGCCAAATCCTCTGAATGTGATGACTTCGCCGTGGCCGTTTGCTATGTAGGGCATTGACATGATTGGAAAGATTGAGCCGACTGCTTCCAATGGGCATCGCTTCATCCTTGTTGCCATCGACTATTTCACCAAGTGGGTCGAAGCAGCGTCGTTCGCGAATGTCACCAGATATGTGGTTGCCCGTTTCATCAAGAAAGAAATCGTTTGTCGCTATGGGATTCCCGAAAGAATCATTACTGATAATGGTTATAATCTCAACAACAAAATGATGAAGGAGTTGCGTCAGAACTTCAACATTCAGCATCACAATTCTTCCCCTTACCGCCCTAAGATGAACGGCGCTATTGAGGCGGCAAATAAGAACATAAAGAAGATTGTGCAGAAGATGGTCGTCACGTACAGAGATTGGCATGAGATGCTACCCTTCGCCTTGCATGGGTACCGTACTTCAGTACGTACGTCGATTGGGGCAACCCCTTACTCCCTGGTGTGTGGTATGGAAGCAGTCCTACCTGTTGAAGTGGAGATTCCTTCTCTAAGAATCCTGTTGGATGTCAAGTTAGACGAAGCCGAATGGATTCAGACAAGGTTCAATGAGTTGAGTCTTATCGAAGAGAAGCGAATGGCAGCCATTTGTCATGGGCAGTTGTATCAGAGTCGGATGAAGAGAGCCTTTGATTAGAAAGTGCGTCCTCGTTGTTTCCAAGTCGGAGATTTAGTGTTGAAAAGGATCCTTCCTCCTCAGACAGATCACAGGGGCAAGTGGACTCCTAACTATGATGGACCGTATATTGTCACCAAGGTTTTTGATGGTGGGGCCTTAATGCTTGCAACTATGGATGGTGAAAACTTCACTTCCCCTGTGAACTCAGACGCAGTTAAAAAATACTTCGCATAAAATTAACCCGCTGGACAGTAAAAAGAATAGTCCAGGCAAAAATGGGCATCCCAACGAACCAAGAAAATGAAAAGGTTCGGGCAAAAATTAGGGATTAAAAATGAAAAGATCGTACACCCGGTAAGTTAAAAACCTGAAAAGGCAACTTAGGCAAAAATGGGTATCCCGGTGGATTGAAAACCCGAAAAGGGCGATCCAGGCAAAAGTTAGGGATTAAGCGAATGACTGCGTTCTGAGTTAGTTCTGAATCTCATCTCATGTCGATGACGGGAAATTTTCGAAAGGTAGGAAACAGTCCAATCACCTTTTCAGAAGGCTGATCATCTGGAGGATCTTGAAGACGGGCAAGTCATAGCAGAATTGGAACCCAATAGAAATCCATTTCACATTGCCATTAGATTAATTTCTGTTTTTATCTTTTGTGCGATTACCTCTTTCCAGGGATTGCTTCCTGATGTAAATGCCTATTCAGAGGCCATTCAATCAATAAAATCATGTTATTCAGTATATCTCTGTTTTCATTTTCATTTTACTGTTTTGTTTGCAAAAATGACGTCCGAATTTTTGATAAACATTGCATCATGACACATAAGGGCTTTACAGGTACATGCTTAATAAACATTTAAAATTGCTGTAAATTTTAAGTGCTTTGGATCGTCTATTCAGAACAGATACCCTCGGGGCATTTCCTTAAAATCCCCTGCAGATGATCATGAATATCTTCCCCAGTGAAGTCGCCAACAGACGAATCCGGTGTCTTATCCCTGCAGAGCTGATCAGAGTGTTGGATTCTTCAATCCCCAGCAGGTTCTCACCACTGTACTTCCCCAAGCGTTTGTTTCAGGACATACACTCCCTAGTAGAGTTGACAGTGCCAGACTATATATCCCCAGCGGAGTTGACAGTGCCAGATTGTATCTTCCCAGCAGAAGTGGCTGCTCCTTAGAGTTCGAGGCCAGATCGATAATCCCAATGCCAGATCCATGGTTTCTTTCCTTGAAGCAGAACCTCGGTACCGTATCAGTGTTTGCTTCCCCTGCTGAGTCATCTCTCGCAGATCGTGGTTGCCAGAACCACTATCGCTTTCCCCAACAGCAGGTTTTCAGTGTCGTTCTCTCCCCAATCTGAATCTCGGCATTTCGTCATTGCTAGAACACCGTGTGGCGGGTCATTTCCCCACATAATTCTTTGTGATGTGCATCTCCAGCAGCCTTGCCAGGGTCCAGAAGATGGTGATCATTTCCCCAGCAGATCCCCTTGCCTCAGCTTGGCATTCTACCCAGCATTTCGCATCCCTGCATGTAGAATCATATTGCATTGCATCCTTCCAAATCGCGTAGCATTTCCATTTTCATGGAGCATTACGCCATTGAAAAATTCAAACATACGCATGTAAGCATAAAACATTCTCGGTATCCCAAGTGATAAGCTAGAAGTTGTTTCCAGTACTCAGACTGAAGATTGTTCATGACTTACCTTTGTTATCCCCAGCAAGTGTCATTGGCCCATGCGCCGCCTCTATTATCTTTCCCTATTTCTGCCGATGCTGACAGGCATGAAGTTTTTCCGGTATTCAGACCGAAGTGGCATTCAGGCCAATTTTCCGGTATTCAGACCGAAGTGGCATTCAGGCCAATTTCCGATATTCAGATCGAAGTGGCGTTCAGGCCAGTTTCCGGTATTCAGACCGAAATGGCGTTCAGGCCAGTTTTCCGATGTTCAGATCGAAGAAGTTTCCGACGTTCAGGTCGATGCAACTTGTGGCATTCAGGCCAGTTTTCCGATGTTCAGATCGAAGAAGTTTCCAACGTTCAGGTCGATGCAACTTGTGGCATTCAGGCCAATTTTCCGATGTTCAGATCGAAGAAGTTTCCGACGTTCAGGTCGACGCAACTTGTGGCATTCAGGCCAGCCTCTCGGTGTTCACACCGATATTAATAATCTCATATCTCCCGATGTTCAGATCGAAGTCATTTCCAGTATTCAGACTGATGAGCGGCATTCAGGCCATGGTTATTTCTGTGTTACCATTTATTTTGGTATCCAAGTTAACATTCTTTTTCGGTATTCAGACTGACTCTCACCGTACCAGACGGATTCTTCTTTCAAGACCACCTCTTTGCCGATTCTGACCGACATTGTTACTTCACTTCACTTCAGTGCAAATTTTTGGGCTTTTATTGTATTCAATCCCTTGATACCTCGAAAGCACGAAAGCCGCTGCTATCTTCTTTCCAGATCTCCAGTTGATTGAATAGGGGCAGCTGTAATACCCCAAAATTTACCCTTCATTTTTCCTGGAAGCATACGCTTTACACCTCATGCATGCATTCATTTTTAGGTCATTTAACATTAGATACATTGCATTTCATCATGTCAATCAGAATTAGATCCAAGAAACTTTATTTAAAAAAAAAAAAAAAACGAAAAAAAAAATAAAAAAATAAAAAAATAAAAATAATAATAAATAAATAAAAATAATAATAAATAAATAAATAAATAAATAAATAAATAAATAAATAAATAAAAGAAAAATCTCAGACTTTGACCTCTCTCAAAAGCCCACTAAGCTACCAATATTAGGCTATAAATACTAGAGTTTCAGTGAAACAAATATGAATTATATTCCTATTACCCTGAGGGAAAAGATAGTGAGAGAAGAGCTAACAGAGTTCAGAGCAGCCTCCAAACCCTGAAGGGAACTCAACTGCACAGAATCACCTCTGCCTTATATAAACCCTACAGATTGTTTTGTAAACCTCACGGGTGCAACTCAATTTCAATCAAGCTCTCCAATTAGGTTTGCCCTATATCCATCATCTTTATGCCTTTATTTTGAATGCTCTAAATGTATGAGGTATTATGGGTGAATTTGATACCCTTTTGATGCATGTCTTTTTTGTGAATTTTAATGGCATGATTCATGTGGTTACATTTTGATTTGGGGGCAACCCTTGATTACCCTATTTTTTTGTCTCTAACCTGTTTGTTGAGTTTTTGTGAGGGCTCACATGACTTTTGCAGGGATAACTTGCGTGGTTTTCCACTTTATTTGTGGGATACCCCCTAGGGGTTTCATTCTGATTACCTGTACTGACTCACTTTCTTTGATGGTGTTTAGCTTGGAAGGATCCCTGGGTTTCCCATTCCTCTAACTGCTGTTACTTCGGATCTTTATCCGCGTGGTACTTTTACATTTTTCCCGCATTTTACTGCTTTTCTAGCTGGAAGACCTCGATAGGAGGCAATGTTTTTGTGTGTTTTTTTTACAGGTTCCTTCGTCAAGGACTGCCTTTTTGCATGAGTTCACCAAACCCTAACCCTTCATTGATTTTTCTTCTCCTAAACACACGTTTACTCCTTCTACTACAGGTGAGTAAGTCTCCAAAGGTCGAGCATCCGGTAGATTGCGTAGTAACATCGTTCGTCCAAAACCCACTCCATAACCCCGTAGTTAGCCGAACTATGGCTTGCTCTGATTCTTATTCCAGATGACATACGTAGGCATAAGACGCGATGTCTTAGCGAGCACACATCCCCCCAACCCATAGGTCAGCCGAGCTACGAAGACTCTGATTCTCATATTCAGATGAGATACGTATGCAGTGGATGCGACATCCGCGCGAGTCATTTTTATTTAACCCTTTTTTTTGGTAAACAGCACAAGGTAAACTCACACCCTTTAGACAAGAACTACAAAAGTGGATCCCGTAGAGTACTACGGATGCGTAGGGGTGCTAATACCTTCCCTTCGTATAACCGACTCCCGAACCCAAGATTTGGTTGCGAGACCCCGTCTTGTCCTTTCCTTTTCAGGTTTACTTCGAGCGTTTCCCTTCCCTCCTTTGGGATGAATACCGCACGGTGGCGACTCTTCTGTCATTTTCTTTCGCCGGTTGTTTTTTCGCGCATTGTATTTTTCAGGTTGCTACAACCTTGCACGTACGCTTTGAGAAGAAGGGGGATTGATGTTGTGTTGCATACCGCTCCTTTACAAATGGTTTGTCTCTCATGTGTTCAAATATGTTGATATGGTTGAGAGGATGGATAGATATGAGTGGTCTCAAAAGATGGTAGGACTCACTGAAAATGCCATTATTTGGTACCCTCATGGTTTGAACTTAGGGGATGCAATTACTAGTTGTGGAGATTTTATGAATGTACCATTGATAGGCTCAAAGGGTTGTATTAACTACAATTCAGTCCTAGCAATGAGGCAATTGGGTTATCCTATCACATACAAGCCAGATGACCGGTTGTTAGAAGGCTTTGTGTTTCATAATATGGAAGACCCGATTATGTTGAGAAGGGTTATCCGAGCCTGGGAAAATGTTCGCTTTAGGGGACAAGACAAAGGAAAAGGTGTTATAGGAGATAAAGAACCCTATTACCAGTGGGTCATGAAGATAAGTCAAGAGGTCAAGTTGCCATTCATCCTCGATCCTCCTACCCAACCTCCATCATCAAAACCTATCCCTATCTTTGTTGAAGAGGTGGAAGCACTAAGGGCTACTATAGCAAGACTTGGGCGAGAAAAAGAGGAGTTACAAATAATCCTTTAGCAAGTTTCAAATGAAAGGAATAAGATGAAGTGGGAACTAGAGTGGAAAAAGGCTCAGCTAGAGGCAACTGAGGAAAAGGTTGACAAAGAGGAGCATAAGAGAAAGAAGGTGAAAGTAGGCATGGAACAAGCTGACCTCTGCTTAGAAACTATCAAAGAGCAGTTAAAACAGGTTGAGAAATAATGCCAAAAGAATAAGCGGTGGTGGCTACGTGTAACAGAAGAAAATAAAGAAGTTAGAGAGGCATTAGAGGCTAAGCTACATGATCTTAGTGCCTCCCTTCGCAATTCTGAAGCCCAAGTAGAGCAAGAGCTCCGACTTAAGGAAAGAGCCACCGAAGCTTCCCGAGTCACACCTAGAATTTGGGCTGAGAAATGTCAAGAGGCAAAGGACGCCAGAGAATACGCTCAACATTGGAAGGGAAGACTTGAAGCCTTTCATCAAGACAGTGTGATATGGATGAAAGAAAGAGAGTAGATGATTAAGGATTATGATACGTTTAAGAAAACTATTGACTTTTTGCAAAAGGACGAAGATGGATACCGTGAAAAGCTTAATGATTTGGTAGAATTTTGTATTTGGCTAGCCCAAGATATGCCTTGGAGATTGAGAGAGGCAGTGGAAGGATTGTACCAAGACAACACACATCCTATCATGGTCGGTTTCGTTATGATGTGTGAAGGAATGTTGGAGAGGTTCAAGTTTGAGTTGGAGGAACTTATAACCCGAAAATATGTTGTGTGATTTTTCCGCTTTGTACTCAATTTATGCTTTATAAGAAGTTTAGTATTTGAGTTATATTGGTTTGGGCCGTTATGCCTTTGTATTTCGTACTTTGACAAATTGAATGAATGAGGATGGTCCTCTCTTTTATTTCTTGGCTTTATGTTTCTTCGAATGCTTAATAACGACAACCATTATAAATAATTCCCTGGAAATAAAAGAAAAAGAAAAAACATCCTTCTCACATGCATGCATTTAACACATCACGCATTTCATTTCAAAAACTTATACGACCTTTTTACCCTCTATCCAGTAACGTTGACTAATCAACACCGATACGAGATGCGTAATAACTACAGGATGACATTGGAGCAAGTAGAGGCTAATCAGGCCACTATGAGGACATATATCATTGTTATCTATGAGAAGATGGACCAATTACTCGAGACACTGCTGGCAACCGCCCAAAGAGAGAGGGTTGTGGAAGCAGAAGCTGGAATGAGGATAACTGAAAGTCACATTAGCACGTCAGGGCTTGTCAATCAGGATGAGAGCTTCACTCATGCCAAGAAGAGCTTTGTTCATGTACCACTAGGGAACAAAGGAGATGAAGATCATGTGGAGCCTTCTGATGCATCCTCTCAACATGGGTCTGAAGTGGGAGGAGATAATACATACGAATCTTTTTACATACCAGACCCGCCAAAACCTAAGGTTCTTCCGGATCCCGCTGCAGAAAGGTTTTGCGCCTTGGAGAAGAAAATTAAAGCTATAAAGGGGAACAATATATTTGGCTTGGCTGCTATGAATATGCGATTGGTGTCAAATTTGGTCATCATGGCTAAATTTAAAACTCCTGATTTCGAGAAATACAAAGGTCAGACTTGTCGAAGAAGCCATTTAGTGATGTATTTCAGGAAAATGGCTGCCCATACTGAAAATGATAAGCTGCTCATACACTGTTTTCAGGACAGTTTAAGTGGGGCATCACTGAGGTGGTACATGAGTTTGGAGCAAGGGCGAATCTAGAGTTGGAAGGACTTAGCTGATTCTTTCCTTCGTCAATACAAATACAATCTTGATATGGCACCCGATCGTATGCAGCTATAAGGGATGGCCATGAACGAGAAAGAATCGTTCAAAGAATACGCCCAATGGTGGAGAGAGTTGGCTGCTCAGGTTGAGCCTCCGTTGTCTGAAAAGGAAATGACTGGAATATTCATGGATATGTTGAAGGACCCATTCTTTGATAGGTTGGTGAGCAGTGCAGCGTCAGACTTTGCTCACCTATTAACAATTGGAGACCGCATTGAGAAAGGCGCTAGGGATGGAAAAATTCAAGGAGTTGTTGTGACCCCCAATGTACCGAAAAAGTATTTTGGAGGTTTCCAAAAGAAAAAAGAAGGTGATACAAATGTTATCTAATAGGTTATAAGGGTAAGCAACAAATTTCATACGACCAAGTCACTGCTATGGTACCCATACCATACCAGCAACCAACACAACAACAACAGGTTTATCAGCAACAACCTCCCCAACAACGACAACAACAAAATACCATTCCGCAACGACAATTCAAACCAAGGCCACCACGAAGGCAGCTTGACCCTCTACCAGTGCCTTACAGCCATATATTTCCGTACCTACAGAAAGAAGGAATGTTAACCTTGAGAGAGTTGAAGCCAACCACCTTCCCGTGTGCAAAGACTGTAACTTAAAGTTGTTTACTGAGAGTCTTTGAACTAATTAAGTTTAGTGTATTTCCTTCCTGGCTTGGTAGCCCCCAGACGCAGGTGAGTTTGCACCGAACTGGGTTAACAATTACTTGTGTCACTTGTATTACTGTTCTTTATCTTTTATCTTGTTTATATTGTTCAGATATTAGTGTCGTGACATTATCTTTTATCTCATATCTGATACCAGAATTTCAATCCCCATGAAACAATGTTATACTTTGATACAAACTCTCAAAATAGAATTAATTTAGGTTTGATGATCTTGATTTCTTGCTTCAGATGTTATTGTAGTTGCTATAGAAAATTTGTTGTTGATGAACTCTTGAAAATATTCACGGTTTATACATTAGATTATTATTGAAATATCGATCAAAACTGAACAAAGAATGAGGAATAAAAAAATCTAATCAGGAAGAGAGAGAGGAATTGGTTGGGTTTTCATTCTTTTCAAAAAAAATCGTTTACATCAAGAAGGGAAAGGATTTGGTTTTATTGTATAAAATAAAAGTAGAGAGAGAAGGAGAGTAAATATGTGAGATTTTTGAGAAAGAAATCTATTCCTATTAGCATTTATCCTGACCATTTTAGGTTTTAGATTAATAATATTTAAAGCAAAATGTTTTCTTTTTTTGAAAATTGGAGAGAGAGAGAGAGAGAGAGAGAGAGAGAGAGAGAGAGAGAGAGAGAGAGAGAGAGAGATGATGTATGATGATTGCACTGGGCATTTTGGCTTTGGGAAAGAGGTTCTTAATTTCTGTCTATTATTTCATTCAATACAATTTAATTTGTTTATTATTATTGTTGTTTCCAAAAATTAAGAGGAGAGAGGTGAGGTGTTTTGGATTTTGAACAGAGTAGGGGGATCGTCTCTTTCCATGCGTGATAGATACATAATCCCAATGTGATTTTATGATTTAATATACTTTTAATTTTCATCATTATCAGTATTTATTTTAGATGACATCCATCTATGAATAGCCTTCCCCTCTTCTATTTTTGTGTGACAGTCTTTTCAGTTTCCTTTTTGATTTTTTCTCTTGGAAATCGCATGTGGCAGTGAGTTTATTACGAATTCCTTTTCATTAAATGTTGTGGCTGACCGATGGATACTTGGTATATCAATATATGGGGTGACTGATTATCCCCTAAGATTCCTTGCATTTTTCAGTCTAGGGTTCTGTCCCAACGAGGGGCCCAACATGTTTTAGACTCTTCGGCCCACACCCAATGGTCTTTCACACCCCCATTTAAACTTGTTTTCATCTAATTGTCTCCTATTATTATCATATTACATTATTATTATTGTGCATTTTATAACTTGGTTTTAATCAATTAATTAGGTTAGATTTTAGTTAGTTTAATTTAACAATGAAGTTATTTTTTAATCGATTAAAATGATTAAATCAAATAAATCTATATTCTTAATGATACAATGTAATTAATTAATTCAGTTTTTTCTTATTTACAATGTTTATCATACTCATACATTCATTTTCATATTCTACTCATTTAGACTTTTACGTATTTAGTTTTTTTTAGTTAAAGATTAAATTGAGTGAAGGCTTATAACTGTGATGAACATATTTCCCAACCAAGATCTTGGTCCAATGCCAAGTAAAAAAAAATTTAAAAAAATATAATTCGATTAAATTCTAAATGCAAATTCAAATCACTTTTCAAATCAATACACTTCTAAAAACTTTATTTTATAATTTAAAACTCCGGATGAAAAGGAGAATGGGAGGTGTTCGCCTCACTATCTCTCAAATATTTGAATGATTGGCGCTCGCCATATTGCTCAAATTTGTGTCTTCCGATTAAAACACTCTAAATAAACTTGGATAAAGGAATATGTGGCGCACACCACATTATTCTTCGAGTAAGAAAGTGGGAGGCGTTCGCCTCACTATCGCGCATATTCGATTTCCGCAAACAACTTTCGATAATAATTTGAACGAAAAGGGAATAGGAGGCGTTCGCCTTATCATTCCTCGAATAATTGAACGATTGATGTGCACCATATTGTTTAATCTTTTGTCGTTCTTCTTCAAAATACCAAATATATTAAACCTAATTTCTCGCTCACGTGCGATCGACAACTTAACTCTCTTCAGCAAGAACATTGCTTAATCCTTTATAGGATGCGATCTAAGTACTTAAGTCTCCACCGCTAGCATGCAAGCCAATGTTTAACTGTTAGGATGCAATCTAAGTACTTGTTCATTAAAACACATCCAACTTATCAAACCTCTTTCGTAGCCTCCATGCCATCGAAACTCTTTTAAAAAAGAACACTGTTTAATCCTTTCTAACACGTATAACAAACTAGTGCTTAAGCCTTCGCCGAGAGTAGACAAGCCAACGTTTAGCCTTTAAAATGCGATCTAAATAGTCGTTTATTAAAAGACACCAACAAATCATAGTTCCCCAAACTACGAATGCTCTTATTTCCTTATTACACCATAAGGATACGTAGGCACGAGATTGCGAGATCTTGGCGAGCACACTAATTAAAACCCTCCGTTTTTCCCTTTCTGAGGTTTCCATCCATCTCTATTTTTAATCCTTTATTCACTCGAAGAAAAACAAACAACATAAGCTAACATTCAAATCGCAAATTAAACTAAAAGGTTTCCGTTGAGTACAACGGACGTGAGGGGTGTTAATACCTTCCTCTTGCGTAATCGACTCCCGAACCTGAATATGGTTGCGACGATCTTTATTCTATTTTTGAAAGGTTTTATCGATATTTTCCTATTCCTTCATTAGGATAAATAAAGTTCGGTGGCAACTTTGTTCGAACTGTGTGGAGACAGAGTTGACAGAAGAAGTACTTTTGGATACTTGTTTAAGTTTCTGGGAAGTCCTATTTCTTGGTGTTCCAAGAAGCAAATAGTGGTTGCTTTGTCAACCTGTGAAGCAAAATATATTGCAGGAGTTGTGTCTGCATGTCAAACAATGTGGCTTATGTATTTACTACAAGATCTGAAGATTAAGGTAAACAAGCCTCTGAAGTTGATGATCGATAACAAGTATGCAATCAATCTTACCAAGAACCTAGTGTTGCATGGGAGAAGCAAGCATATTGAGACTAAGTATCACTTTTTAAGAAATCAGGTTCAAAATGGAGTGCTAGAAGTTGTGCACTGTAGCACCCAGAAGCAGCTGGCAGATATTCTGACGAAGGCGATCAAGACTGATCAATTTCTCCACTTGAGGGATGGAATTGGTGTTATTAGTTTTGGTTAAGTTGAATATGAATTAAGGGACAGTGTTAGAATTAATTCATATTTTGTAGAAACTTGTTTACAAAGTTTGTTAGATGGTATTTTAGTATTTCCCTAAAGTCCCACTTGTATTTAAGCAAGTGGGTGGTGAGAAAAAATTGTACCTTTATTCCTTTTGTAGTGTGTGTGTGTGTGTGTGTGTGCATTTTCTATGCAACAATTTTGTAACCATTTTGAGAGTATTGGAAGTTTATTATTATTCTCTCTTCTCTCTCTTGTTCATTGTTCATCTTTATCACCTTGTGAACCAATAGTCCCCCCCACCCTTTGAACCCCTGAGACCCTCTCCCCCCCATCTCCTGAGCTATAATCCCCCTTTTAAGCTTGGGACAAGCCACTAGTCCCCCCTTTCTGAACTAACGAACATGCCTCTTTCAACGACACAACACAATGATGCATGTCCATACAAATCAATGGAATAACAATAATAAAGCTTACGCCTCGTCCCCCTTCTGACCATAAACAACATGCACTGACACACAATAGTAATCCCCCATTCTGAATTACTATCCACCAATAATAACAATAATATACACCAACAAATACATAATTAATCACCATACAATCATGTATGTCACAATAATTTTAATAATATTCTCATCATGTAACAACACAAAACAATATTGTACGCATCTCATACTATTATTGTTTGACTCTTCTCATGTTTCTTAAGGTTCATGAGCTCTTGCTCATGGTCTTGAAGCTTGCCAAACAATGTTGTCATGTCCAATGTTCTTAGATCATTGGCTTCCTTAATCGCGGTGACCTTTGGTAGTCAATCCCTATTAAGACATCTTAAGATTTTGTTAGTAGCAACATCATTAGGGGTAGTTCTACCAACAGCATTTAACCGATTTATTAGATGAGAAATTCGCTTTTGCATATCGGCAATGGTTTCACCATCCTCCATATGAAAAATGTCAAATTCTTGAGTTAAAGTGTTGATTCTAGCTAGTTTGACATCATTGGTTCCCTCATGGGTAATTTGCAATGAGTCCCACATAGCTTTAGCACTAGTACAATGGGAAACCCTATAATACTCATCAACACCTAAGGCGACAATGAGCATATTTCTGGATTTCCAATCATAGTTATATTTTTTATCATCTTCTTCATTCCATTGTGCTTCAAGTTTAGGTATAACAAAACCATCTGCATTGGTCATGGTTATTTCCATAGGACCATCTTAGATGACTTTCCATACTTTCCTATCAATATAGTTGATATGGATATGCATACAATCTTTCCAATAACTATAGTTTTTACCGGTAAAAATAGGCGCCCTATAGTACGCCCCTTTAGGATCGTTACTCATTTTCTAAAAAGTTATATGTGAAGCACTAGATGAATCGGTGCTCGTGATACCCCTTTAGACGATAGTACCGATCTAGAAGGGGGGTTGAATAGATCAGTTTTTGAAATTTAGCGCTTTTTAAAATGTTTTCAATGGTTGCGGAAGCACCCTAGATTATAATCGTCTAAACGATCCATTAATGGAAAGATCGGATATGCGTGAAACCGAATGGAATAACTACGATAGAGATAATCAACCACAATCTAAATCAATCGATTAACCACTACAATCCTTGATATCGCTACCTCTAATAATGCTTTAACACAATAAGAGAGAAGGTAAAATATTACTAGATTTGTGTGAGATTAATTTTATCAAACACTTGGTGAGCACTCCTCACCAAGTTTCAATTTCACTCAAATTGAATGTGCGGAATTTTACTCAGTTGCAATCAAAGTGATTGAACCAATTTATTGAACAGTTACTATGCACAACAATCAAGCGATATTGATTTTACTATTAATTTCACAAAAAACGTAATTAATGCAGAATTTAAAGAGTTAAGAGATAGAGAGAACAAGACCGGATTTGTTGAGGCAGTTCCCCTATCGTCCTCGCTTAGGGTACGTCTACCCTCAATTCTAAATCTAAAATTGAGATGTTTTTATTAACACGTTGCAAAGTCAATACAAGAGAACAAATGATCACCACCAATCAACCCCTAGTATTGTTGCAAATCCTATTCGGTTCTCTCCCCTTGATTCGACTTGAACCAAGTCCTTCAAGCGCTTCGATCATACCTCAGGTTACAGCTACCTTATTGCAACAACGCCATGTTCTCCAAAACTTCAGCTCGGCTGATTTCGAACGCAAGTCGCTTGAACCCTAAGCTTTCTTCACAATCCTCCGGTTACCGTTACTTGTTTGACCGAACCCACCATTCTTCAAACTTTGCACTCGGCTGAATCTTCGAAGCAAAGGTTAGTGCAAAAAAACCCCAATTCTTTGAGGACAAAACTCCAATGGTTTTATTCAAGAAAAACCCACATAAAGCCTCAACCCAAACTAAGATTACACAATCTTATTTGGACATTATCACAACAGCAATGCACAATGCTCAATAAAGATTGTTATGTGTGATTATTGAGAAATGCAATGAAGAATGAAGATGATGAGCACTTTGGTGTATATCTTTCACTTTTCTTGTTAAATGTTGAAGAAGAGACTCTAGAATATTTATATGATGCATGGACCAAATAACAGACATAACAGAATTCTTTTGCAAAAATTACACAGCAGAATATTGAGTCTAAGCAGCGACCACTCGACCCGTTCATACAGGTCACTTGACTTGTATGGACCTGAGGCAAAATTATTCAAGTAAAACAGGCGATGAGTCTACTCAAACAGGGGATGAGTCGACTCAAACAAAGTTTTTCCAGGGTTAAGTCGACCTATGACTCGACCTGTTCAGACCCGTGGCTACATGCTTCAAATGAAAATAGGCAATGAGTCGACGCAACATGTGGATGAGTCGACTCATTCAGTTTTCCCAGGATTAAGTCGACCTGTGACTCGACTTGTTCAGACCCGAGAGTTATGCCCGAGTCATGAGTCGACTCGCAATTCTTAAAATCCCAAAAATGACTTTTGAGATGTATTTTGACCAATTTAAACCAATCTCTTATGAACCTAGGATATTAACGATGATCAAGTGCATGATTCACAACTATGATATGCTCTTATATGCCTGGACACGTTGAACTTATATTTTGAACATATTAGAGGATGAATGCATTCTATGATATGATGATATTGTCCAAAGTACACGTTATGGGCAATTAGAAAGGTTTGACATCATTAAAATAAGGACTAAGCATATTTACCCTCACATACTCCCCATTTTTCAGATGGCAAACTATGGTACAATCGCGTACTTTGATAGACATCCTCCCCTTGATTTTATGCATGCCTTTAAACATTCTGCTATTATCCTTCTGCTAAATCAGCTATTGTGTTTGTTTCCATTGCTTATCCCCCTTTGACAACATCAAAAAGAAACAATGAAACTGTCAACATGAAATAAATATATTCATAAGCACTTAGTCAACGACTTTGCAAAATATAAACATCAACAACCATGCACATAACATGAAGTCAATGCAAGAAGTATAGGCATAAATATTACACGGAGCAAAAGAAAATAAGTAAATAAGATTGCAATAATTGTTGGAGCAAAAGAAAATAAGTAAATAAGATTGCAATAATTGTTCAAAATAAGTACAATAACATCCAAACATAGGGAAATGGAAATGCATTGAATTAAATAATCATATAAGGTTGTCTTCCTCGGGATGGGTCATTTCTGCCTCTATAGCCGTAAGGTGGACGCGAAGGTCTCTCTTCTTCATAGAGGTTTGTTAAGTCAATGACGTTTCGATTAAGCGTATTTACGGATCCTACGAGAGCGTGATTAGTGATATCAATCCCTTGCATGATGGTGGAGGTAAATTAGTTGAAGTTGTCACTGTGGGTTTGGATTTGACTCCTTAGATCTGAATATCATTCCTCTTGGAGGGAAGCAAAAGATGCAAAGTTGTCACCTTGAATCTGAAGTTGATTCTGCAAGGCCGTGAATCTCTCCTCTTGAAGTGTAGCAAAATTTTGTTGATGTATTTGCATGTTTCTCAACATTTCCATCACTTCAGAATTTTCAGGTTGAGAAGAGGATGTGGGCATATAGGATGAACAGTTGTTGGTCCAGCTGGTGTGTTGCCATTCTCCCCATCCTTGATTATCAGATGGATGTTGTCCAGGAGTAGTACCTTGCCAATCACCATGGTTAGTGACTTGTATATCATGCTCCATAGGTTGAGAGTTGTCATCATTATTTTCTTCCTCGTCTTCATCATCTTCATCATTATCATCATCATCATCGTCGTCTTCCAAATGCCGAGTATTTGAACCTGAAACTGGTTTACGTGTCTTGTATAGTCGCGTTGTAAGATCTCAAGTGTAGCACATCAAACTTAATGTTTTCTGACAAAACTCTTGATTTGTAGTCACTGATTTATATGGAATTCCTTAAACTGAAACTTTAGCTTTGTTTAGGATACTTTGAATAAATGAAGAGTAGCAGAGAGAGGTGCCTTGACCTGACTCCTTTAGAGCAAAGATCCGACTTGCAAGGTAGTGCGACCAACTTACTTTCAGCTTGTGTTTCAGCATATAAACTAGGTGTACTTCAGCCTTGTCCACTCTAGAGTAACCTCCTCGTTTAGGACGCAGAACATGCATCATAACCCAATGTAAAATCCTGTTAAGAGGCTTCAAAAGACCCGTTGTCACATTGGTGGGGAATAGATTGCTCGTACTGATATTTGCAGCAAACGGTCTCCTCGGCATTGAGTTTAAGGCATTCCTAAACTCATAGTCTGGAGCAAACATAGTGTCGATAATCTTGAGATCATCAGGAGATGATAGTGGAGAGATCTCAAATAGGAACTTCCAAACGTCATCATTCACTTCAATAACCTTATTACCAATATTGCATGAAAAATGAAAACCCTCGAATTTTCCATCAAATCCAATATAAAACAATTTGACTAAATCCTCATTATAATCAGTGGCACAGTTTAAGAACAAACCAATTCCTTGAAAATTTACTCGTTCAACAATTTCTAGAATGTGCATGCGTCTGTAGTGGGGTATTCGTTACCATTAGAGATATTGACTAAATCTAAGGTAAACCATACAAGTCGAGTCGCCACCGCACTTCTATTTATCCAAAGAAATGGTTAGAAAGCGAACAAAAACCTAAAAGTTTTATCGAATCAAAAACTAGTAAAAATGTTAGAGATCGGGGTAAGGGGGTTGGTTATGTAATGGGAAGGTTTTAAGCACCCAAAACATCATAGGTACTCCTAGGGAGCCCTTTTCACATTTGTTGTAAGGTTAGTATTTTGTGAAAATTTGTTTGTGCAAACATGATTGAAGAGATGAGAAAAGAATATACGAGTTATTTACAATTTGTGTTTGGATGGATAAACCCATTGCCTACGTACCATCTTAAAAAATATTAGGATCAAAACCTCGTAGTTCGGGGTAAAAATTTCAAAATGAGTGGGTGAATTGATTGGTCCAAAAGCCTTAAGGTCTTTTGTTATCCAAGGGAGAAAACTCAACCTAAAACCACAAATCCACCATGTGAGGATAACTTCAACATGCTAGTGAGGGGTTAACCCTATAATAAGCATGGAAGACTCATTGTCCATCACTAAGGATATAGGTGAGTATTATATCTACCTCAAGAATAACTCAAACCTAATAGCTAAAGGTTATGAAAAGTTTTTAATAAGAAGTGGCCATTGAAACCACAAAGTATTTGAATGGGTTATATTTACCAATGAAAATTATTTACAAATTATGGTCAAAGTTGACTTAAAGGTTCAATTCAAAATAAGTGTTATGAAAATAAGGTTTGAAAATCAAAAGCATATGGCTTAGGTTTCTAATGTTTTAAAGAAATGTTAATGTTTGCACAAAAGTTTTGGCTTGGGTTAGAGTGGAGGGAAGAAGAAGAATGGCTAAAGTCCTAATCATACAAGAGATGAGGGATAAGAAACAAGACCACAAATGGAGTTCCTCTCTTGAGATCATATTGATGATCCAAGTAGCTCCCATCCTTTGGAATATGCAAGTAAAATAAGAGCAAGCTCAAGCAATCAACATAATCAAACAAGCTCTTAGAAGATCCCCAATATCTCTTGTATCTTTCACTTTGGATGAACATGGCAATGGTTCTTCAATTTGGCTCAAATAGGATTCCCTAGCACAAGAGCACACAACATCAAAAAGTTCTATGAAGCAAATAATGAATGGACAAGAGTGAGTTTAGAGATTTGGTCCTTCTAATCCATCTTCAACATTAGGCATTTTACTCCAATTTTGCATAGGGAATGTCCTAGAAACTAAGTCCATTTGTCCATTTCTTTGCATTTGGTCCACAATAATCAAAACAAAACACAGGCACAATAATATATACACAATTATGTGCTCAAGTGAGCAAAAGGCAAATTGTATTAACATAAACATGTGCTCAAATGAGCAAAGGAAAAAGAAAATGAATAATATGTACAAGAATAGTAAATTTCATAAATGTAAAGAGCAAGAATTAAATGTTAATGGTTAATGGTTAGTGTTAGAGTTAGTGTGCCATAAGGCAATTTAGCGCTATGTTAAGCAATCATAATTGGACTTATATAGAAGTCACAACTATCTGAGGTCGGTCAATAATAATGTAGGCAACAACACAAGTTAGAGATTTTGATTAGTGAATCAAACTCCTACAACTTGTTGTTGGTGTAAGGCCTAGAGGCCAATACTTTTGGTACTTGTATCGAATTATTTATTAATAATAAAAGGCATTTTCTTTATTATGTTTGATTAATAAAGTCCCTAGAATAGCTAGTCCATTTAATGTATCAAGTGTGACTTAATCATGAGATCACATTAAACATAAGGACACTATTCTTAAAGTATCCGTAGTCGAGCTTTATTGTGAAGTGGGATAACATTAAAGCATTAAGACTATTATGTTTGTAGACTGATGATCACATCTCATGGATCATGGATAAAGAGTTATCAAGTCTTAAACATGGGTATGAATATTAAGAGTAATATTTATACCAGATTGACCCGCTATGAGAATACTATATAGAAAGTTATGCAAAGTATCATAAGCTACTCTCATGGTGATAATGGTGTATACCACTCTTCGACCTGAAACCACTATGGATCCTAGATGTAGAGTCGAGTGCTTTATTGTTGATCCAACGTTGTCCGTAACTGGATAACCATAAAGACAGTTGATGGGTACTCCACAAAGCATGCTGAGGGACATGAGTGTCCTAGATGGAATTTGCCCATCCTGTGTAATAGGATAAATGTCTATGGGCCCAATATTGAACTGGACAAGGATGACACGGTCTATACCTTCTGTTCAATATAGACATAAGGGCAAAAGGGTAATTATACACATAATTATTATCACAGGAGGTTTTGTCAGATCACATGACATTTTCGTGACTTGGGTAGCAGTGATGTGTTGCTAGATACCACTCACTGTTTATTATGTTAAATGCGTGATTTAATATAATTGCCAACGTCGCGAAAACCTATAGGGTCACACACAAAGGACGGATTGATGAGAGATAGAGTAACTAAGGAATATCGTAAGGTACGGTGTACTTAAGTAGAATACGAAATATGGTAAGGTACCAAATACTTAAGTGATTTTGGCATATTATGAGATATGGGCCAAAATACACTTAAGTGGGCTTTTAGCTTGAAGGCCACACAAGTGGTTCTATAAATAGAACCCTTGGGTAGAAGCATTGTCACTCAGACTCAAACTCAAGTGATCTCTAATTGGAATTTCGTTTCCCTCTCTCTCACTCAAAGCCTTCATTCATAACAGCTAGCATTGCGATTGAAGGTATCCGTTTGTGTGGACTAAGTAGAGACGTTGTCATCGTTCAACGTTCGTGATCGCCACAAGAGGTAACGATTCTATCACTGATCATGCCCATTCGTAAGGATCACTAAATGGAGAAATTTTTAAATTCCGTTGCGCCTTGGATGGCAATTCTCCTTCAGTGGTATCAGAGCCACTTACGAAACCATGAATCTGATAACTGTTTTTGTTCTGTATTAATATGATTAAAGACAGAATGAATCAAAGATTAAATTGAGATCGATCAAGTTATATATATATGATATATGTAATCCTGATGCAAAATACATTATATATGATATAGTGTTCTTGTTTCGTTCATTCAAACAAACAATGGTTGTTTTCCTTTGAGCGATCAATGGTCGTTTGCTTCTTGATCCGACATTAGTATGGTGAAGCAATGACGTGTTGATCAATCATACTGAATCAACAATCGAGATGTGTTTGACGGTCTGAAATTGGTGCATCAGGGTTAGTGACGGCACAAGGGTTGTGTTGTCAGAGAGTTATGCGATTGGGGTTGTGACTGCACAAGAGTTGTGCTTTCTAAACACTTTTTGGAACAATGTTAACCGGTTAACGCATATGGTTAACCGGTTAACGCAATACGAAATAAAAAATTTAAGGTTTTCAAACAGTGTTAACCGGTTAACGCATTTGGTTAACCGGTTAACGCAAGACGGAAAACAGTTTTCCAAGAGATTTTCAAACAGTGTTAACCGGTTAACGTATTTGGTTAACCGGTTAACGCAACGCAGAAAACTATTTTTTGAACAAATTTCAAACAGTGTTAACCGGTTAACGCATTTGGTTAACCGGTTAACGCAAGGCAAAATTCACCCGTTCGGCTAACTCAGTGCTTTAAAGTATCAAGTGTTGATGCGAAAAGCGACGTCGATTTTAAATGAATTGTTCATTAAAATTTCAGCTCCCGGCTAACTCTGCATAGTGTGATCGGTCGTCGAAATTTAATTTGGTTTTAATTAATTAAAAGAATTGATAATAATAATAATAATGTGTTTATTATTGTCTTGTGGTGATCGGTTATGGCCTTAGTTTTCCTTTATTTTGTTTTGGGTTTTAAAATACGACCAGCGTGTCGTGCCTCTCTTTTAATCTCTCAATGTAACTTCTTTTCTCATCTCACTCCCTCGTATGTAAAACGAGTTTCTTTTATGTAATGTAATGATATGAAGAAAGCAAAGAAGTCAGTGCCAAACGAGGACAACCTTGAAGATCTTGCTTGGAGAAGCTTAGATCGTTGTTAGGTTAGCTTAGGTTCTCTCATTGGCTTGGGAGAACAATTGCGCTAGGGGCCATAACTGTTTCATTATGTATGTATATATGTTAATGCATGTGAATGTATGTTGATGCATGTGAGAGACGATTTATATGATAAATAAGCCGGTGAGATCAGAAAAATTGCAATTCCCTCAAATTAAATATTAAGTTTATGTTTTCCAAGTTTTAACACTCATCAAGACTAGTATCGGATAATGTAGGTTTCGCCTACGCGAGGTGCATGTTCTATATTAGTGAGGTGCGATGGGATAATTGTAATATCCAACTGTTAAAACAATGGGTCAAACTTAACTAAACAAATTATAATAATATTATATATGTTTGCTTTCCAAGTTTTAGCACTCATCAAGACTAGTATCGGACAATGTAGGTTTCGCCTACGCGAGGTGCATTTTCTATATTGGTAAGGTGCGATGGGATAATTGTAATATCCAACTGCTAAAACGATGGGTCAAACTTAATTATAATAATATTATATATGTTTAGAAGCAAGAGTCGGGAATGGTCCATATGATGGATTGGAATAAGGAGTTATTCACCCAACTGAAATTTTCGAGAGTTGTATGAGATACAACTGGAAGGAGTTCCTACCTAAATAACCTAGTTTTAAGTAATCCGCCTACGCGGACTTACAACGAAGTGAAATATGGATCTCGACCCACTAGAAAATCTTCGAACGGGATTTTCCGAATCAAATGATGAGGGTCATTTGTTTTGAGTAAAATAGTGGGAGCATATTTAATTAAAGGCCTAATTAAATATGTCAATGATACTTATATTTTCATTAATCCTTATGTAGATTACCATGACAACAAACACCTCTAACAACATCTTGCGATCAATCCTTGATAAGGAAAAATTGTCTGGGACAAATTTTTTGGATTGGTACCGAAACATGAGGATTGTCCTCAAACATGATAAAGGGAAAGGCAAGGAAGTTATCAAACCCAAACCCACTATCGCTGCTTTGAAGTCTAGTGGAGGCATAGCAAAAGAATGCACCTGCTTCCATTGCGGTAAGACAGGACACTGGAAGAGGAACTGCCCAAAGTACTTGGAAGATAGGAAGAATGGAGTAAAGACTTCAACTTCAGGTATTTTTGTTATTGAAATTAATTTATCTACTTCTGCATCATGGGTATTAGATACTGGATGCGGTTCTCACATTTGTACAAATGTGCATGGACTAAAAGGGAGTAGAGATTTGGCAAAAGGCGAAGTCGACCTACGAGTTGGCAATGGAGCAAAGGTTGCTTCTTTAGCCGTAGGAACTTATGTATTGACTTTACCTAGTGGTTTAATAATTCAGTTAGAGAACTGTTATTATGTACCTGCAATTAGCAGGAATACTATTTCCGTTTCTTGTTTGGACAAGTTTGGTTTTTCATTCATAATAAAGAACAATTGTTGTTCAATTTATTTGAATGATATATTCTATGCTACTGCACAAATGAACAATAGATCATATGTCCTTGATCTTGAAATGCCTATTTATAACATTAATACTAAAAGGATGAAACCTAATGAGTTAAATCCAACTTACCTTTGGCATTGTCGATTAGGCCACATAAATGAGAAGCGCATTTCCAAACTTCATAGAGATGGACTCTTGGACTCTTTTGATTATGAATCATATGAGACATTCAGATCTTGTTTAATTGGAAAGATGACAAAGTCTCCATTCACAGGAAAAGTTGAAAGAGTTAATGATCTTTTGGCCCTCATACATACTGATGTATGTGGACCATTGAACATACCAGCCAGAGGAGGTTTTCAGTACTTCATCACATTCACTGATGATTTCAGTAGATATGGTTATGTGTATTTAGTGAAACACAAATCAGAGTCCTTTGAAAATTTCAAGGAATTCAAGAATGAAGTACAAAACCAACTAGGTAAGAATATTAAAACTCTTCGATCAGATCGAGGTGGTGAATATTTAAGCCTAGAGTTTGATGATCATCTGAAAGAGTGTGGGATCCTATCCTAACTTACTCCTCCTGGAACACCCCAATGGAATGGTGTATCTGAGAGAAGAAATCGAACCCTGTTGGACATGGTCCGATCCATGATGAGTTACGCCGATCTTCCAAACTCCTTTTCGGGACATGCACTGTTGACAGCAGCTTACACACTTAACCGTGTTCCATCCAAAAAGGTTGAAAAGACACCATATGAGATATGGAGTGGTAAGAAACCACATATGTCTTACATGAAGATTTGGGGTTGCGAATTTTATGTGAAATGACAAATTTCAACTAAGCTTGAGCCCAAATCTGACAAATGCCTATTTGTGGGGTATCCTAAAGAAACAAGAGGGTATTACTTCTACAATCCTTCTGAGGGCAAAGTGTTTGTCGCTCGAACTGGAGTTTTCCTGGAAAAGGATTTTATTTCCAAAGGAATCAGTGGGAGGAAAGTAGAGCTTGTAGAAATTCAAGAATCACAAAGCATCGATACACCTATGGAGGAATTAGAGCAGGAAACACAAGTGGTTGTGGAAGAGCAACCTGCTCAAGTAGAACAAGACCAGCGTAGGTCAAGCAGGATACGTCACCTACCTGAGAGATATGGATATCTCATAACAGATCAAGGTGATGTATTACTCATGGATCAAGATGAGCCTGTGACCTACCAAGAGGCCATAACTGGTCCCGAGTCTGAGAAGTGGCTAGAAGCCATGAAATCTGAAATGGATTCCATTTACACAAACCAAGTTTGGACCTTGGTAGAGCCTCCTGTAGGAGTTAACCCTATAGGATGCAAGTGGGTCTTCAAAAAGAAGACTGACATGGATGGTAAGGTACATACCTATAAGGCAAGACTGGTTGCAAAAGGATATAAACAAATTCATGGGGTCGACTATGATGAAACCTTTTCACCAATTGCAATGCTTAAATCTGTTTGGATTTTACTTGTTATCGCTGCATATCATGATTATGAAATATGGCAGATGGATGTCAAAACTGCTTTCCTTAATGGAAATCTTCTTGAGGATGTGTACATGACATAACCTGAAGGATTTGACATACCAGAAGAAGCCCAAAAGATATGTAAGCTACAAAGATCAATCTATGGATTGAAGCAAGCTTCTAGAAGCTGGAATCTTCATTTTGATGAAACGGTAAAACAATATGGATTCATCAAGAACGAAGATGAGCCTTGTGTCTACAAGAAGGTTAGTGGGGGCATGATCGTTTTCCTGGTATTATATGTAGATGACATATTACTCATTAGAAACGATGTCCCTACCCTGCAACAAGTAAAGTCTTGGTTTGGGAAATGCTTTTCTATGAAGGACCTAGGTGAAGCAGCCTATATATTAGGAATCAGAATCTATAGAGATAAATCACAAAAACTGCTTGGCCTAAGTCAGAGTACGTACATAGACAAAGTGCTGAGATGCTTTAATATGCATGATTCCAAGAAAGGATTCATACCTATGCAACATGGCCTGTGTCTATCAAAAACACAATCCCCTTCAACTAAGGAAGAAAGGGATCGCATGAATGAGATTCCATATGCATCTGCAATAGGATCTATCATGTATGCCATGTTATGTACTCGACCAGATGTCTCGTATGCTTTAAGTGCAACGAGTAGGTACCAATCTGATCCTGGTGATGCCCATTGGGTAGCTGTCAAGAATATCCTTAAGTACTTGAGAAGGACTAAGGATTCATTCTTGATATATGGAGGTCAGGAAAAGTTGGTTGTATTTGGATACACCAATGCTAGCTTCCAGACAGATAAGGATGATTTTAGATCGCAATCTGGTTATGTTTTTTGCTTAAACGGTGGCGCTGTAAGCTGGAAAAGTTCAAAGCAAGATACAGTTGCTGATTCTACAACCGAGGCCGAGTATATTGTTGCCTCAAGTGCAGCAAAGGAAGTTGTTTGGATCAAAAAATTCATAAGTGAACTTGGCATAGTCCCTTGCATTGTGGATCCCATTGGTCTTTATTGTGATAACAATGGTGCTATCGCACAAGCTAAGGAGCCTAGATCTCACCAACGATCCAAACACATACTTAGGCGTTATCACCTCATTCGAGAGATAATAGATAGAGGAGATGTGAAAATATGTAGAGTACCTACACTTGACGATATTGCTGACCCACTGACAAAGCCTCTTGCGCAGCAGAAGCATGATGGCCATACTAGATCAATGGGCATTAGGGGTATGCCTGATTGGCTCTAGTGCTAGTGGGAGATTGTTGGTGTAAGCCCTAGAGGCCAATACTTTTGGTACTTGTATCGAATTATTTATTAATAATAAAATGAATTTTCTTTATTATGTTTGATTAATAAAGTCCCTAGAATAGCTAGTCCGTTTAATGTATCAAGTGTGACTTAATCATGAGATCGCATTAAACATAAGGACATTATTCTTAAAGTATCTGTAGTCGAGCTTTATTGTGAAGTAGGATAACATTAAAGCATTAAGACTATTATGTTTGTAGACTGATGATCACATCTCATGGATCATGGATAAAGAGTTATCAAGTCTTAAACATAGGTATGAATATTAAGAGTAATATTTATACCGGATTGACCTGCTATGAGAATACTATATAGAAAGTTATGCAAAGTGTCATAAGTTATTCTCATGGTGATAATGGTGTATACCACTCTTCGACCTGAAAGCACTATGGATCCTAGATGTAGAGTCGAGTGCTTTATTGTTGATCTAACGTTGTCCGTAACTGGATAACCATAAAGACAGTTGATGGGTACTCCACAAAGCATGCTGAGGGACATGAGTGTCCTAGATGGAATTTGCCCATCCTGCATAACAGGATAAATGTCTATGGGCCCAATATTGAACTGGATAAGGATGACACGGTCTATACCTTGTGTTCAATATAGACATAAGGGAAAAAGGGTAATTATACACATAATTATTATCACAGGAGGTTTTGCCATATCACATGACATTTTCGTGACTTGGGTAGCAGTGATGTGTTGCTAGATACCGCTCACTGTTTATTATGTTAAATGCGTGATTTAATATAATTGCCAACGTCACGAAAACCTACAGGGTCACACACAAAGGACGGATTGATGAGAGATAGAGTAACTAAGGAGTATCGTAAGGTACGGTGTACTTAAGTAGAATATGAAATATGGTAAGGTACCAAATACTTAAGTGATTTTGGCATATTATGAGATATGGGCCAAAATACACTTAAGTGGGCTTTTAGCTTGAAGCCCACACAAGTGGTTCTATAAATAGAACCCTTGGGTAGAAACATTGTCACTCAGACTCAAACTCAAGTGATCTCTAATTGGAATTTCGTTTCCCTCTCTCTCTCACTCAAAGCCTTCATTCATAACAGCTAGCACTGCGATTGAAGGAATCCGTTCATGTGGACTAAGTAGAGACGTTGTCATCGTTCAACGTTCGTGATCGCCAAAGAGGTAACGATTCTATCACTGATCAAGCCCATTCGTAAGGATCACTAAATGGAGAAATTTTTAATTTCCGCTGCGCCTTGGATGGCTATTCTCCTTCAATGGTATCAGAGCCACTTACGAAACCATGAATCTGATAACTGTTTTTGTTCTGTATTAATATGATTAAAGACAGAATGAATCAAAGATTAAATTGAGATCGATCAAGTTATATATATATATGATATATGTAATCCTGATGCAAAATACATTATATATGATATAGTGTTCTTGTTTCATTCATTCAAACACTCAATGGTTGTTTTCCTTTGAGCGATCAATGGTCGTTTGCTTCTTGATCCGACATTAGTATGGTGAAGCAATGACGTGTTGATCAATCATACTTAATCAACAATCGAGATGTGTTTGACGGTCTGAAATTGGTGCATCAGGGTTAGTGATGACACAAGGGTTGTGTTGTCAGAGAGTTATGCGATTAGGGTTGTGACTGCACAAGAGTTCTGCTTTCTAAACACTTTTTGGAACAGTGTTAACCGGTTAACGCATATGGTTAACCGGTTAACGCAATACGAAATAAAAATTTTAAGGTTTTCAAACAGTGTTAATCGGTTTATGCATTTGGTTAAACGGTTAACGCAAGACGGAAAACAGTTTTCCAAGAGATTTTCAAACAGTGTTAACCGGTTAACGTATTTGGTTACCGGTTAACGCAAGGCAGAAAACAATTTTTTGAACAGATTTCAAACAGTGTTAACCGGTTAACGCATTTGGTTAACCGGTTAACGTAAGGCAAAATTCACCCGTTCGGCTAACTCAGTGCTTTAAAGTATCAAGTGTTGATGTGAAAAGCGACGTCGATTTTAAATGAATTGTTCATTAAAATTTCGGCCCTCGGCTAACTCTGCGTAGTGTGATCGGTCGTCGAAATTTAATTTGGTTTTAATTAATTAAAAGAATTGATAATAATAATAATAATGTGTTTATTATTGTCTTGTGGTGATCGTTTATGGCCTTAGTTTTCCTTTATTTTGTTTTGGGTTTTAAAATACGACCTGCGTGTCGTGCCTCTCTTTTAATCTCTCAATGTAACTTCTTTTCTCATCTCACTCCCTCGTATGTAAAACGAGTTGCTTTTATGTAATGTAATGATATGAAGAAAGCAAAGAAGTCAGTGCCAAAGGAGGACAACCTTGAAGATATTGCTTGGAGAAGCTTAGATCGTTGTTAGGTTAGCTTAGGTTCTCTCATTGACTAGGGAGAACAATTGCGCTAGGGGTCATAACTGTTTCATTATGTTTTTATGTATGTTGATGCATGTGAATGTATGTTGATTTATATGATAAATAAGCCGGTGAGATAAGAAAAATTGCAATTCCCTCAAATTAAATATTAAGTTTATGCTTTCCAAGTTTTAACACTCATCAAGACTAGTATCGGATAATGTAGGTTTCGCCTATGCGAGGTGCATGTTCTATATTAGTATGGTGTGATGGGATAATTGTAATATCCAATTGTTAAAACAATGGGTCAAACTTAACTAAACAAATTATAATAATATTATATATGTTTACTTTCCAAGTTTTAGCACTCATCAAGACTAGTATCGGACAATGTAGGTTTCGCCTACGCGAGGTGCATTTTCTATATTGGTAAGGTGCGATGGGATAATTGTAATATCCAACTGCTAAAACGATGGGTCAAACTTAATTATAATAATATTATATATGTTTAGAAGCAAGAGTTGGGAATGATCCATATGATGGATTGGAATAAGGAGTTATTCACCCAACTGAAATTTTCAAGAGTTGTATGAGATACAACTGGAAGGAGTTCCTACCTAAATAACCTAGTTTTGTGTAATCCGCCTACGCGGACTTACAACGAAGTGAAATATGGATCTCGACCCACTAGAAAATCTTCCAACGGGATTTTCCGAATCAAATGATGAGGGTCATTTGTTTTGAGTAAAATAGTGGGAGCATATTTAATTAAAGGCCTAATTAAATATGTCAATGATACTTATATTTTCATTAATCCTTATGTAGATTACCATGACAACAAACACCTCTAACAACATCTTGCGATCAATCCTTGATAAGGAAAAATTGTCTGGGACAAATTTTTTGGATTGGTACCGAAACATGAGGATTGTCCTCAAACATGATAAAGGGAAAGGCAAGGAAGTTATCAAACCCAAACCCACTATCGCTGCTTTGAAGCCTAGTGGAGGCATAGCAAAAGAAGGCACCTGCTTCCATTACGGTAAGACAGGACACTGGAAGAGGAACTGCCCAAAGTACTTGGAAGATAGGAAGAATGGAGTAAAGACTTCAACTTCAGGTATTTTTGTTATTGAAATTAATTTATCTACTTCTGCATCATGGGTATTAGATACTGGATGCGGTTCTCACATTTGTACAAATGTGCATGGACTAAAAGGGAGTAGAGATTTGGCAAAAGGCGAAGTCGACCTACGAGTTGGCAATATTGCAAAGGTTGCTGCTTTAGCCGTAGGAACTTATGTATTGACTTTACCTAGTGGTTTATTAATTTAGTTAGAGAACTGTTATTATGTACCTACAATTAGTAGGAATATTATTTCCGTTTCTTGTTTGGACAAGTTTGGTTTTTCATTCATAATAAAGAACAATTGTTGTTCAATTTATTTGAATGATATATTCTATGCTACTGCACAAATGAACAATGGATCATATATCCTTGATCTTGAAATGCCTATTTGTAACATTAATACTAAAAGGATGAAACCTAATGAGTTAAATCCAACTTACCTTTGGCATTGTCGATTAGGCCACATAAATGAGAAGCGCATTTCCAAACACCATAAAGATGGACTCTTGGACTCTTTTGATTATGAATCATATGAGACATGCAGATCTTGTTTAATTGGAAAGATGAAAAAGTCTCCATTCACAGGAAAAGGTGAAAAAGCTAATGATCTTTTGGCCCTCATACATACTGATGTATGTGGACCATTGAACATACCAGCCAGAGGAGGTTTTCAGTACTTCATCACATTCACTGATGATTTCAGTAGATATGGTTATGTGTATTTAGTGAAACACAAATCAGAGTCCTTTGAAAAGTTCAAGGAATTCAAGAATGAAGTACAAAACCAACTAGGTAAGAATATTAAAACTCTTCGATCAGATCGAGGTGGTGAATATTTAAGCCTAGAGTTTGATGACCATCTAAAAGAGTGTGGGATCCTATCCCAACTTACTCCTCCTAGAACACCCCAATGGAATGGTGTATCTGAGAGAAAAAATCGAACCCGGTTGGACATGGTCCGATCCATGATGAGTCACGCCGATCTTCCAAACTCCTTTTGGGGACATGCATTGTTGACTGCAGCTTACACACTTAACCATGTTCCATCCAAAAAGGTTGAAAAGACACCATATGAGATATGGAGTGGTAAGAAACCACACATGTCTTACATGAAGATTTGGGGTTGCGAAGTTTATGTGAAACGACAAATTTCAACTAAGCTTGAGCCCAAATCTGACAAATGCCTATTTGTGGGGTATCCTAAAGAAACAAGAGGCTATTACTTCTACAATCCTTCTTAGGGCAAAGTGTTTGTCGCTCGAACTGGAGTTTTCCTGGAAAAGGATTTTATTTCCAAAGGAATCAGTGGGAGGAAAGTAGAGCTTGAAGAAATTCAAGAATCACAAAGCATCGATACACCTATGGAGGAATTAGAGCAGGAAACACAAGTGGTTGTGGAAGAGCAACATGCTCAAGTAGAACAAGACCAGCGTAGGTCAAGCAGGATACGTCACCTACCTGAGAGATATGTGTAACACCTCAAAATCTACCCTCCTCTTCTTGGGACTAGCTTAGCATATTTCATTTCATATTTAGGGCATTAGGCATTTGCATATTGCGTATCATCTGAAATAAAGTCATCCTCCAAAGTCTTTTTCAGAAGCTAGAGAGGTTAAGAGATTCAAGCCTGAGGGTCTCCATAAATTGATCACCAACCATCTGAGGGTTTGCGCTTCAATTAGGGTTTCCTAATCCTTCAAAGGATATGTTACCATCATCATGATTCCATCCTCATCCAGGGTTTCATTGTGCTTGCTCAGGTTCCTTTAGATTAGGGTTTTGACCTCTGGTCAACCCTAATCAATGCATTCTTTCAACCAGGGTTTCTCAAGGAGATGAGGTATTCTATTGAGATGGAGATCACATGAGTATTATATTGGGCTTATATAAGCTGGGGTTTCATTTCTGAGCCATTTCCTCAAGTGGTGGAGGTTCAAGTTGATCAGGGCATATTCAGGTCATCTGAGGACTATACAATCAACTGTGCAAGAGCTGAGGGCTTTGAGGTGGGGAATGAGTTTCAACACTTCATTCATGTTCAAACAAGGCCTATTCATCATATCAAACATCTAGCTTGAAGATTTTGAAGTCAGGACAAAAGTTTCCAAAAATGGAAAGTGACCTGTACTTTCAAGTTTCCAAAAATGGCAAGTTTTTGGACCATATTCAACTTGACTTTCTAACATCAAAGAAGCTTCAAATGATTTTTTGGTGAATATGAAAGTTGAAGATCTTTCTTTCCTCTTTTCAAAAAGTCCAAGATCATGAGCATCTGATGAATGGTTGAGGAGTTATGGTCAGATGATTGCACAATGTACATGGAACTTCAAGATGCCATAACGTTTGCTACAAAACTCCAAATTGAGCCACTCTTTTTGCAAATTGCTTCTTGTGACCAATATTTTCCAAATCCAACATTGCATTGCATGAAATTTATTCATATGATCATTTGCCCATGCATTTGTATTTTGGAGGGAAAATGGAGAATTTAAATTCTATTGATCATACATGAAAAATACCATTGCCATTGTGTTCCTTGGTTGATTTTAAGAGCATTTGAGCCATGCATGTGCACTGTTCACGTGTAAAATCTCCATGCACCACACATTTTGCATTTTTGTTCATACACCCCATATTTCATTAATTTTTCATTAGCCATGCTTAAACTTAATTTCAACATGATTAAGGAGGAGTATATAAGGCTAATCATAACAGAATTGGAACAATTTTACACATTCTAGATCTAGAAATTGGTTTTCCCTCCAAAATTTCTCTCATTCCAAATTTGAAAATTCTTCACATAACACCTCAATTTTATTGCATATTCGTGTTCATTGATCATCATTTAGTAGGGATCAAGCTGTGGATTGAAGAAATTGGCCAAGAATCATGCACACACCAAGCTTGAAGATGAGCATGGAACTTGAAGTTTGAGCTGTATTCAAGTGGATTTAAGCATCAATTCGTGCATAAAGCTTCCATACACAAGCTTAGGAGTGGATCTGGACATTGCTGGAGCTTGAATCAAACAAATCAGTTCACTGTTCTTCAAAGAGGTTGGATTTTGAAACTCATAATTTGCCATTTTATTGCCATGATTAGATAGGCCTTGACTCCCTGATGATGCTGATATCAATAGATTTTAATTTGGTGAAGTATTGAATGAGATATGTTGAGTTAAAATTTTGTTGTGCATTATGTTTTGGATCGATCCGTGCTTGTTAGTGAAAATTAGGCTTAATAAATGTTAGATTCGTGCTCCTGGTATCGAGACGGTTCGATTGATGTATACCATGCCAAATTCTGGAAAAAAAATATGAAGTTCATCATTGCTGTTGCCGGCGATTGATCGGAGAAGATGACCGGAAACACTGTTCCGGTCATCTGGTTCAGCGCTAGGGTTTTATTGTTTGAACGCTATTAACCGCGCTATCCTCGGTTCAAATCCGTGCCAGGCTTCTTTTATTTTTCACTCTTGATTTCCAATTTACCAAACGCTGCGTTTGATGCTAGCGTGCTTTAACCTCCATGTCCATAGTTCGAGCCTGGCCGTGCGTATTTTCATAATTCCATTTGTTTAGGCTGAGCGCTTCCTTGTACCTACATGACCTGTGCTCGATTCCTTCATAAGGCATTTCCAATGTTTCATTTCATTTCATTTTTTACATGATTCACATTATTTCATTATTGATTCATATTAGTTCATCAATTTCTAAAATTCATAAAAATTAGAAAACAAATCCAAATTAATCCAAATTTTTTGTCACATGTTCATGTGAATGTCTAGTTTTTTTGAGCATTTATTTCCTGATTTTTATATTGCTGGATATTTGAATATGCTTCCTTGGTTGAACATAGTGTAAAATGTGACATGTTGTGCCAATTGACTTGTGAAATGCTCATATTTGTTCCAATTGCCTTGAAATTTGGCATGCTCATTCATAACATGTAACATGATCTTTTGGCATTTTTAGCATTTTCCATCTCTGTTTTAGACACATGAATACATGGTGTGACAATTTGTGTCACACATTTGGATGATGCTTTTGTTCATTTTTATTGACATTCCATTTGATCTCTTCTAGTCCTAAATTTTGGCATGAGGCTTGTGTTTAACATGTTGATATCACATGAAAATTTTCATGATCATTGGATTCATTTCTGTTTTAATATGGAATTTCTCTTCTTGATGTCCAATTTTGATCACCTTTGCTTGCTCTTGCTTTATCTTGACCACTTGATGGCTTTGCCTTAGGATTTGAGTTTGGTCCTTTTTAGGACATGTTCTTGCTTGATTAAATGTGAGTCATGTGGAATATTGGCTGCTGTTTTGACTTTTTGCTTTGCCTTTGACCCTAGTCTTTGCACTAGTGGTTTGTACTCACCTTTTGAGCTCTGTATTTCAGGTTCAAGCAATTAGCTCTAATGATTGATGTGCTCTCATGACTTGAGATGCAAGTTGCATTGATTAACTAACTTTAATTGTGTTGTAGGTTCAGTGGTGATGAACTCACTTGAGTTGTTTACACATAGGACTTGTATTGTGTGGATATTGAGGCACCACTGTTGATTGTCTATTTGATTTGTCTGAATATGATATTGACTTGTTTGACTTTTGTACATGTACATTAGTTGCTTTTAGCTCATTGCTTGAGCTTTGCTTTGGCTGTGGTTGGTATACCACCTAGGTAATCATCCTCTAACTCCATGTAGTATGGAAGCCCTGTCGTTTCTTTTGGAAGGCATTTGGCTGAAGTCCTCCTTAAGAGGCAATGACTGTGATTGTTTATATTTGTGCTAAAGACCTCCTTGTCAAGGAATGTTACTTGTTAAGTCCTCCTAAGTGAAGAGGCAATTGACAGATAGAAGAGACTAGTAGCCAGTCCCCTGTTAGTCGTTGAGTCATTCATTATGCTCGCACTACATGCTGACGCTCGTGAACCTAACCCAAGATCCTTGTATAGAGTCGGTCAAGTGGAATAGGGTCCCTCATTCTGGACCCCCACGCTTTCATTCATTCAAGCTCACCCAGGCCAGGGTTAAGAGCTATGAGGTCCAACCCTCATTACCTATCATCTACTCACCCTGACGGTCAATGTCAGTGGTTAAGAGCTTCAGCACACCCCTACAGTTTTGGCTTGTTTTTCGAGGTTGATATGACCCCTTGACTAAAGCCCAACCATGTCTGAGCCTCTTGTTTGCATATAGAGTGTGATGATTGCTTGTGTGTTTGCTTTTCATACATGTTGATTGGCTGTTCGTTTTGACTTGCTTCCTGTGCGAGTTAGGTTCTGTTTAGATACCTCAACCTAGGGCCATTGTGGATTGCATGATAATTATTAGGCTCGAGTCAGTCTCCCTTTTAGTTTGTTGCTCCCCGGTCTCTGGTTAGGAGAGAGTTTCTCCCCTGTTAAGGGGAACTACGTCGCCCTGATTCTCATACCAGATGAGATACATAGGCAGGAGATCGAGCGAGATCTCTCCGGGCACCCTTTTTCTTTTTCACCCTTTTCCTTTTTGTGTGTGTTTTGCTTTACAGCTATTAGGTCTGAGTTCCCGACTCCCTATTAGTCTGTTTGTTTCTTTTGACGTCTCAGCGTCTCTGTGAGTTTGTGTGCCAGTTATTAGGCTCGAGTTCCAGACTCCCTATTAGCTTGTCGATCTGATAACCTTTTCCTTTGGTGTTCGCTGGTTAGCGATTGTTTATTTGTTTGGAGTCGGATGTAAGCCCATCTATTGGCATTCTGTTTCCTGTTGTGTATGCTTGGAGTCGGATGTAAGCCCAGCTATTGGCATTCCGTTTCCTTGTTTGCCTTTGATTTATGGAGTCGGATATAAGTCCAGCCATTGGCATTCCGTTTCCTTGTTGAGTTTCTTTTGACGTCTCAGCGTCTTGGTGTTGTGTTTTGTTTCGGCGTGCGTTAGCCGAACTACGGTAGCTCTGATTCTCATTCCATATGAGATACGTAGGCATAGGATGCGATATCCTAGCGAGCACGCCTCATGTTCCCCATTTCCCCGAACTACGTCGACTCTGATGTTTGTTTTCAACAAACTACGTAGGCCCAGGATGCAACATCCTGCCGAGTCCCCTTCCTCCATATTCTTTCACCTGTTTGCTTATTCCAGTGTGTGTGCATTCTTTGAGCAGTTATTTAGCAACCTTTTCCTTTTCTTTTGAGCATGGATCCCGTCGAGTACGACGGACATGAGGGGTACTAATACCTTCCCCTTGCGTAACCGACTCCTGTACCTTGCAATCTCTGGTCGTAAAACCATTCCTTTCCCATTTTCAGGTTTACTTCGAGCATTTCCTTTCCCTCCTTTGGGATAAATAACGCACGGTAGCGGCTCTGTGTTTTTTTCTGCCGGTTGTTTTTCGCGTTGCGACAGCTGGCGACTCTGCTGGGGACTAAGTTGACCTCTTGCTGGTCCATCTTCCCTAAGCGAGTCAATCCTAGCGCTCTCTAGGATAGTTTTGGTTGCTTTTGCTGCTCTATTTATTGCATTTATGATTATTATATTGTGACTGTATATATTTGCATATGTGTTTGCATGCATCATATTATCATTGTGCTGGATTCTGTACAGGTTTGGTTCCTCTGATTTGGGGTGGGTGTTCTGAGTGGGGCTAAAACCCAGGCCCGAGTATACACCTAGGATTAGCGTGGTCTCATGTTGCCTCTCATGTTAGGTCAACATGTTTTTGGCGACGTGACATACCACAAGCCGGACGAGGTTCATCTGAGGGAGTCCTTCCATTGTGGAGTATCCACTTTGGTTGGGTTACCTCTTTTGAGTTGTTGACTTCGGTGACCGTTCTTTCCCGGATCTTTGATTTAGATGATCTTATGAGAGTCTCAACGGCACACCCGAAAGGGAAAACCCGTTGAGTATCTTGCCCGATTGTCGAGACCATTATCCGCCTTAGGATGACCTTGTTAGAATTCACCTATGAGGGGAGGGTTGATTCCTACAGATGCATGTTCTGATGGTGACTTTGGTTCAGTCGGATTTATGGATATTTATTGCTGAGACGCCGGAGTTCTGTCTTTGGTATTTATTAGTGAGGATCCGTTTATTTCAGGATTCCCTGGGTTGGTACAGATGGTTTTGTTGCTATCAGTTCAGCGATTTACCTGTGATGATGATAATATATCCTCCGTTCCGTTTATTTCGGAACCCCGAGTTGGATTTGTGGTTATTCAGTCCCTCAGATGGTTGTGATCAGTTCAGAGACCGGGGCTTCCGTACAGTGGATGTTCAGAGGACTTGGAGGATGGCATTGTGCACTGCATTCATGCATCAGCATCATTCCCATTTTGCATTCATCCATATCTAACTCATGTCTATCCATACTCAGGGTACATTCTCGATTGAGATTCTAGTTGAGAGACATCCTGATGTCAGAATGTTATTGTCAAATTATTATCCGTCTCGATGAAGCCAGAATCGAAGGACAGAATGTTCCTCATACGGATAGACATTGCATTCATGTGTGAGTCATAATAACCTGTCTTCTGTTTTGCAGGTGTTAGTATCTAACATGTTTGTTTGTCTCAGGAATCATTGCTCGCGCACGCAGAATCGTTCCTTTGCACGTAGCTCGTCAGCACAGATACCCTACCGGGCGCAACAAACCCAGACTAATGGATCCATCCAACGCTGACATTCTCGAGCTGAAAGAGAAGATGAGTGAGTTGATCAACGTCATGCAAGGGTTCGCCCTGGGGCAGCAAGCGATCGCCGAAAAGATGGATAAGGCCGAGGCTTTAGCCAGGGCTGAAGGAAAATAGGCGGTGGAAGGAGATAGGTTTGGGGTTGGCTATCAGTCGGGTCAAGACTCGTCTGGACAGAATAGAGGACGTCGTCAACCGTTCATGTTCACCAGTGCGGGAGTGCTAGATCCAGATCTCAGCTGTGCGGTGGGTGAAGAGATCGACCGTGACAGCGAGCTCGACTCATGGATAAAACTGTGCGTACCAGGGATGGAGATCCAGAACTGGAAGGCCGAAAAGATCATCACTGTCACTTTGCGTGAAGAGTAATATTTCTATTTTTTAATACTGTTTGCATGAAAGCCATACGTTTTTCCCGAAACGTAACGATTCATTGTAAGGGCCACCTCATGTGTTTCATTTTGCAACATTTCGCATCATTAATAAATGGATGTTTTTCACATTAAAAGCGGTGTTCCCTGTTTTTCATTTATTTTTGCAGTTTAAAAAATAAAAATGGCAATGTTTATTTTCATTTGTCTTCCTTTTGATTCGTCTCGTCCCGACCTCAAAAGTAATGCATGAATCAAAAATCATGTAGATGTGATCATGCTCCGGATCTCGTTGATAACGATTCTGTTACACCCTCATATGACTTCGACAATCCGATCTATCATGCCGAAGAAGAAGGCGAAGAAGATTGTGAACTGTCGGAAGAATTATCCAGGTTGTTGAAACAAGAGGAGAAGGTGATTCAACCGCACGAGGAACAAGTCAAGATTGTGAATCTAGGCACCGAGGAGGTCTGAAAGGAAGTAAAGGTGGGGGCTGCCTTGGAGGCGAGTGTCAAGAGCGGAGGTGATACCATTCAGTCTCAAGAATGCCGGTGCAACCTATCAGAGGGCCATGGTGACTTTGTTTCATGATATGATTCATCATGAAATCAAATGCTATGTTGATGACATGATAGCAAAGTCCCAAACAGAAGAGGGGCATCTGGTAGATTTGGCCAAGCTGTTTGACCGATTGAGACAATTCAGACTGAGGTTGAATCCGAATAAGTGCACTTTCGGGGTGCGGTCCGGTAAGTTGTTGGGGTTTATTGTGAGTGAAAGAGGAATCGAGGTTGATCCTGCAAAGTAAAAGCGATACAAGAAATGCCTAAACCGAGAACAGAAAAAGAGGTTTGTGGTTCTTAGGTAGATTGAACTACATTTCACGGTTCATATCTCATCTAACAGCCACGTGTGAACCCATATTCAAGTTATTGAGAAAAGATCAAACGGTCAGGTGGAATAATGATTGCCAAGCGGCATTTGAAAAAATAAAGGAATATTTGCAGGAGCCTCCGATTCTGATGCCTCCTGTGGAGGGACGACCGTTAATTCTGTACTTGACGGTCCTCGAGGGGTCTATGGGGTGTGTATTGGGGTAGCATGACGAGTCTGGTCGAAAAGAGCATGCAAATTACTACCTTAGCAAAAAGTTTACCGACTGTGAAACAAGATATTCACTGCTCGAGAAAACTTGTTGTGCTTTGGCATAGGCTGCTCGCCGACTGAGACAGTATATGCTGGTTCATACCACTTTGTGGATTTCCAAGATGGATCCGATCAAGTATTGAGAAGCCAGCATTGACCGGACGGGTTGCGAGATGGCAAATGATTTTGTCTGAATACGATATTCAATACACCTCTCAAAAAGCGATCAAGGGGAGTGTATTGTCCGATTACCTCGCCCAGCAACCCATTGAGGATTATCAACCGATGAAGTTTGAGTTCCCTGATGAGGACATCATGGTTCTCAAATCGAAAGATTGTGAGGAATCAATCCCGGAGGAGGGGCCTGACCCTGAATCCGAATGGATTCTGATGTTTGATGGGGCTGTTAATGTGAATGGCAATGGAGTTGGTGTTGTTTTGGTTACGCCGAAAGGATCCCACATTCCTTTTGCTGCCCGGCTAACATTTGAATGCACCAACGATGTGGCTGAATACGAAGTTTGCACGGGTATCAGACCTCGGTGCATGCATCTACTGGGGCAACACCTTTCTCGCTTGTATATGGGATGGAAGTCGTGCTACCAGTTGAGGTTCAGATTCCTTCGTTGAGAGTTCTGATGGACGTGAAATTGGAAGAGACGGAGTGGATAAGGACTCGGTATGAAGAGTTGAGCCTGATTGAGGAAAAGAGGCCGGCGGCCATTTGTCATGGGCAGTTGTACCAGCAGTGAATGAAGCGTGCTTTTGATCGAAAGGTACGACCTCGTGTGTACCACGTAGGAGATATGGTGGTGAAAAGGATCCTTCCTCCTCAAAAACGATCGTCGGGGCAAGTGGACACCCAATTATGAAGGTTCATTCGTGGTCAAGAAGGTTTTCTCTGGCGGAGCCTTGTTGCTGACGACCATGGATGGTGAGGATTTTCCATCCCCTGTGAATGCGGACGCAGTTAAAAAATACTTCGTATAAGAGACCCGCTGGACGAAAAGAATAAAATAGTCCAGGCAAAAATGGGCATCCCGGCGAACCAAAAAAGAATAAAAAGGTTCGGGCAAAAATTAGGGATAAAAAGAAAAAACTGTACACCCGGCAAGTTGGAAACCCCACAAGGGCGACTTGGGCAAAAAAGGGTATCCCGATGGACTGAAAACCCGAAAGGGCGGTCCAGGCAAAAGAGGGATTGAAACGAACAACTGCGTCTAGCATGATCGTTTGTGTTTTGGTTAAGACACCATGGATAATCCCCGGCAGGGATCGGTCAGAAGCGTCTTGTTCAGAAGGCAGAAAGCGCAGAGAGTCTTGAGGACATATGGGGTGTAACCGAGTTGGAACTTGATGAGATCACGGTTTCTCATTGCCATTAGGATAGATTTTCCTTTTGTGTGCAATTACCTCTTTCCAGGAATTGCTTCCTGTGTATTGCTCGGTTACGAGCCACCTTTTCAAATCAATAAAATGCATATTCAGTCAAATAATTTTGTTTTTGTTTTCATTACCGCTTTTGATTGCAAAAACATCCGTTTATTTTGATAAAGAATCTTTGCATTTTAAGACATACAGGTCCCTTCCAATGCATGTTTATAAGATTGAAAACCGGAAATCTTATTTGGAAGGTTGAGTGACCCAGGTGTTGAAATTTTGGCACGCCTGGGGCACATTTTTATCTAATGATCTCTTTTGCAGGAGCTGTTGGTTATTTTCACTCACTTGCAGGTTGTGATGTGAAGCCTTTTGACAAAAGATCCTCGTGGAGTCCAATCAGGGACAAGGGATTGAAGAATGGTGAAAAGACGACGAAGGAATGGCGACGATCCTGGAGGATTAATCAAGAAGACTCTTCAAAGTCTGAAGTGGAAAGTTAATACTTTGGTCAGATGATGGATACCAGTGTTCGGCGAGTCGACGGGTGTTCCGTGTCAAATATGTCGTATCTCCCCAGCAGGTTCAAGGTCGGTATTTCCTCAACAGCCAGGCCTGAAGGTTGTTGTTTCCCCTAGCAGGGTTGAGATTGTTATATCCCCAGCAGGTTGGAAGGTTGTCGTTTCCCCGGCGGAGGTGCGTTGGTAGTTGTTTCCCCAGCGAAGTCCCTAAGCGGATCGGGTTCAGCGGAGGTCATCCTTGGTGAAGGTTGCTTTCCCCAGCAGGGTTGGAGATTGGAGTGTTGTCGAGTTTCTCAGCAGAGTGTCTCGAGCTCCCTAGTAGAGTCCCCTGAGGGGGATACTTTTTATGCATTCATCATTTAGAAGAGCATAGCATATTGCATAACTCATTGCGTAGCATTTCCACGGTTATGGAGCATTACGCTGAAAAAAATCATCATGCATCAGCATTGCAAGCATAAGCTAGTCTCAAGCCGTGGTTACCGTTTGGGAATTGGTTTAGCTGGTTGGTGAAGATGCAACTCAAGCCGTGGTTACCGTTTGAGGATTGGTTTAGCTGGTTGGAAGATCAGCATCAGCATCATTCCCATTTTTGGATCGATCCGTGCTTGTTAGTGAAAATTAGACTTAATAAATGTTAGATTCGTGCTCCTGGTATCGAGACGGTTCGATTGATGTATACCATGCCAAATTCTGGAAAAAAATTATGAAGTTCATCATTGCTGTTGCCGGTGATTGATCGAAGAAGATGACCAGAAACACTGTTCTGGTCATCTGGTTCAGCGCTAGGGTTCTACTGTTTGAACGCTATTAACCGCGCTATCCTCGGTTCGAATCCGTGCCAGGCTTCTTTTATTTTTCACTCTTGATTTCCAATTTACCAAACGCTGCGTTTGATGCTAGCGTGCTTTAACCTACATGTCCACAGTTCGAGCCTGGCCGTGCGTATTTTCATAATTCCATTTGTTTAGGCTGAGCGCTTCCTTGTACCTACATGACCTGTGCTCGATTCCTTCATAAGGCATTTCCAATGTTTCATTTCATTTCATTTTTTTTACATGATTCACATTATTTCATTATTGATTCATATTATTTCATCAATTTCTAAAATTCATAAAAATTAGAAAACAAATCCAAATTAATCCAAATTTTTTGTCACATGTTCATGTGAATGTCTAGTTTTTTTGAGCATTTATTTCCTGATTTTTATATTGCTGGAATTTTGAATATGCTTGCTTGATTGAACATGGTGCAAAATGTGACATGTTGTGCCAATTGACTTGTGAAATGCTCATATTTGTTCCAATTGCCTTGAAATTTGGCATGCTCATTCATAACATGTAACATGATCTTTTGACTTTTGTTTGGCATTTTTAGCATTTTCCATCTCTGTTTTAGACACATGAATACATGGTGTGACAATTTGTGTCACACATTTGGATGATGCTTTTGTTCATTTTTATTGACATTCCATTTGATCTCTTCTGGTCCTAAATTTTGGCATGAGGCTTATGTTTAACATGTTGATATCACATGAAAATTTTCATGATCGTTGGATTCATTTCTGTTTTAATATGGAATTTCTCTTCTTGATGTCCAATTTTGGTCACCTTTGCTTGCTCTTGCTTTATCTTGACCACTTGATGGCTTTGCCTTAGGATTTTAGTTTGGTCCTTTTTAGGACATGTTCTTGCTTGATTAAATGTGAGTCATGTGGAATATTGGTTGCTGTTTTGACTTTTTGCTTTGCCTTTGACCCTAGTCTTTGCACTAGTGGTTTGTACTCACCTTTTGAGCTCTGTATTTCAGGTTCAAGCAATTAGCTCTAATGATTGATGTGCTCTCATGACTTGAGATGCAAGTTGCATTAATTAACTAACTTTGATTGTGTTGTAGGTTCAGTGGTGATGAACTCACTTGAGTTGTTTACACATAGGACTTGTATTGTGTGGATATTGAGGCACCACTGTTGATTGTCTGTTTGATTTGTCTGAATATGATATTGACTTGTTTGACTTTTGTACAGGTACATTAGTCGCTTTTAGCTCATTGCTTGAGATTTGCTTTGGTTGTGGTTGGTATACCACCTTGGTAATCATCCTCTAACTCCATGTAGTCTGGAAGCCCTGTCGTTTCTTTTGGCAGGCATTTGGCTGAAGTCCTCCTTAAGAGGCAATGACTGTGATTGTTTATATTTGTGCTAAAGACCTCCTTGTCGAGGCATGTTACTTGTTAAGTCCTCCTAAGTGAAGAGGCAATTGACAGATAGAAGGGACTAGTAGCCAGTCCCCTGTTAGTCGTTGAGTCGTTCATTATGCTCGCACTACGTGTTGACACTCTTGAACCTAACCCAAGATCCTTGTATAGAGTCGGTCAAATGGAATAGGGTCCCTCATTCTGGACCCCCACGCTTTCATTCATTCAATCTCACCCAGGCCAGGGTTAAGAGTTATGAGGTCCAACCCTCATTACTTTTCATCTGCTCACCCTGACGGTCAATGTCAGTGGTTAAGAGCTTCAGCACACCCATACAGTTTTGGCTTGTTTGTCGAGGTTGATATGACCCCTTGACTAAAGCCCAACCGTGTCTGAGCCTCTTGTTTGCATATGGAGTGTGATGATTGCTTGTGTGTTTGCTTTTGATACATGTTGATTGGCTGTTCGTTTTGACTTGCTTCCTGTGCGAGTTAGGTTCTGTTTAGATACCTCAACCTAGGGCCATTGTGGATTGCATGACAACTATTAGGCTCGAGTCAGTCTCCCTTTTAGTTTGTTTCTCCCCGGTCTTTGGTTAGGAGAGAGTTTCTCCCCTGTTAAGGGGAACTACGTCGCCCTGATTCTCATACCAGATGAGACACGTAGGCAGGAGATCGAGCGAGATCTCTCCGGGCACCCTTTTTCTTTTTCACCCTTTTCCTTTTTGTGTGTGTTTTGCTTTACAGCTATTAGGTCTAAGTTCCCGACTCCCTATTAGTCTGTTTGTTTCTTTTGACGTCTCAGCGTCTCTGTGAGTTTGTGTGACAGTTATTAGGCTCGAGTTCCAGACTCCCTATTAGCTTGTCGATCCGATAACCTCTTCCTTTGGTGTTCGCTGGTTAGCGATTGTTTATTTGTTTGGAGTCGGATGTAAGCCCATCTATTGGCATTTTGTTTCCTGTTGTGTGTGCTTGGAGTCGGATGTAAGCCCGGCTATTGGCATTCTGTTTCCTTGTTTGCCTTTGATTTGTGGAGTCGGATATAAGTCCAGCCATTGGCATTCCGTTTCCTTGTTGAGTTTCTTTTGACGTCTCAGCGTCTTGGTGTTGTGTTTTGTTTCGGCGTGCGTTAGCCGAACTACGATAGCTCTGATTCTCATTCCAGATGAGATACATAGGCATAGGATGCGATATCCTAGCGAGCACGCCTCCTGTTCCCCATTTCCCCGAACTACGTCGACTCTGATGTTTATTTCTGACAAACTACGTAGGCCCAGGATGCAACATCCTGCCGAGTCCCCTTCCTCCATATTCTTTCACCTGTTTGCTTATTCCAGTGTGTGTGCATTCTTTGAGCAGTTATTTAGCAACCTTTTCCTTTTCTTTTGAGCATGGATCCCGTCGAGTACGACGGACGTGAGGGGTGCTAATACCTTCCCCTTGCGTAACCGACTCCCGTACCTTGCAATCTCTGGTCGTAAGACCATTCCTTTCCCATTTTCAGGTTTACTTCAAGCGTTTCCTTTCCCTCCTTTGGGATAAATAACGCACGGTGGCGGCTCTGTGTTTTTTTCCGCCGGTTGTTTTTCGCGTTGCGACAATATGGATATCTCATAACAGATCAAGGTGATGTATTACTCATGGATCAAGATGAGCCTGTGACCTACCAAGAGGCCATAACTGGTCCCGAGTCTGAGAAGTGGCTAGAAGCCATGAAATTTGAAATGGATTCCATGTACACAAACCAAGTTTGGACCTTGGTAGAGCCTCATGTAGGAGTTAACCCTATAGGATGCAAGTGGGTCTTCAAAAAGAAGACTGACATGGATGGTAAGGTACATACCTATAAGGAAAGACTGGTTGCAAAAGGATATAAACAAATTCATGGGGTCGACTATGATGAAACCTTTTCACCAGTTGCAATGCTTAAATCTGTTCGGATTTTACTTGCTATCGCTGCATATCATGATTATGAAATATGCCAGATGGATGTCAAAACTGCTTTCCTTAATGGAAATCTTCTTGAGGATGTGTACATGACATAGCCTGAAGGATTTGACATACCAGAAGAAGCCCAAAAGATATATAAGCTACAAAGACCAATCTATGGATTGAAGCAAGCTTCCAGAAGCCGGAATCTTCGTTTTGATGAAACGGTAAAACAATATGGATTCATCAAGAACGAAGATGAGCCTTGTGTCTACAAGAAGGTTAGTGGGAGCATGATCGTTTTCCTGGTATTATATGTGGATGACATATTACTCATTGGAAACGATGTCCCTACCCTGCAACAAGTAAAGTCTTGGTTGGGGAAATGCTTTTCTATGAAGGACCTAGGTGAAGCAGCCTATATATTAAGAATCAGAATCTATAGAGATAGATCATAAAAACTGCTTGGCCTAAGTCAGGGTAAGTACATAGACAAAGTGCTGAGACGCTTTAATATGCATGATTCCAAGAAAGGATTCATACCTATGCAACATGGCCTGTGTCTATCAAAAACACAATTCCCTTCAACTAAGGAAGAAAGGGATCGCATGAATGAGATTCCATATGCATCTGCAATAGGATTTATCATGTATGCCATGTTATGTACTCGACCAGATGTCTCGTATGCTTTAAGTGCAACGAGTAGGTACCAATCTGATCCTGGTGATGCCCATTGGGTAGCTGTCAAGAATATCCTTAAGTACTTGAGAAGGACTAAGGATTCATTCTTGATATATGGAGGTCAGGAAGAGTTGGTTGTATTTGGATACACCGATGCTAGCTTCCAGACAGATAAGGATGACTTTAGATCGCAATTTAGTTATGTGTTTTGCTTAAACGGTGGCGCTGTAAGCTGGAAAAGTTCAAAGCAAGATACAGTTGCTGATTCTACAACCGAGGCCGAGTATATTGCTGCGTCAAGTGCAGCAAAGGAAGCTGTTTGGATCAAAGAGTTCATTAGTGAACTTGGCATAGTCCCTAGCATTGTGGATCCCATTGGTCTCTATTGTGATAATAATGGTGATATCGCACAAGCTAAGGAGCCTAGATCTCACCAACGATCTAAACACATACTTAGGCGCTATCACCTCATTCGAGAGATAATAGATAGAGGAGATGTGAAAATATGTAGACTACCTACACTTGACAATATTGATGACCTACTGACAAAGCCTCTTGCGTAGCAGAAGCATGATGGCCATACTAGATCAATGGGCATTAGGGGTATGCCTGATTGGCTCTAGTGCTAGTGGGAGATTGTTGGTGTAAGCCCTAGAGGCCAATACTTTTAGTACTTGTATAGAATTATTTATTAATAATAAAAGGCATTTTCTTTATTATGTTTGACTAATAAAGTCCCTAGAATAGCTAGTCCGTTTAATGCATCAAGTTTGACTTAATCATGAGATCACATTAAACATAAGGACACTATTCTTAAAGTATCCGTAGTCGAGCTTTATTGTGAAGTGGGATAACATTAAAGCATTAAGACTATTATGTTTATAGACTGATGATCACATCTCATGGATCATGGATAAAGAGTTATCAAGTCTTAAACATAGGTATGAATATTAAGAGTAATATTTATACCGGATTGACCCACTATGAGAATACTATATAGAAAGTTATGCAAAGTGTCATAAGTTATTCTCATGGTGATAATGGTGTATACCACTCTTCGACCTGAAACCACTATGGATCCTAGATGTAGAGTCGAGTGCTTTATTGCTGATCCAACGTTGTCCATAACTGGATAACCATAAAGATAGTTGATGGGTACTCCACAAAGCATGCTGAGGGACATGAGTGTCCTAGATGGAATTTTCCCATCCTGCGTAACAGGATAAATGTCTATGGGCCCAATATTGAACTGGACAAGGATGAAACGGTCTATACCTTGTGTTCAATATAGACATAAGGGCAAAAGGGTAATTATACACATAATTATTATCACAGGAGGTTTTGTCAGATCACATGACATTTTCGTGACTTGGGTAGCAGTGATGTGTTGCTAGATACCACTCACTGTTTATTATGTTAAATGCGTGATTTAATATATTTGCCAACGTCGCGAAAACCTACAGGGTCACACACAAAGGACGGATTGATGAGAGACAGAGTAACTAAGGAACATCGTAAGGTACGGTGTACTGAAGTAGAATACGAAATATGGTAAGGTACCAAATGCTTAAGTGATTTTGGCATATTATGAGATATGGGCCAAAATACACTTAAGTGGGCTTTTAGCTTGAAGCCCACACAAGTGGTTCTATAAATAGAACCCTTGGGTAGAAGTATTGTCACTCAAACTCAAACTCAAGTGATCTCTAATTGGAATTTCGTTTCCCTCTCTCTCACTCAAAGCCTTCATTCATAACAGCTAGCACTGCGATTGAAGGAATCCGTTCGTGTGGACTGTGTAGAGACGTTGTCATCGTTCAACGTTCGTGATCGCCACAAGAGGTAACGATTCTATCATTGATCATGTCCATTCGTAAGGATCACTAAATGGAGAAATTTTTAAATTCCGCTGCGCCTTGGATGGCAATTCTCCTTCACTTGCCATGCCAAAAGAAGATGAGAAATGATCTTGTATTGATTTAGGTTCTTTGCATGATTAGGAAGCAACCTATCCTTAATGCAAAGTCATTCACTTGATCCATGATCAAGATGAATTAGATTCGAATCAAGGAAGATTAAACCTCCATGTATCAATGCTAACCACCAATCTTTGACTCATTGATCAAAAAGAAAAAGAAGAAGAAGAAGAAGAAGAAGAATGAAAATTAAAGTACATTAATGGAAATGGAATGAAATAATCAACAAGCATTGACCAAAGATAGATAAGATCAAGGTCAAATAATAGAAAACAAAAGCAAGATGAAGATTAGAAGTCAAGAAACAAATAAAATATTTTTGGTATTTTTTCAATATTAAAATAAAACTTGAATTAAAATAATAAAGAAATGTCAAACTTCAAACTCAATTCAAATCAATTTTGAAAAGTCCAAGTGAATTATCCCAAGTTCAACAAGGTCAAACAAACTTTGACAAAAAATTTCAGCATTTTTAGAAGTCAGAAACTATTTTAAATCAATTAAAAATGCATAAAAATAACCTAATTGAACTAAAATCTCAAATAAATCTCAAATCAATTAATAAGTTGATGAGAATATTTTTCATAGATCTATCATCATTCAAAGAGGTTGGAAAAATATTTTTGCATTTTTTAGATATCAAAAATTATTTTAAATGAATTAAAAATAACCAAAAAAGAGAAAAAACCTAAAAAATATCAAATGATAAAATAAAAAATATTAAAAATCATTTTTAGAAACTAGAAATTAAGAAGAGAAAAATGCAATTGGTCTCATATTTTTTGGACCAATAATGAAGGAGTTATGAATTGTAAAAGAAATGGAATTAAAAGAAATAAAAGAAATTAAAATCAGAAATTAAAATAATTGGAAAAACGTGGAGCGTTTGATCTGAGCTCATTAATTGAACTGCCAAATCATGAAGCTCAAATGCGCGCGCCTACCATGTTCCTTGGTCAATGCATCACATGTAGCATTATTATAAGTCATAACATGGGACGACTGTGATTAAATCTGGAAAAATGAAATGCACGGCTGAGATTGAATCTGGAGACCAGACGGTGACCAGTACCACCGTCTTCTTCGGCCAGCCTCCGGCGAAGCTCAAACTTACAGAGAAAAAAATGTTAACCAAAGGCTACGTTCTTGGTGCCAGTCGAAAGCTGTACATCACCCCTGTACCAACCAAATCCACTCTAGGTTTCTACATTAAGAGAAATCAGAGATGGAATTTCTGTGGTGTTCAAATGAACTTAATGGATTTTGAAAATTTGAAGCTCAAGAATGTTGCCTCTATGCAGAGGACTTCAGATCACACAATAACAACAAGAAATAACCAGTATATGAGTAGATTCGAAGAAATTAGAATGTGAGGTAAACCTCTGATTTGCAGAGTTTGGAGACACAATTTCTTGCTATGGATGCTTGCAGATTGTTCTTTGGATCAAAAGGAAGAAGGCTAAGGAACTTTAGATCAAGAAAACAATCAATAAAATTGAATTCTAGATCTGAAAAATTGAGAGAAAGTTGGTGAGTTCCTTTGGAGAGAGGGTGGGGATTCAATTGGGCAGCATTTGGGGCGCCTTTAGGTTCCTGAAATGAGAAGCCTGAGCAATGTATTTATAGCAAAATGTAGCTGAATGCATGAGCATTTCGTGTACATGGATGAAAAGGGCTTCCATGCATGGGCCTGCACAGGCGCATGGAGGGCCCAATTCCAATTGGAAATGAATGCTTATCATCAGCAAAAGTGCTTTGTACGTGTAGATAATGTGTACTGAGCTCATGGAATGCGTTTTCAATAAGTTTCCAAAAAATGCACTAAATCTTTCTCCTCTTCGACAATGAAATTTCCAACAACGAAACAATAGCCTTATGGGTAATGTTTGGAAAGCTTTTAGCATGAGGATCAAATGTTATGTTGACCTAAACTTTATTTCGAAATGGGAATTCGATGAAAATTGATGCGTTAGCTTGACGAAACCACTTCGTTGTTATTTCAAATCTTTTCGCTTGAAGCTTCGACTCTGTCAAAACGCCTACGTCGAAGAAAGCTTTGTGGAGATCCAAAAATCTGTTGTCCCAGGCTTCGACAAGGAAGATTTGTTTACCCAAAGGGAAGATTCCAACAAAACAGCTTCGACACAGCCATCTTTTCATTTATTCTCCAAAATGCAACACTTCCAAAGAACTTCAACCATCTGTCGAAATCTCCAGTTAACAAATTGCCTCCAGGAAATGTCTATATCGAATTACTGTAGAAATGGTCATCTTTTGTGGTCACCAGATTTCGACCTTAGCTGCCCCCCAGTTCCAACAAAGCCTTAAGTCCTGCAATAAGGGCTTTGTATTCTACTTCGTTGTTAGAACAAAGGGGACCTTCGATTCTATTTGAGTTTTGGCGAAATTCTGTCAGGAGAAATAACATGATCCCAACCCCACTTCCGTCCTTATGAGTGGTGTAGCGGGGTATTCGTTACCATTAGAGATATTGACTAAATCCAAGGTAAATCATACAAGTCGAGTCGCCACCGCACTTCTATTTATCCAAAGGAATGGTTAGAAAGCGAACAAAAACCTAAAAGTTTTATCGAATCAAAAACTAGTAAAAGAGAGTCAGAGATCTGGGTAAGGGGGTTGGTTATGCAATGGGAAGGTGTTAGGCACCCAAAATATCCTAGGTACTCCTAGGGAGCCCTTTTCATACTTGTTGTAAGGTTGTTGTTTTTTGTGAAAAAAATTGTTTGTGCAAACATGATTGAAGAGATGAGAAGAGAATATACAAGTTTATTTACATTTGTGTTTGGATGGATAAACCCATTGCCTACGTACCATCTTAAAAAAGATTAGGATCAAAACCTCGTAGTTCGGGGTAAAAATTTCAAAATGAGTTGGTGAATTGATTGGTCCAAAAGCCTTAAGGTCTTTTGTTATCCAAGGGAGAAAACTCAACCTAAAACTACAAATCCACCATGTGAGGATAGCTTCAACATGCTAGTGAGGGGTTAACCCTATAATAAGCATGGAAGACTCATTGTCCATCACTAAGGATATAGGTGAGTATTACATCTACCACAAGGATAACTCAAACCTAATAGCTAAAGGTTATGAAAAAGTTTGATTAAGAAAGTGGCCATTGAAACCACCAAAAGATATTTGAATGAGTGGTATTTACCAATGAAAAGTATTTACAAAATGGTCAAAGTTGACTTAAAGATTCAATTCAAAATAAGTGTTATGAAAAGAGAGTTTGAAAATCAAAATCATAAGGCTTAGGTTTCTAATGTTGAAAACAAGTATTAAATGTTTGCACAAAAGCTTTGGCTTGGGTTAGAGTGGAGGGAAGAAGAAGAATGGCTAAGATCCTAGGCAATGCAAAAGGTGAGGGATAAGAAACAAAACCACAAAAGGAGTTCCTCTCTTGAGATCATATGGATGATCCAAGTAGCTCCCATCCTTTGGAATAAGCAATCACATAAGCATAAACTCAAGCAATCAACAATCAAATGAACTCTTGGAAGGTTCCTCAATGTATCTTGAATCTCTCTCTCTCTCTTAGGAGCTCATGGTAATGGTTCCTCAATTTGGCTCAAGTGGAAATCCCTAGCACAAAGAAACACACACATCAAAAGGTTCTATTAACAATCAAAGAATGGACAAGAGGGAGTTTAGAATATGGTCCTTTCAATGTTCATCTTCAAGCTTTAAGCATTCTAAAGGCATGAGGCCTAGTTGCTCTTTGACATTTAAGCATTCTAAAGGAATGAGGCCTAGTTGCTCTTCAAACTCCATTAGCTTGGGTAAAGTCCTAAGATCTAAGTCCATTTTGTCCAATTCTTTGCATTTGGTTCACAACAAACAGACAAACACAAGCACAAAAGATATATATACACGGTTATATGCTCAAGTGAGCAAAAGGCAAATGGCATTAGCATAAACATGTGCTCAAGTGAGCAAAGGAAAAAGCAAATGGATAATATGTACAAGAATAGTAAATTGCATAAAAAGTAAAGAGCAAAAAGTAAATGTTAATGGTTAATGATTAGTGTTAGTAGTTAGTGTGCCATAAGGCAAATTTAGCGCTATGTTAAGAAATCGTAATTGGACTTATGTAGAAGTCACAACTATCTGAGGCCGGTCAATAATAATTTAGGCAACAAACACAAGTTAGAAGTCTTGATTAGTGAACCAAGTTCCAACAACTTGTCATGCCAAAAGAAAAAGAGAATTGATCTTGTATTGGTTTAAGTCTTTTGCATGATTTAGGAAACAACCTATCCTTAATGCAAAGCCATTCACTTGATCAATTGATCAAGATGAATTAGATTTGAATCAAGGAAGATTAAGTCTCCCTAATCAATGCTAACTTATCAACCTTCAACTCATTGATCAAAAAAAGAAAAAGAAGAAGAAGAAGAAAGAGATGAATAATGGATAATGGAAAAGGAAAGAATAAAGTGCATTAAGATAAAATAGAATGTATCAATCCATGTGTGTTGACCAAATGACATTGAGAGTCAAAGTCAAATAATGAGAAACCAGAAATGAAATGAAGATTGGAGGTCAAACAATAAGCAAAATATTTTTGGCATTTTTAATATTAAAATAAACTTGAATTAAATATAAAAGAAAGGTCAAACTTCAAAATCACTTCAAATCAACCTTGAAAGGTCCAAGTCATTTATCCCAAGGTCAACAAGGTCAAACAAAGTTTGACAAAAAATTTCAGCATATTTAAAAGTCAGAAACTATTTTTTATCAATTAAAAATGAATAAAAATAACCTAATTGAACTAAAACCTCAAATAAATCTCAAATCAATTAAAAAATTGATGAGAATATTTTTCATAGATCCATCATCATTCAAATAGGTTAGGAAAATATTTTTGTATTTTTTGAATATCAAAAACTATTAAAAATGAATTAAAAATAACCAGAAAAGAGAAAATTCACAAAAAATACCAAATGGCAAAATAAAAAATATTAAAAATCAAAATTAGAAACTAGAAATTATTTGGAGAAGAATGCAATTGGTCCCATATTTTTTGGAATTAAAATGAAGAAGTTATGAATTTTTGAAAATAAAAGAAATTAAATCAGAAAAATAGAAAAATCAAAAAAACCAGGAGCGTCTGATCAAGCCTCATTAATTGACGTGGCTGATCAAACGCTCCAGAAGCGCGCGCCCATGGTACATCCAAGTCAATGCGTCACACAAACATTAAAACAAAGTCATAACATTGGACAGTGGAGATTAAATCTGGAGATCAGATCCAAGGGCTCACGATGCATCTGGCAAAGGGACGGTGACCGGAGCCACCGTCTTCTCTGGTGAGCATGAAGATTCCGGCCAAAATTGCAGGTTATGAAAACTTAACCAAATGAAGCGATCCTCATATCATTGAAGTGTGGAAATTAGTGAATTTTGAGTTTAAAGTGTAAGGTGCAAAACATGCAAAGGTGAGGTTTCCAAATTTTGCCAATGTTCAAGCCCCTCTGTTTTGATGATGCAAGCCTCAAATAAAAACACCTCCAACATCAAAGTTGTAGATCTTTTCAATACAATCAAAATGGACTTAAATGTTTCATCATTTGGATTTTTGATGAAAGAGTTATGGGCACTTGAAGTTGGACTTTTTTGCCTTTCAATGCATTTGGTCCAAAGTGACCTATAATGTTTTGCATTATCACATGTATTTCCTTTGAGATTTTGAAATTTTGTTCAACATAACATTTGAATTAGACATATTAATATTTCCAATGCATTTAATCCCACCTCAAAATCATAAAAAATGAATGAGTTATGTTCTTGGGAAGTTGACCCAAAATTAGGGTTTCAGTCAAAATGACCTATAATGTCTTGGAATGGGAGATGACCTTCCATGCTTCAAATCAATTTTTGATGAACATGAAATTTGTTCATATTGTCCTTAGGAACATGTTTAATTTTGGGATCATCTCCATTTGACCAACACATAAAAATTTAGGTCTTAGTGTATTTCAAAATAGTCAGATGAATTGACTAATCAACTTCTCAAGTCCATGTCTCATATCTTGATGAATTGATGATTGAGGGCACTCAAATAAGTTCAAATATGCATGAAATGATGAATGAGAGAGCTTCCCTTGATTGTATTTGATCATGGGCTGAGGTTGCTTCAAGAGCAAGGCATTGTGGATGATCTGATGAACTTGGGTTTCCTTGAGGAACAAACCCCAAACCCTTTGACTTGCTTTGATCAAAATGAAGAATTGAGATGCTAGGGAGGCATATTTGATGGATGAGAGCTTTGGGAACCATTTCCATGTTTTCTATCATCTTCACTTGGCCATATCTCTGCACAAAGGATCTCCTTGAAGCTCTTGACTTTGTGATTGCTCAAGCTACAAACAAGAAATGTTAGTGACATATTTTTGTGCTTTTGGTTAGTAAACAAAATAAGAAAAGCAATAATATACAATTCAAGCATGCTTGGTGATCTCAAACCACTCACAAGAGGTCCCACCCAAAGGTAAGGGGAACCAAGATGCTTATGATCCTTGAGGCAATGCAAATGCAATGTTATGATGCCATGAGGGATCTTAGGGTCAAAATTGGGGTCTTACAAGTGGCACTGTCGAAGAAAAATCTCCAAGGTTTCGACTTAACTTGAAGTTGAGGATCTTCGACCACACCATGCCACATCAATGAGCATAGGGGCTCCTAGAAGCTTTTGGTCCTGTGATTGCTCAAGCTACAAAACAAACAAAGTTAGTGACATATTTTTGTGCTTTTGGTTAGTAAATAAAATGAGAAAAGCAATAATATACAATTCAAGCATGCTTGGTGATCTCAAACCAAATCACACAAGTCCCAACCCAAGGGTTAAGGAGCCAAGATGATATGATCCTTGAGGCAAATGCAATGAGCAATGATATAATGCCATGAGGGATCTTAGGGTCAAAATTGGGGTCTTACAGATGCCCCTATTTAAGGTCATTCTAGCCGGAGAAGTGAAGGTTAAAATCTTCGTCTCGACGAGGTAGAATGGGCTTAAATAATAACAGAGAGACAAATTTTGGTCCCTAAGAGACCTCATGATGCAAATGTATGTATGCAAAAGGTAATACTCTGTGGAGATATGTGGCCACAAAGAGAAAAGAAATCAGGAGAAACTTATCATCCATATGAGTAATACACTCAATGGGACAAAGAATCTGGGGACTCTCATGAGGATAGGAGAGGGAACAAAATGCATGAGCAGGTCACGACTTGAGACTTGCTGAGAGACACGAGAGGTATTCCATGAAAATAAATCAATGGAAGGACTCGAGCTGACTCAAAGATGCATGTATTGGGGAATATGCCAATACAGCAAAACTATCCACAAAGGATACTTCGGATGAAAATCCGGACTCAGATGGAGAACATCCACTAAGGGAGTTCACTGAGGAATTGTCCAACAGGACTCATCTGAGGAAACAACGGGATGAGGTATTACCGGTTACTGGGTAATAAGCTCAAGGAGACATATGATCAAAACATCGGTATGAGGGTGAGAGAACAACACGCTCGAGGAGAATGAATATCTAAGACCGATATGAGGGTGAGAGATATCAAACATCCAAAATCATCTGAGGAAGACCTAAAAAGGTATATTTCGACTCAGGAAATCTGACTCCACAGGGACAAAAGTCATAATAGGGAGCAGAAGAGGAAGGAACGCCAGGGATACCGGTTACTGGGCATATAATAGGTGACCAACCAAGCGTGAATTGGAGAATATTTCCAAAACACTCATCATCCGAAAGGAGGGCTAAAAAGCAAACTCAATTACAGGACGGGCATTCGACTCCGCTAAGGGGATACGAATCTTACTCAACTGGGGAAGAACAAAAGACTTAGACCAAAGAGCGCATGAGATATATTATCTATTACCGTCAGAACGTAGATAATATACTCGCATGGAAGATTATCCACAACCGGTTACTGGGTTAATAGAGGATAAATCAACCGAAAAGAAAGAGGACATCGGGATACCAAATACTAGGTATAAAATGATGACCAATCAAAGGGAGAAACAATCATTACCGACCAAGGTTAAAATGAAAGATGACCCGCTGGGGATACATTGACAAAGGCAAGGATCCGGGGGATATATCACCGGTTACTGGGAGATATACTCAAAAAGTGAAGGAACATCATCACCGAATATTGGATAAAGATAACCAACAAGGAGGGGATTACATCTACGAGATACTAGGTAGAAACCCACAGAAGAGTAACCGTCATCGGTTAGGATGAAAAAAATAAGGTTAACTCTGCAAGGGGGTAAAAAGGGGTTTACAACTACCGGTGTAAGGGTAGAAGACCACAGAAATAGGACTTACAACTACCGGTTACTGGATAGAAGGCCACAGAAACTCCGTCGGGGAAAAGATGGACAATTACTGGTTACTGAGCAATCATTCATCTAAACTACGGGGAAGCTGTAAAGGGAAATAACAAGAGTAGTCAATCTAGGAACAAGATAGAGAGACACCAAGAAACAAGACTCAGCCTAATAAGGATATAACTCAGGGGAGTAATTCCATCCCAATACATGTTTTGGGGAGGAAACAGAAATAACAATCATCCACGAGGACATAACTCAGTGGGGAATATGGAAGAAAGGATAGACACTTTTTGCCTATAGGGCTGACTCTACATGGGGAGACCAGACACAAACATCTGCTTGGGGAAAAATGTATCACCAAATAGCAGGAGACGACAAACAAAGATATATGGCAAGAGATGCATCATGAATATCTGAATGTTAAAATTATGCATATACGCGTGGCTTATGTATGATGAATGCTGACATAACAGACATATCTAACACAAACAGGTCCAAGATTCAAACGGATAAACATCTGGTACTACATCTCAAGAGAGAAAGTTAGGCCCACTGAAGAACATCCAATCTGATGGGAGCAAAAGATACCAAGAAACCAAGATCTCTGTAGGGAAATGAACATCAATCACTCCAGCTGGGGACAGGATCAACACACAGATAAAGTCGGCCGTAGAAACAATTCTACTGGGGAAATTATCAGAGAGGGAGATGAAACTCTGCGGGAAATAACCGCCAATCAGAAAGTTCCAAATGTCACCACATATATTGCACTATTGAAGAAATTACATCTGCCGAGGAGGAAAGGACACTACTTCACTGAGGAAGGAAAGATAAACATCTTCATCAACTACTCGGCTCAAGAGGAAACCACAAACGGGTTCTGATCAAGCAATTCCACTAGGGAAACACTACTGACGACTGAATCAAGGATTACCCGTAAGTAACTATTGGGGATGCCCTGATGGAGATCATACCAGGGAGTAGGAGTGAGATCAACTCTTCTGAGGATAGTTAAGGAGCAAAATCTGCTGGAGATCAAGAGTAGACAAGTCCAAGTCTGACGATGGTTCTGCTTATACCGGGGATTTCCGGCTCATTCTGAGGGGAATTTCTTACTTGAAGTGAGGGAAAACCAAACTCCCTGGGTAATTGGTGGGAGGTACAACTTCTTATGTGCCTGCGGAGGAGACAACCTAAAATGTAAATAAAGAGGATACAAGTATGATGGGAATATGAACAAATGTCTTACCCTTTTGGGAATCATACCATCCTTGGGAGAGCACTGAAGACATCCCAAGTATCCTTTTATCATTGTGAATGTTCACTTTGTTTAAAACAATTTATGAAAATTTTATTTATTTAAAACAATGATATTTCTCAATTAAAACATGCAAAACATTTGTTGAAATAGAAATAAATGAGAGTGCAAAGGATTGGATAAAGACTCAAATTTATTTGATGGAATGGTAGTCTACAAATGGCAAGACTCCATAGATCTTTACAAATTTGAAATTGGTGATATATATTGGAAAAGGGATACATTGAACATAATGACCATTTCTCCACCAACATTGATTCCGATGTATTTGAAACTTCAGTTGACGATGACTGAGCAAGAATCTTTGACAGAGGACAGCTTGTAGAACAAAGTCTTGTCAGGATGCAGTTACTTGCCAAATCCCTAATTTTTGCCTAGATTGCCCCAGGGTGAGGTACTCAATCTAGCGGGATACATATTCATTTTTTATGTCTCTAACTTTTGCCTGGATCGCCCTTTCGGGTTTTCAATCCACCGAGACGCTCATTTTTGCCTAAGCTGCCCTTTCGGGTTTTCAACTTAGCGAGCTATTCTGTTTTTATTTTTAGGCGAAGTATTTCTTGATTGCATCTGAATTCACAGGATGAGTGAAATCCTCCCCATCCATAGTTATAAGTATCAAAGCACCGCCTGAAAAGGCTCTCTTAACAACATATGGACCTTCATAGTTTGGAGTCCACTTGCCCCTGGAATCGGGCGTGAAAGACAAAACTTTCTTGAGCACAAGGTCACCTTCTCGGAACACACGAGGCTTGACCTTCTTATCAAAGGCTTTCTTCATCCTTTGCTGATATAACTGACCATGGCACATGGCAGTCAATCTCTTCTCTTCTATAAAATTCAGTTGGTCATAACGACTCTGAACCCATTCAGCATCAGTCAACTTGGCTTCCATCAAGACTCTCATTGATGGGATCTCCACCTCTACTGGGAGCACAGCCTCCATGTCGTATACAAGAGAGAAAGGGGTTGACCCTGTTGAAGTGAAGACGAATGTACGATACCCATGCAAAGCAAATGGCAGCATCTCATGCCAATCTTTGTACGTAACAACCATCTTCTAGATAATCTTCTTGATATTCTTATTAGCAGCTTCAACGGCCCCATTCATCTTGGGTCTGTAAGGAGAAGAATTATGATGTGCAATCTTGAACTCACTGCACAACTCTTTCATTATCTTGTTGTTCAAGTTAGATCCATTATCAGTAATGATCTTATCTGACACACCATAACGGCATATGAGTTGATTCTTGATAAACTTCATAACCACCTGCCTGGTCACGTTTGCATATGACGCCACTTGGTGAAGTAATCAATTGCTACAAGAATAAACATGTGATCGTTGATGCTTTCGGCTCTATCATGCCAATCATGTCAATTCCCCACATGGAGAAAGGCCATGGTGATGAGATCATATTTAGAAGTGTCGGGGGAATATGAATCTTATCCGCATAAATCTGACACTTATGGCATTTCTTCACATATTTGCAGCAGCCAGACTCCATTGTCATCCAATAGTAGCCTGCTCTCAACATCTTTCTAGCCATGGCATGTCCATTGGAATGAGTACCAAAGGAACCCTCATGGACCTCAGTCATTAATAGGTCTGCTTCGTGTCTATCCACGCATCTGAGCAGAACCATGTCAAAATTCCTCTTGTAAAGTACATCGCCATTGAGGTAGAAACTGCTTGATAATCTCCTCAAAGTCTTTCTATCTTTCACAGGTTCCCCTGGCGGGTAAATCTGACTCTGAAGGAAGCACTTGATATCATAATACCACGGCTTATCATCTTGTACCTCCTCAACTGCAAATACATGAGATGGTATGTCCAAGCGCATCACAGTGATGTTGGGAACCTCATTCCAGAGTCTAACCACAATTATCGAAGCTAGTGTAGCAAGTGCATCTGCCATCCGATTCTCATCTCGAGGAATATGATGGAAGTCAACCTCAGTAAAGAATGTTGAAATCCTCCTCGCATAGTCTCTATATGGGATGAGGCCAGGCTGATTCGTCTCCCATTCACCCTTAATCTGATTAATAACAAGGGCCGAATCACCATAAACATCAAGGTGCTTGATCCTAAGATCAATACACTCTTCCAATCCCATAATACATGCCTCATACTCAGCCATATTATTCGTGCATTTGAAAGTTAGCCTTGCTGTAAAAGGAAAATGTGTGCCCTGAGGAGTAATAATCATTGCCCTAATATCATTTCCATATTGATTTACAGCGCCATCAAACACCATGCTTCATCGGGAACCAGGCTCTAGACCTTCATCGAGCGTTGGCTCATCGCAATCTTTCATTTTCAAATACAGAATCTCCTCATCTGGGAAGTCATACTGAACTGACTAATAATCCTCAATTGGTTGATGTGTCAAATGGTCAGCCAAGATACTACCTTTTATAGCCTTCTGAGCTCGATACTCAATGTCATACTCAGATAACAACATCTGCCAACGAGCAATCCTTCCAGTTAAAGCAGGTTTTTCAAAGATATACTTGATTGGATCCATTTTGGATATCAACCAAGTCGTATGGTTCAACATATACTGGTGTAAGCGCTTAGCAGCCCAAGCCAAAGCACAACATGTCTTCTCAAGCATCGAGTATCGAGACTCACAATCAGTGAACTTCTTACTCAGGTAGTATATACCATATTCTTTCTTCCCTGATTCGTCTTGCTGACCAAGGACACAACCCATTGAGTCTTCAAGAACAGTCAGATACATAATCAATGGTCTCCCTTCCACAGGTGGAGACAGAATCGGCGGCTCGGATAGATACTCTTTAATACTGTCAAAGGCCTTTTGGCAATCCTCGGTCCAATCATGAGACTGATCTTTCCGAAGGAGCTTGAATATCGACGCACATGTGGCAGTCATGTGGGATATAAATCTGGAAATATAATTCAAGCGGCCAAGAAAACCTCGGACTTGCTTCTCAGTTTTGGGCGCATGCATCTCTTGTATTGCTTTGACCTTGGCAGGATCAACTTCAATACCTCTCTCGCTGATAATAAAGCCCAATAACTTGCCGGAACGGACTCCAAATGTACACTTGTTAGGATTCAAACGAAGCTTATACTTCCTTAAATGCTGAAAGAGCTTCAACAAGTGCTCAACATGCTCAACTTCCTTTCTTGACTTTGCATTCATATCATCAACATATACCTCGATCTCTTTGTGCATCATATCATGAAACAAAGTAGTCATAGCTCGTTGATACGTGGCTCCGGCGTTCTTCAAACCGAAGGACATCACTCGATAACAGAATGTTCCCCAAGGTGTGATGAATGTTGTCTTTTCCATATCCTCGAGTGCCATTTTAATCTGATTATATCCGGAAAATCCGTCCATAAACGAGAAGACATTGAATTGAGTTGTATTATCTACCAACATATCAATATGTGGTAGAGGAAAATCATCTTTCGTACTAGCTTTATTCAAGTCTCTATAGTCCACACACATTCGGGCTTTTCCATCTTTTTTAGGCACGGGCACAATATTGGCCACCCATTGAGGATATGCAGAAGTCACCAGAAACCCTGCATCAATTTACTTCTGAACTTCCTCTTTGATATTCACTACCATATCAGGATGAGTTCTTCTGAGCTTCTGCTTCACAGGCACGCACTCAGGCTTCAAAGGCAGGAAATGTTGCACGATATTAGTGTCCAGGCCAGGCATGTCCTCATATGACCAGGCAAAGACGTCGACGTATTCTCGTAGCAACTCAATCAACCCCTTCTTAAGAGATTCTTCCAGGAGTGCCCCAATCTTCACTTCTCGCACACAATCTTCAGACCCCAAGTTGACTGTTTCCAAATTCTCAAGATGGCTGAATGATCTTCTCTTTGTGCTCAAGTAGACGGGTGATCTCATCAGGAATCTCTTCAACATCATCTTCTTCTGCCTCAAATACAGGGAACTCAAAGTTGGGAGATGGTGTTGGATCATTATGTTCAATGGGTTTGATCAACCTGCATAATGATTTTGGATATAAAGAGATTTTAGAATTCAAACAAGGCAAATCATTATGCAGATGAAAAGATTGATTTTATTCTATTTTTAGGGTTTTATGTGATCACCAATTTCATGCAAAAAAGCAAAAAGTTAAAATAATTGGAAAAACAAACATTTAACATGAATTTATTAAATGAAATATCATTGTATTTATGAGCCAACAATGTCATCACTCCTCCTTTTGGCATGGGAGAAGGGTTTTTAAACACAATGAACATTACTTTGACTTATGGATAATTGTTGGAACATCAACAGCGACCCAATTATTGCAGACCCCTCCAGGGATGACAAAGTTGCCAGAATCTTCCTCTGCATCCTCTTCTACGACGGCATCAGCTTCCTCATCTTGAATAGTGTGGATGAATCCACCACTCTTGAACAGCCCATGCTTGTTGAAAACGCCAGAAGAATACCCTATGCTAGTCCAGGATTTGTTGTCTTCCAGCTTAATCATTTGTCCCAAACCGGTAGTTGTACCATGCTCAATGGCCAACTTAGCATCATTATAGGATGCAAATGAAGAAGTTCCTTTCTTAGTAGGCTCAACAATAGATAAAGCTTGGAACGGCGTTCCAACTTCATCCTCAGCATCTATGTAAGAAAAGGAAGACAAATGGCTAACCAGGAGAGCCTTTTCTCCCCCTACCACCACCAGCTTCTTGTTTTTGACAAACTTCAATTTCTGGTGTAGGGTGGATGTCACGGCGCCTGCCTCGTGAATCCATGGTCTGCCCAACAAACAGCTATATGATGGGTGGATATCCATGACCTGGAAGGTAATCTGGAAATCACTTGGTCCAATTTTGACTGGGAGCTCAACCTCTCCAATTATAGTTTTGCGGGACCCATCGAAAGCTTTAACCACTACTCCACTCTGCCTCATGGGAGGCCCCTGATATGACAATTTAGCGAGAGTGGACTTCGGCAACACATTCAGCGATGATCCAGTGTCCACCAGCACATTGGACATGGCACCATCCTTACAGCTCATAGAGATGTGTAGTGCCAAATTGTGTTCTCTTCCCTCCTCGGGGAGATCAGCATCACAAAAACTCAAATTGTTACAAGCGGTGATGTTTGCAACAATGCTGTCAATTTGCTCTATTATGACATCATGATCTACATACGCCACATCCAACACCTTCTGTAGAGCTTCTCGGTGTGGTTCTGAATTCATCAACAAAGACAATACAAAAATCTTGGATGGCGTATGTAGTAGCTGATCTACAACGTTGTACTCACTCCTTTTGATGAGCCTTAGCATCTCATCACAGTTTTCCTTCGCATTGCCATTCTGGCCAACAGAGACAGGAGTTTTCACAACAGAGGCAGGTTTATTGGCAACAAGTGTCGGATTCGGAGCATTCACAGCAGTCCCAACCGGGCGTTCAGCATAATCAGTAACATTGGCTCTTCGGACATCAACTTGAGGTTTCGGCGGAGCCGAGAAAACACGATCGTTACGAGTCAAATCGCTGACATCAGAAATATTAACAACAGAAGTAAAGGGCAGGGGCACCTCCTTCCCATCCTCCAATGCCACAGCATTGTAGCGATAGGGAACCGCTTTATCAGAAGAGTATGGCACAGGGCCAGCTGGTTTAATAATCAAAGAGGGAGAAGCTTTCTGCTTGCTGCAATCATACTTGATGATAACAGGCTCAGGGATCCAAAATACCGGAGATATTACATTGACTTCATCATCATCTTCATCAACATTTCGATTTTGAAGTATCTCAATGACTCCTTCATCCAATATTTCTTGGATATCTTTGCGGACTTGGCGACATCCTCTTTGATTGATAGTGCAAACTCAGCATCTCTCGTGATCGTGCTCATAATGACTGTACTCACATAACAGTCTGTGCATCTCGACCAGAGATTGTCGAATATGGCTGACATATTTGACTTTATATTTACCAGGGAAGCCCTGGACCATGTTGACAGGGGATTTCCCATGCTCGGGCAATAGGTTCTTCTTCACATTAGGACCTACGTCTTCGAAACACAGGATACCACATCTCACAAGGTCTTGAACCTTGGTCTTCAGCGGGTAGCAGTTTTCCACGTCATGTCCGGGAGCACCGGAATGATAAACACAGTGTAGCTCGGGCTTATACTACCATTGAGGGTTGGTAGGTATAGCCGAGGGGTCTCGTGGAGTAATCAATTTCCTCTCTATCAAAGAGGGATACAATTCAGCATAGGTCATGGGAATAGGATCTAAGGTGACCCTCTTCCTCTCATAGTTTGTACTGGCTTGATTGTTATTTCGAGGTTGGTAGGCCTGCTGTTGAGGACGATGTTGTTGTTGTTGATATTGTGGATGTTGCTGCTGATTATTATTATTGTGATGCCGATATTGTTGATTCTCTCTGAAAACAGGTGCTATGTGAGCCACCTGATGCTGGTTACTGGCAGGTCGCACGGTCTTCTTCCTCACTGAGGGTCTTCTAGGTTTAGCATGGGAGGTCACAACATGTGCCTCGCCATCTTTCTTCTTTCCAAACGTCCCATACCGTTTGGCAGAAGAGCCTTCTTCTCTGGTCAGGCGCCCTTCCCTGACTCCTTCTTCCAGTCGCATCCCCATGTTCACCATCTCGGTGAAATCAGAAGGAGCGCTGGCAATCATCCGCTCATAGTAAAAAGAACTCAAGGTCTTCAGAAAGATCTTGGTCATTTCTTTCTCCTCCAGCGGGGGCACAATCTGTGCTGCTAACTCTCGCCACCTCTGGGCGTACTCTTTAAAAGTTTCCTGTCCTTCTGGGACATGACCCTCAATTGATCCCTATCGGGAGCCATATCCATGTTATACTTGTATTGCTTGACGAAGGCCTCGCCAAGGTCATTGAAGGATCGGATGTTCGCGCTATCCAAACCCATATACCATCTTAGGGCAGCACCGGACAAACTGTCCTGGAAGTAGTGAATGAGAAGTTGATCGTTGTCGGTATGAGTCGACATCTTCCTGGCATACATAACCAGGTGGCTGAGAGGGTAAGTATTTCCCTTGTACTTTTCAAAGCCAGGTACTTTGAACTTTACAGGGACTTTGACATTTAGGACCAAGCAGAGTTCAGCAGCAGACTTGCCGAAAAGGTCTTTTCCTCGGAGAGTTTTCAATTCCTTGCAGAGCTCAAGAAATTGATCATTCATAGCATCCATCTTTTCATAGACATCTGGGGCCTCAGACGGCTCAGAATGGTAGACGGTGTCGTCTACTCTAGGCATAGTATGCACGACAGGAGGAGGAACGGCTAGGACCGGGCTAGATGCCGGCAGAGAAGCAAAAGTGGGTGCAGGACCCTCAGAAATGAAGTCGGGAGGCATCCCCCAAGGAAACCCGGTTGGCATAGCTGTCGGTGCAAAGTGGGCGCTGGCCGCAGGCACGGTTAATGAGGCAATCTCAGAGATGACTATCCTCTGGGGAGGAGTTGTAGGTGTCGGAAACGACTGGCTCTGGGCAGCCATGAATGACTCCATCAGGGTAGTCAATCTGGCTACTTCCTCCTTGAGTTCACGATTCTCTTGCTCTAAATGATCCATTAGTCTTGATGCGTTGGCTCGGGTGTAGTACCGGTGAGTCAGCTTGTCTTCAAAATAAATGAAGAACACAAAGTTAGACCATAGAACAAGAAGCCTGGAGCAAAACCTGCTTATGCACATGATGCATGCAATTCTTGTGCATATGATTTATTTTTTTATATCAGAGGAACTTTAGAGTCCTATTTGCAAATATTGAACATATTAATTATTTGAACACGTATGGAGGTAACACATCAATAATATCTGGAAATATTTTTACACCAAAGAAGTACATTTTTGGTAACCAAATACAATACAAGAGAGAAGAAAAATGAACATCCAATGGAACCCTAGAAGCAATCGTCTAAAGCTCTGGAAACTGGAAGATAAGTTGCACGAAGCCTCTTCACCTCCCTCTTAGGCTGCCTCCATATCTACCTTCTCTTTGGCGATTCAATCATACTTCCTTTTCCAAAACTTGGAAGACTGAGGAAGTAAAGAAGTCAATGCATCATCAGGCTCATCAATAACCTGGTGCTCAAGGAACTCTATCAAAGCATCCTTCTCCCTAATCTGCTGAAGCAACTCCTCTCGTTCATGGATCGAGGCATGTGAACGGTCTTCGTCTCTCAACTCCTCTACTCCTTGGTCAGGGAGGGTTGAAGGCCCAACCATAACCAAAGGTGTAGGTCTTGGATACTCATAAGGCATGAGGTACTCGGAAGCTCTCCTCCTAACCCAAGAGGTATAGGGTTCCAAAGCAATGCAGTTCTTCGGACCTAACTCCTTCCCTTCCTATGAACCTTGCGCCAAGCGCGGACCATCCTGCCCTTCAAGCCTTGGGGATCTTTACCCTCCTAAAAGAACACACCCTCTAACAGAATGTTATTAGGTTTATCCTTTAGGGGGAACCCAAGCTGACGACGTGCCAAAATAGGGTTGTAGTTAATCCCACCACATGTACCAAGAAGACGCACATTGGAGAATTCACCACAAGAGTCAATAATCTGCACACCATCATATATACGATTGTACCAAAAGATATCATCATTAGTGAGATACATAAGTCTCGTGGACCACCGTAGACATCCTTTGTTCTCTTTGAAGGCGACCGTCTGCGGCAAGTGTGAAATAAACCACTTGTACAGCAGAGGCAAACAGCACACAATGGTACCACCACCCTTTGCATTCCTCATATGCAAAGAAAAGTAAGTGTCACCCAACAGAGTAGGAACGGGATTAAGAGTAGAGAAAATCCTAATAGCGTTCACATCCACAAACTTGTCGATGTTGGAGAATAACACTAGCCCATAGATGAGAAGTACAAATATGGCCTCAAAGGCGTCCTCACTCATGGCCTTCCCATACATAGTGGCTTGAGCGATGAGGAACTTAGAAGGGAGGCCTTGAATTCCACCTTTGGTAGTCATATGAGCACCAACCAGAGATTCATCTATATGCAACATATCAGCTATCTCTTGAGAAGTAGGAACACTCTCTAAGCCACTGAATGGCAACTGGTCTAGAATAGGTATACGCACAAGGTAGGCATACTCCTCAAGCGTGGGCAAAAGCTGGAAATCCGGAAATGTGAAGCAAAGGTACAAGGGATCATAAAACTGCACCAATACACTCATCAATCCTTCATCCACTTGAGTAGTCAGAACAGACAGAAGCTTCCCATAACGAGCCTTGAAACCCAAGAGATCTAATACATAGGATGTCAAATTCCTTAGCTCTTTCAAGTCGGGTTGTCTAAAACTGTACTTCTTCGTATTCCTTCTTTGTCTTTCCATGTCTGAAAATTTGCGAATAGACCTTTTAAGTTCCTCGAAAATTTTCTCATTGTTGATGATATGGATGCAAATGGGTGCATGAATGCATGAATGCAACAATCACACTCAAGGATCAAGCAAAGCACACCACACAAAGGTCATGGGATGGATCAAGTCATTCTTAATATCAATCATCCATTTTGGTGGATTACGGTTTACACCTTATCAACACCCAAGTTCCATTGATATTAAGGATACAGGAACGGATCAACCATGAATCAAGGGTTTGTTGCAAGTCACAAGCATGAAGTCTCGGTTAAGAACCACCCAAAGGGAGTGTACTAGGGTTTAAACATGCCAAACATGTTCTACAAGAGGTTCTCATAGTCATCATCCCATCTTTCGGATATTATCGGATAAACGATTACTCGTATTCCAAAAATATTCTCAAGAGAGACTCTTATGAGTGTAGTATCGCGTAACAATCGTATCAAATCTTACACTTGAACGACTTTCGCACTACGTCCTAAAAATAGGCCAAGATGGGCTTGGTAAACTAAGGTCCTTGGCTTCTAAGGTCTATATTGGAAAGAATAATGTCTAATCACAACTACTTGTGTGACATTATTGATCCCAACATGACCTCCACCAAGTGAATATGCTTGCAAGTCAACTTGCTAAAGAATAACTCCACACAAGTCAACAAGACTATGCCATTCTCCTATCCTAAGTGCACTCGAGTTCGGGTATAGAACTCATCTCACAAAGATCACCAAGCATACAAGGAATTAATATTCAAGCAATTCAATCATTACATACAATTCAGTAATCCCAAATTGCACAAAAACATGTCACAAAATAATATACAATACAATACAACAAATATGAAAAGTAGGCAAAATCCACTAGGCAAATTTCCCCAGCAGAGTCGTCACTTTTCTGTAGCGGGGTATTCGTTACCATTAGAGATATTGACTAAATCTAAGGTAAATCATACAAGTCGAGTCGCCACCGCACTTCTATTTATCCAAAGGAATGGTTAGAAAGCGAATAAAAACCTAAAAGTTTTATCAAATCAAAAACTAGTAAAAATGTCAGAGATCGGGGTAAGGGGGTTGGTTATGCAATGGGAAGGTTTTAAGCACCCAAAACATCTTAGGTACTCCTAGGGAGCCCTTTTCACATTTGTTGTAAGGTTGGTATTTTGTGAAAAATTGTTTGTGCAAACATGATTGAAGAGATGAGAAAAGAATGCGAGTTATTTACAATTTGTGTTTGGATGGATAAACCCATTGCCTACGTACCATCTTAAAAAATATTAGGATCAAAACCTCGTAGTTCGGGGTAAAAAATTCAAAATGAGTGGGTGAATTGATTGGTCCAAAAGCCTTAAGGTCTTTTGTTATCCAAGGGAGAAAACTCAACCTAAAACCACAAATCCACCATGTGAGGATAGCTTCAACATGCTAGTGAGGGGTTAACCCTATAATAAGCATGGAAGGCTCATTGTCCATCACTAAGGATATAGGTGAGTATTACATCTACCTCAAGGATAACTCAAACCTAATAGCTAAAGGTTATGAAAAGCTTTTAATAAGAAGTGGCCATTGAAACCACAAAGTATTTGAATGGGTTATATTTACCAATGAAAAGTATTTACAAAATATGGTCAAAGTTGACTTAAAGGTTCAATTCAAAATAAGTGTTATGAAAAGAAGGTTTGAAAATCAAAAGCATAAGGCTTAGGTTTCTAATGTTTTAAAGAAATGTTAATGTTTGCACAAAAGTTTTGGCTTGGGTTAGAGTGGAGAGAAGAAGAAGAATGGCTAAAGTCCTAATCATACAAGAGATGAGGGATAAGAAACAAGACCACAAATGGAGTTCCTCTCTTGAGATCATATTGATGATCCAAGTAGCTCCCATCCTTTGGAATATGCAAGTAAAATAAGAGCAAGCTCAAGCAATCAACATAATCAAACAAGCTCTTAGAAGATCCCCAACGTCTTTTGTATCTTTCATTTTGGATGAACATGGCAATGGTTCTTCAATTTGGCTCAAATAGGATTCCCTAGCACAAGAGCACACAACATCAAAAAGTTCTATGAAGCAAATCAAGAATGGACAAGAGTGAGTTTAGAGATTTGGTCCTTCTAATCCATATTCAACATTAGGCATTTTACTCCAATTTTGCATAGGGAATGTCCTAGAAACTAAGTCCATTTGTCCATTTCTTTGCATTTGGTCCACAATAATCAAAACAAAACACAAGCACAATAATATATACACAATTATGTGCTCAAGTGAGCAAAAGGCAAATTGTATTAACATAAACATGTGCTCAAATGAGCAAAGGAAAAAAGCAAATGAATAATATGTACAAGAATAGTAAATTGCATAAATGTAAAGAGCAAGAATTAAATGTTAATGGTTAATGGTTAGTGTTAGAGTTAGTGTGCCATAAGGCAATTTAGCGCTATGTTCAGCAATCGTAATTGGACTTATATAGAAGTCACAACTATCTGAGGCCGGTCAATAATAATGTAGGCAACAATACAAGTTAGAGATTTTGATTAGTGAATCAAACTCCTACAACTTGCCATGCCAAAAGAAGATGAGAAATGATCTTGTATTGATTTAGGTTCTTTGCATGATTAGGAAGCAACCTATCCTTAATGCAAAGCCATTCACTTGATCCATGATCAAGATGAATTAGATTCGAATCAAGGAAGATTAAACCTCCATGTATCAATGCTAACCACCAATCTTTAACTAATTGATCAAAAAGAAAAAGAAGAAGAAGAAGAAGAATGAAAATTAAAGTACATTAATGGAAATGGAATGAAATAATCAACAAGAATTGACCAAAGATAGAGAAGATCAAGGTCAAACAATAGAAAACAAAAGCAAGATGAAGATTAGAAGTCAAGAAACAAATAAAATATTTTTGGTATTTTTTCAATATTAAAATAAAACTTGAATTAAAATAATAAAGAAATGTCAAACTTCAAACTCAATTCAAATCAACTTTGAAAAGTCCAAGTGAATTATCCCAAGTTCAACAAGGTCAAACAAAGTTTGACAAAAAATTTCAGCATTTTTAGAAGTCAGAAACTATTTTAAATCAATTAAAAATGCATAAAAATAACCTAATTGAACTAAAATCTCAAATAAATCTCAAATCAATTAATAAGTTGATGAGAATATTAACCAAAGGCTACGATCTTGGTGCCAATCGAAAGCTGGGGTGATGTACATCACCCCTGTACCAACCAAATCCACTCTAAGTTTCTACACTAAGAGAAATCAGAGATGGAATTTTTGTGGTGTTCAAATGAACTTAATGGATTTTGAAAATTTGAAGCTCAAGAATGTTGCCTCTATGCAGAGGACTTCAGATCAGACAACAACATCAAGAAATAACCAGTATATGAGTAGATTCGGAGAAATTAGAATGTGAGGTAAACCTCTGATTTGTAGAGTTTGGAGACACAATTTCTTGCTATGGATGCTTGCAGTTTGTTCTTTGTATCAAAAGGAAGAAGGCTAAGGAACTTTAGATCAAGAAAACAATCAATGAAATTGAATTCTAGATCTGAAAAATTGAGAGAAAATTGGTGAGTTCCTTTGGAGTGAGGGTGAGAATTCAATTGTGCAGCATTTGGGGCGCCTTTAGGTTCCTAAAATGAGAAGCCTGAGCAATGTATTTATAGCAAAATGTAGTTGAATGCATGAGTATTTCGTGTACATGGATGGAAAGGGCCTCCATGCATGGGCCTGTACAGGTGCATGGAGGGCCCAATTCCAATTGGAAATGAATGCTTATCATCAGCAAAAGTGCTTTGTACGTGCGATAATGTGTACTGAGCTCATGCAATGCGTTTTCAATAAGTTTCCAAAAAATGCACTAAATATTTATCCTCTTCGACAATGACATTTCCAACAACGAAACAATAGCCTTATGGGTAATGTTTGGAAAGCTTTTGGCATGAGGATCAAATGTTATGTTGACCAAAACTTTATTTGGAAATGGGAATTCGATGAAAATTGATGCGTTAGCTTGACGAAACCGCTTCGTTGTTATTTCAAATCTTTTCGCTTGAAGCTTTGACTCTGTCAAAACGCCTACGTTGAAAAGAGCTTTGTTGAGATCCATAAATCTGATGTCCCAGGCTTCGACAAGGAATATTTGTTTACCCAAAGGGAAGATTCCAACAAAACAGCTTCGACACAGCCATCTTTTCATTTATTCTCCATAACGCAACACTTCCAAAGAACTTCAACCATCTGTCGAAATCTCCAGTTAACAAATTGCCTTCAGGAAATGTCTATATCGAATTACTGTAGAAATGGTCATCTTTTGTGGTCACCAGATTTCGACCTTAGCTGCCCCCCAATTCCAACAAAGCCTTAAGTCTTGCAATAAGGGCTTTGTATTCTACTTCGTTTTTAGAACAAACGGGACCTTCGATTCTATTTGAGTTTTGGCGAAATTCTGTCAGGAGAAATAACATGATCCCAACCCCACTTCCGTCCTTATGAGTGGCACCGTCGAAGAAAAATCTCCAAGGTTTCGACTTAACTTGAAGTTGAGGATCTTCGACCACACCTGGCCACATCAATGAGCATAGGGGCTCCTAGAAGCTTTTGGTCCTGTGATTGCTCAAGCTACAAAACAAACAAAGTTAGTGACATATTTTTGTGCTTTTGGTTAGTAAATAAAATGAGAAAATCAATAATATACAATTCAAGCATGCTTGGTGATCTCAAACCAAATCACACAAGTCCCAACCCAAGGGTTAAGGAACCAAGATGATATGATCCTTGAGACAAATGCAATGAGCAATGATATGATGCCATGAGGGATCTTAGGGTCAAAATTGGTGTCTTACAGCGTCTAGCCACTACTGGTAAGTATGCGTACTGCTTTGCAACTATTCTGTTTTTGAACTTTGTTTCAAAGGTTTCAGCAATATCATCTGAGAGTAAGGATAAAGCAGTTACCGGAGTGTGAGAGGAGGATCCTCTTGCAGTTCTTTTTCCATATGCTCTTGACGCCATTTGAGAGTTGTTTGTAAGGAGATTATAGGGTTTTATGTGGAAGAGAGTGATAGAGAGAGGGAGAAGACCAAATGATCAAATGAATTGATTATGTAGAAAAAATTCTTGAAAACTGAGTCGACCTAATTAAGACTCGGATGAGCAGTTTCTAGCATCAAAGAATCAACGCATGGGTCGACCTAGTGGGACCCAAATTTAATGCAGTCTCTGCATTGGGCAGCAAAGAGTCGACTCACACGTGTAATGAGTCGACACACTTATGTTTGAAATCCCAAAAGAATAGATTTTGGGTAGCGATGAGTCGACGCATGGGTCGACCTGTTGGGACCCAAAGGAAATACAAGGATTGAGTTCTCATTAATGAGTTGACTCATGGGCCGACCAGTTGGGAGCCAAGGGAAATACTGGGATTGAGTTCTCAGTGATGAGTCAACTCATAGGTTGACCTGTTGGGACCCGTGTTAGTTGTTAGAAGACATGAGATTCAAAAATTATCCTAATGTTGATGCATGTTAAATATGATACCTAAGCAAGTCCAAGCATAATTCAAGCATAGAAATGGATCACATTTAGTTCAAACCAACAAAATGAATATCAAGAATTACATAGAACAAGTATATACATACATAGTTGATCAATATAGGTCAAATGGATAGGAACGATATTACCTCCAATGGTGATAGACGACGAGTGCCCTCACATAGTCCGCACTTATAAATCAAGGAATAGATAGGCATGATATATATATTTAAATGCGATCCGACATATCGAGAACACCAAGTTCCCTACGGATGTGGAAGAAAGGCTTTGTCGCCAGTGGTTTTGTGAAAATATCGGCAAGTTAATTTTTGGTATTAATATGCTCGAAGACAACATCACCTTTCTCAACATGATCCCAAAGGAAGTGGTGTCGAATTTCAATATGTTTAGTGCATGAATATAGTATAGGATTTTTGGTTAAATTGATGGTGCTTGTGTTGTCACAAAAAATGGGAATACGTTCAAGTTGAACATTGAAGTTGAGTAATTGTTGTTTGAGCCACAAAATTCGAGCGCAACAATTACCTGCAACAATGTATTCCACCTCGGTTGTTGACAAAGCAACTGAAACTTACTTTTTGCTGTGCCAACTCACTAAGGAATTCGAATAAAAATGACAAGTGTCACTGGTGCTTTTCCTATCCGATTTGCAACCGACAAAGTCGGAATTGGAGTAACCAACCAAAGAGCAATCACTTCCCTTAGAGAACCAAATCCCATACTTTGAAGTACCACAAAGGTATCTAAGTATGCGCTTGATGGCTTTTAAATGTGATTCTTTGGGACATGATTGATACCTAGCACACATACATACACTAAACATAATTTCTAGTCGAGATGCGGTAAGATAAAGGAGAGATTCGATCATACCTCTATACCTTTTTATATCTACGGCCTTACCATTTTCATCTCGATCCATATTAATAGAAGTATGCATTAGAGTGTCGATTACTTTGGAGTTTGCCATATCAAAGCGCTTAAGTAGCTCATTACTATACTTCGTTTGGCTCACAAAAGTTCCTTCTTCAAGTTGCTTGATTTGAAGTTCGAGGAAGTAATTTAGCTCCCCCATCATGGTCATTTCAAATTCTCCCTGCATCAACTTAGAGAATTCCTTGACCAAATTTATGTTAGTAGATCCAAAAATAATGTCATCTACATAGACTTGAACAAAAATAGAGTGTTTTCCTTGACGCATAATAAAAAGGGTAGTATCAACCTTCCCTTTTGAGAATCCTTGCTCTAGTATAAATTTGCTAAGACGTTCATACCATGTGTAAGACCCCAATTTTGACCCTAAGATCCCTCATGCAATTTCATCATATGCATTAACATTGGGATCATACCTTGGCATCCTCCTTACCCCTTTTCATTGGGTTTGTTTTAGGAGAGATTACCAAGCACTTTGTGATTATATCATACTTGTATATTATCATTTTACTAACCAAAATGCCAAAAATATGTCTTTGTATCTATCTAACTCTTTTGTAGGTAGGGCATGATCTCATTGATTCATTTATCACATCTAGGGTTTAAGACCCTCATGAACAAAGAGCACCACCAAGAATTGATGCAAGAACGGTTATGAACATCCCAAATGTTTCTACATGTTATATTTATCAAGTTTGCTTCAAGAGTTTGGGTGTGATTTGCCTTGGAAACCCTAGTTTGACTGGGTATCTTGAGTAACTTCTCCAATAAGCTATCTCATAAATTGATCAAATTTCTCAAAGTTAACTTCAAATTTCATAATCTTATGCATATATGATCTACCATGAGCCAAGAAAGTCAAGAGAATTGGAAATTAGCAAGTTGGTTGATGGTGGTTGGCCAAATGAATTCATATGATTAAAATTGGATCTCCCTAGACCCTATCTCCTACAATTTTCACCATATGAAAATGATTCCAAGAGAAAACTTACTCTAAATGACATTATAAACAACTTTAATGTTAATACATAGAGCTAGTTTTGCTTGGAAAATCATTTTCTATGTTGAAACATTATAGGTCATTTTGTCTAAACCCTAATTTGAAAGTCAACTTCCCAAGGCCATAACTTGCTCAATTTTTATGAGATGAAAGATTTACAAGTTGCACAATAAAATTCAATGTGTCTAATTCAACTTTGATGTTTGTAGTGGGAGCAAATTCAACTTCTTTGAACATGTGATATGAGGCTACATTATAGGTCACTTTTGACTTATACCATTGATCAAGTGATTTTGCAAAACTTCAAAAATGCATAACTCTATCATTTCAAATTCAAATGACATGAAATTGGTGACCATTTTGAAGGTCTTTGAGAGAGATACAACTTTTATGAAGACACTTTTATCATTTGAAGCTCCTATAAAAAGTTAAGCAAATTGGAATATTGAGACATATGGCTTGACACTTAAAAAAAATTGATATGCCAAAATTTTCCAAACTTCCACCTAATAATTATCCAAGTTCCAAGCTCCAAATGAAAAAGTGTTCAACATCAAACTTGTTCCTCTTGATCTCACCTTTCCAAAGAGCTAAAATTCATGCATTTTGGATGAGAAATACATAGGTTGTGCATGGCTTAAACAGGCTAATATCATTTGGCATAGATCAATCTTCAAGTGACAATGCACAATTGCCTTGCATTCCAATCCATCTCCAAAGCATCTGATCATTCATTTGGACTTTCAAACTATCATTTCATGGGCCTATGCGCGCCCATGCACCATGATTTCATCATTTGCCAAATTTGGAAGGTTGAAAAGAGTGTGCAAATATCACATGGATTTGGCTATATATACAGCTGCATTTGCTCAGAATTGACACACCTTGCGCCAGCTTTGAATCCCCATTGAAAACCCTTCACACTAAGAGGATAAACCTGATTAATTCACTTGAATTTGAGCTTGAATCTCCATTATTTTGGAATTCAATTCTCCAGGAATCCATTGCTTCTAAGCCTTTCCTTTCCTCTCCTGCAAGCAATTGAAGTGAAGCCAAGCACGATTCAGATCAAGATCTAGCAAGCTCAGACCTCCATTAAAGGTAATTTGCAGAATTTTTCAACTCTTTGATTCTCCTTGTTTCTTGCTCAATTCCATTCATTCTTGTGTTGTATGAAGTCCTACCAATGTAGGCAAGAAGATTGAGTTGCTTTGAGGTCAAATCGAAGCAACTCAAATCATGAACCTCATTTTTCAATTCCACATATCTCTCAATATAGTTGGAATTGGATGAATTGGAGGTGATATTCGTGCTCAATGATGTTTTATCTTTAAAATCATGTCCCTGTTTGAAATTTTGGTGATGGTTCATGTTGACCAGTCCGGTGAAGCTCACCGGAGAAGACAACCGGAGCTCTGGCTCCGGTGATGATGTGTCTTTGGTCTAAACCGTGTGATTCATGCTCCACGTTCTAATCATAGTCGTCCCTTGTGAATACCACATTTGCAGCACGTTTGACTAAGGCATTGGTGGAACGCGTGTTTTGGATCAGCAGATCTGCCACCTCAATTAATGAGGGAGATCTGATGGTCCACGTATTTTAGCATTTTCTGAATTTCCATTTAATTTCATTTTCTTCAATAATTCATAATAAATTTAATATTGATCCAAAAAATATGGGACTTTCACAAAAAAAAATCAAATATTTTTCTCTTCCATATTCTGAATTAAAATTATTTTTTGGATCATTATTAATATTTTTCACGAATTAATTGATTTTTCATTTGTTTTTAATTGTTTAAAAATATTTTTAAATGTCCAAAAACTATGAAAATTTTTCTCCAAGGTCCTTTGACCTTGTTTGACCTATGATAAATCTCATGGCCATTTATTTGGTGTTTTGATGAAATTTTAGGATTTGGACCAAACATATTTGAATTTAATGCATTATTTTAATATTTTTAATTGAATAAATGTCATTTTAATTATGTTGACCATTTGTATTGACTTAATTGAGTTTCTTATTTGTTGTTGGGCCTTGGTCAAGGTTGGTTTGACTTTTTCAAGTTAATATTATTGGATTTAGGGGATTGATGGAATGTACATTCCATCTCCCAAAATGAATGAATAATATTAATTTGGTAAAAGTCCTCCTTTGACCAATTTGTGATCGCATTCATCCCTTTCCCTCTTCATCTAATTCCCCTTCTTCATCCATTCATTTTCAATTGGCCAATGACATCTCAAAATCCTAATGCTAGTTGATTGAAAGATTAACATGAGTATGGATGAGATTAGGCCACACCTTTTGCATATTTTTGTGTGTGGTATGCTTAATGAGCATAGTTCTTAATACTATGTCTCCAACATGCCTTAACACCAAAAGTTTATTGTCCGACCTCAAATAGTTGTGACTTCTACATAAGTTCAATTACGATTGCTTAACATAGCGCTAAACTTGTGACACAAAAGGCATAAGCATTCTAGTTAGTGAGATTGTAAGTCTCCCCTCTTCCATGGTATTGTATGGAAACTTGACCTTCTTTCCTTCCTTTGGAAGATGTTTTGGTTCAAGGATCCATGCTTGTGGCAAGTGGGTTGAGTGTTCTCCAAAGAATGTATTGAAATCAAAAAGCAAAACAAAACTAACTACTAACTTACTAACCATTGACTTTTAATTTCAAGTCTTTACTTTGATGCAATTTACTTTTAGCACTTTACTATCATTTGTCATTATACATGTCATTCTAATTGTTTATGTTAATGTAATTTTCACTTTGTCCACTTGGACCAATATTGTGTGATATTATTTTGTTTGTGCCTCCCACTGCTTATTGCATTCGCTTCATTGTCCTTTTTCTTGCTGAAACTGCTGCCATACCTCCTACTCGTCGATGCCTCATCTTTCGACAAACATCCCTCTCGGACTCCTTCCTCAAGCCTCATCCCCGTGTTTACCATCTCGGTAAAGTCACTGGGGGCACTAGCAATCATTCGTTCATAATAAAATGAACTCAGGGTCTTCAGAAAGATCTTTGTCATCTCTTTTTCCTCCAAAGGAGGAGTGATCTGGGCAGCCAATTCCCTTCATCTCTGCGCATACTCTTTAAATGTCTCCTTATCTTTCTGAGACATAGACCCCAGCAGGTCTCTATCAGGCGCCATGTCCACGTTGTACTTATACTGCTTGATAAAAGCCTCTCCCAGGTCATTGAAAGTGCGAATGCTTGCACTATCTAACCCCATATACCAACGGAGCACAGCACCGGTCAAACTGTCTTGGAAATAATGAATCAACAGTTGATCATTATCGGTCTGAGTAGACATCTTGCGAGCATACATCACTAAATGACTGAGTGGACAAGTGTTCCCTTTATACTTTTCAAAGTCAGGCACTTTGAACTTCACCGGGATCTTGACGTTGGGCATTAAACACAACTCAGCATCACTCTTTCCAAACAAATCCTTACCCCTTAGCATCTTCAATTCCTTGTGCAGCTTAAGAAACTGATCTTTTATTTCATCCATTTTCTCGTAGACACCCGGACCCTCAGACGTCTCGGAGTGATAAATGGTGTCCTCTACATGAGGTAAGGTGTGAACAACGGGAGGTGGCACGGACATGACCGGGCTAGATGCCGGCATGGAAGAAAAAGTAGGCGCAAAGCCTTCAGGTATAAAGTTGGACGACATTCCCCACGGGAATTTGGCAGGCATAGTGGGCGCAAAATAAGCGGTAGCAGCAGGCATGGTAGAGGTAGCCACCTCTGAAATAATTGTCCTCGCAGGAGGAGTTGTAGGTGTTGGAGAAGATTGACTCTGAGCAGCAAGATTTGACTCCATTGTGGCAGTCAGGCGGGCGATCTCGTCCTTCAGCTCTCTGTTCTCTTGCTCTAGATGCTCCATAATTTTGAAGTGATTGACGCGGGTGTTGTATCGATGAGTCTGCTTGGCTAAAGCACAGAAGAAACACCAATGAGACATCTGGCGAATGAGAAACCTGCTTATGCAAATGATGCATGAAATGCAATGCTTGATTATTTATTTTTGTTTTCAAGGAACTTACCATATCATTTACAAACATATATATATCAATAATTGCAATAATTTTTATATGACCAAAAATCTCTTTTCATTTATATAATTGGAAGGATTACACTGACTACAATTTCAGAAACCAAATGAAAAATACAAGAGAAAAGGAGACTAGTCATCCAAAGGATCCCTAACAACAATGTCAAAAACCCTAGCTGAAGGCGCGTACTTCCTTCGAATACGACGGATCTCGGTCTCAAAAGAAGCCTTCATCTGAGTCTTCTCGAGGACAAGCTGGTCAACAATCTTCTTCCAAGCAACGGAAGATTGAGGCACGCTAGAAGATGAAACATCTGGCTCTCTATGTCTCTTCGTCACTCGGTCTTCAAGTAACTCAATGAGTGCATCTTTGTCCTTAGACTCCAATTGCAACTCTTCATGCTTTTTGTTCAAAGCACGGAAATGCTCTTCCCACATGTCCTTCTCTTGCTTCATCTTGACGAGCGCGTCTTCCAACTCCTCTACATCTTGGTTAGGGAGAGTTAATGGCTCAACCACAACCATAGACATAGGTCTTTCACAAGGATAAGGAATCTTCAACTCCAAAGCTCTCTTCTTCACCCGAAGAGTGTAAGCTTCCAAAGCTACACAATTGCACGAACCAAGCTCGGATCTTCCTTACCTATGCACATTATGCCAAGCATGCACAATCTTTTGCTTCAAATGTTGGGGATCTTTACCCTCTTTATAGAAATTACCTTCTAACAAAGTGTTATTAGGTTTGTCTCTCAAGGGGAACCCAAGTTGACGACGAGCCAAAGCAAGCTTGTAGTTAATTCTTCCTTGGGTACCAATGAGAGGCACATTAGAGATTTACCACAACTATCAATAATCTCCAAACTGCTTAAAGACGGATCATACCAAACTATATCATCATTAGTGAGAGACATAAGTCTCTTAGACCACCTTAGACATTGTTTGTTCTCCATAAAAACAGGTGTCTGAGGCAAGTGCAAAATAAACCACTTGTACAAAAGAGGAATGCAACAGACAATGGTTCCACCACCCTTAGAATTCCTTAGATGCAAAGAGAAATACATATCACCCAACAAAGTAGGCACAGGATTCCCAATCAAGAAAATTCTAATGGCGTTAACATCAACAAAACTGTCGTTGTTAGGGAATAAAGCTAATCTATAAATGAGAAACACAAAGATAGCTTCAAAAGCATCCACACTACCGGCTTGAGCAAAGGTAGTAGCTTCCTTGATGACGAAATCAGATGGCAACCCAAACAATCCTCCTTTCATCCCCCAATGAACCTTTATCTCTGACTTCTTCAAGTGAAGAGCTTCAGCAATAAGATTAGATCGGGGAATCTCCTCCAATCCACTAAAAGGAACTCTACTAGAAACGGGTATCCCCAAGAGATGAGAATACTCCTCTAATGTAGGCACAAGCTGAAAATCTGGGAAAGTGAAACAACGGTAGAGAGGATCATAGAACTGCACCAACACACTCAAGAGTCCTTCAACACATCAGCAAATAAGATAGACAAAAGCTTCCCATGACGTTGTTTGAAGTCCAAGGGATCTAATATAAAATATGCTAGCTTCCTTAACTCTTTCAAGTCTGAACATCTAAAACTGTACTTCTTAGTGTTCCTTCATCCATAATCCATGGTCTAAAAATATTTGCAAATGATACCTTAGTTCCTTGAAATTTTCGTGTGATGAATGTTATGATGCGCATGAATGCATGAATGCAACAATCACAAATAAGGGATCACACACAAGGAAAACAAAGGTCAAGGGATGAATCAAGTCATTGTCAAGATCAATCATCCATTTTGGTGGATTATGGTTTACACCTTATCAACACCCAAGTTCCATTGATATTGGCAAGACTTGATTGGATCAACCAAGAATCAAGGGTTTGTTGTAAGTCACGAGCATGGAGTCTGGGTAAGAACCATCCCAAAGGAGTGAACTAAGGATAAAAACATGTAGATCATGTTCTAAAAAGTTCCTAGGGTCTTAATTCCATCTATCGGATATTACAGGTTAAGATGACTGACTCATCGACCCATAATATTCTCAAGAGAAACTCGTCTGAATGTAGTATCGCGTAACAACTGTTATCAAGTCTACACTTGGACAGTTTCCGCACTACATCCTAAATAGTCCAAAAGGGGGTAAATGTTCTATGGTCCTCAGCTTCTCAGACCCAAATTAGAGATAGTAATGCCTAACCACAAATACTTGTGTGACATTTCCAAATCCAAAAGAGTCTCCACTGAGCAGATGGATCTCAAGCCAACTTGTTAAGGACTACTCCACACAAGTCGAACATGACTATACCATACTCATATCTTAAATGCACTCAAGTTCGGGTTAGAACTTATCTCACCACTCAAAGATCACCAAGTACAACAAGCAGATTATATCATACATACATATATACAAACATCACATATATACAAATACACACAAAAAGTAGGCTAAACCCACTGGAGACTACTCCCCGGTAGAGTCGCCACTTAATTTCTGTAGCGGTAAATTCATGATCATCAAGCTATGGATAAGCTAGACATCAAATAACAAGAGTCGCCACCGCGCTTTTATTGTTTCCAAGGGAAAAGGGAAAAAGTACGAACAAAATCCAAAAGTAAGAAGTTTTCAAATCAAAACTAATAAAATGTCAGAGATTACAGGTAAGGGGGTTGGTTACACAGAGGGAAGGTGTTAGCACGCAAAGTGTCCTAGGTACTCCTAGGGAGCCCTTTTTGTGTGCATATGTATTTAGTACAAAAATGATGTTTACAAACAAATAAAATGGGGGGATGAGAAAAGAATTCATTAATTATATTTTTGTGTTTGACAAGCCCTTCGGACTTGTGCCTACGTACCAACATAAAAATGAAGGATCAAAATCTCGTAGTTCGTGATACAAATTTGAAAGTGGGTGCATTGCTTTTAACAAAAATTAAGTTTGAAAGGCACAAAGGCCTAAAATGGTTTGAATGAGTTAGTTCTTTTTAGCTTTTTTGAAAGTTTAAGTCAAGTATAGTTAAGTTTATTTACAAATTTTATTTAAGAAAAGAAGTTTGAAAATACAATGGCATAAGGCCAAAGTTTCTATCTTTTTGCAAAATGGTCAAAGTTTAGAACAAAATAAGTTCAATCAAAGAAGATTTTGAAAAGAGAGGGAGAGATTTTGAAATTAAAGAAATGGGGAGAAGATGAAGGGACTAATACTATGCACAAAATTAAAAGTTAAGAGTTGAAAAGATCTGACCAAATGGATAGCAATCCAATAGACAAGAATGTCAATAGAAACCCATAATTCCCTTGGACAATTAGAATCAAGCAACACACAAATGCACTATTATATTATCTTGAAGAGTAGAGGCATCAAGTAAAGATATCCACATCCAAGCTTTAGCCACTCCATGATCTTCTTCAAAATTATCCCATGTAACAGATGAATTCCACAAGTCACAAGTTCAAAATAACAGCTTCACAATGACCATGTTGCAGATGAACTCAGAGGGATCTTGAAAGATGTATCAGATGTAGTTCCAAATTGCAAGCACTTGGTTTCTTAATAAGTTGGCATTGGCCAAGTCCTTTAGCATAGGAATGTTGCCTAAGTTCTAAGTCCATTTGTCCAAGACAAGCCAACAGTCCACACAAAAGTTTTTTAGGGTTTTTGCTGTTATTATGTACATTAATGGTCAAAGACCACACTAACAAGCAAAGTATATATAAACAAGATATATCACACAATATGGTCCAAGTGGACAAAGTGAAAATTGCATTAACATAAATAATTAGAATGATATGAACAATGGCAAATGAATAAAGGCTAGAATTAAATGACATTAAAGTAAATGGTTTGAAATTAAAAGTTAGTTGTTAATGGGTTAGAAGTTAGTATTGTTTTGCTTTTGCTTTTCATTTTAAGACATTCTTTGGAGAACACTCAACCCACTTATCACAAGCATGGATCCTTGAGCTAATACATCTTCCAAAGGAAGCAAAAAAGGCCAAGTTTCCACACAATACCATGAAAGAGGGGAGACTTACAATCTCACTAACTAGAATGTTATGCCTTTTATGTCACAAATTTAGCGCTATGTTAAGCAATCGTAATTGGACTTATGTAGCAGTCACAACTATTTGAGGTCGGACAATAGTATTTTGGTGTTAATGCATGTTTGAGACATAGTATAATGGACTATGCTCATGAAATATACCACACACAAAAAGAGATATGCAAAAGAGGTGGCCTAATCTCATCCATACCCATGTTAATTTTTCAATCAACTAGCTTTAGGACTTGGAGATATCATAGACCAAATGAGATGAATGCATAAAGAATGGGAATGAGATGAAGAGGGAATGGAATGGATCAAAACTCAAATTGGTCAAAGGAGGACTTTTACCAAATTAATATCATCCATTCATTTTGGGAGATGGAATGTACATTCCATCAATCCCCTAAATGCAATGATATTAACTTGACAAAGTCAAATCAACCTTGACCAAGACCCAACAACAAGAGTCAAACACAAACAAGTCATCACAATTGGTCAACAAAATTATTTGGCATTTATTCAAATTAAAAATACTAAAATAAGGCATTTAAATTAAATATGGTTTGTCAAATTCCTAAAACCTCATCAAAACACCAAATAAATGGCCATGAGATTTATCATAGGTCAAACAAGGTCAAAGGACCTTGGAGAAATTTTTTTAGAATTTTTAAAGACTTAAAAGTATTTTTAAACAATTAAAAATAAACACAAAATCATGAAAAATATTAATAATGATCCAAAAAATAATTTTTATTCAGAATATGAAAGAGGAAATTATTTGAAATTTTTTGGGGAAACTCTCATATTTTTTGGATCAATATTAAAATTAATATGAATTAATGAAAATAAAAGGAATAAAAGAAAATCAGAAAATAACAAAAAAAACGTGGACCACTTGATCTCCCTCATTAATTGAGGTGGCAGATGAAGTGGTCCTCAGCGCGTTTTCCACCATGGACTTAAGTCAATGCGCCACATGAATGGTAATCAGAACCAACGCGTGAGATTAAAACAATTTGAAACTGATCAATGACTCTGAACACTTCCAGCGCATCGCCGGAGTCCAAAGGCCGGTCATCTTCTCCGGTGACCCTGGGCGAATTTGTTCACTCATCACCATCAAGAAAATGAAAAAGGAGGACATGATCTGAAAGAAAAAATAGCGTAGAGCACGAATTTGACCTCAATTTTAACTAACTCCACATATATAGAAAGATATGAGGAGTTGAATTTTGAGGTGTGTCAACTGAGTTGCTTCGATTTGACCTCTAAGCAACTCAATCTTCTTGCCTACATTGATAGGACTTCAGACAACCAAATATCCAAGAGAATTAGGTGGAATTTAGAGAGAATCGAAGAGATGAAATTTTCTAGAAAATACCTTCAATGCTGGTCTGGATTCACTTGTTCTTGCTTTGGCCCGTGCTTGATCTTGCTCAGGATGCTTGCAGAAGTAGATTAGAATGCACAAAAGGTCTTGGATCCCTGGAGTTTGAATCTCAAAACAGTGAGATTCAAACTCAATTCCAAAGGAAATTCTCAGGATTATCCTCTCAAATGGAAGGGTTTGGTGTTTGGGATCAAAGCTGGTGCGAAGGAGTCCCTAATTCTGAGCATATGGTGCTTTATTTATAGTTGAATCACATGATATTTGCACCTTACAATTGAGTTTCCAAAATTGGCAATGAGTGATGCATGTGCGCATGGGCGTGTACAGGCCCATGAGATCATTCCATTTGATCCATAATTGAGTGTGAACAAATCTGAAATCAAATTGGAGTGCTAGGCAATTGTACATGGAAGCTTGAAGTTTGATTTTTGCCAAATGATGATGCAATGTTCAACCCATACGCAGCCCTAGCAAATCTTGTCCAAAATGGATGGAATTGGACTTTTTGGAAAGGTTAGATCAAGAGGAACAACTTTCATGTTCAACACCTTTTCATTTGGAGCTTGGAACATGGAGAATTTTGAGGTGGAAGTTTGAAAATTTCAACATATTGAAATTTTTTCTAAGTGTCAAGCCATATATCTCAATATTCCACCTTGCTTAACTTTTCATGTGAGCTTCAAATGAGAAAAGTGTCTTCATAAAAGTTGTAGCTCTTTCAAATACCTTAAAAATGGTCAAAAATTGCATGTCATTTGGATTTGGAATGATAGAGTTATGCATTTTTGAAGTTTGGAAAAATCACTTGTTCAATGGTATAGGTCAAAAGTGACCTATAATGTAACCTCATATCGCATGCTCATAAAAGTTGAATTTGTTGTCACTCCGAACATCAAAGTTTAAATAGACAGCTTTAATTTTATTATGCAACTTGGAAATATTTCATCTCATAAAAATTGAGCAAGTTATGGCCTTGGGAAGTTGACTTTCAAATTAGGGTTTAGACAAACTGACCTATAATGTTTCAATATAGAAAATGATTTTTCAAGAAAAACTAGCTCTAGGTATCAACATGAAAGTTGTTTGTAATGTCATTTAGAGTAACTTTTCTCTTGGAATCATTTCCATATGATGAAAAGTGTAGGAGATAGGGTCTAGGGAGACCCAGTTTTGATCAGATGAATTCATCTGGCCAACCACCATCAACCAACTTACTAACCTTCAATTCTTTGGACTTTCTTGGCTCATGATAGATCATATATGCATAATATGATGAATTTTGAAGTGTACCTTGAGAAACTTGATCAAATGGTGAGATAGCTTGTTGGAGAAGTTACTCAAGATACACAGCCAAACTAGGGTTTCCAAGGCAAATCACCCTCAAACTCTTGAAGAAAAATTGATCAATATGACATGTAGGAATCAATGGAACTCATATATGATGCTTATAACCATTATTGTATCAATTCATGGTTGTGATCTTTGCCATGAGGGTCTCAAACCCTAGATATGAACTTGATAGATCAATGGAGATCATGCCCTACCTACAAAAGAGTTAGGCAAATACAAAGACATATTTTTGTATTTTGGTTAGTAAAATGATAATATACAAGTATGATACAATCACATAGTGCTTTGTGATGTCTCCCAAAACAAACCCAATGAAGGAGGGGTAAGGAGAATGCCAAGGTATGATCCCAATGCTAATGCATATGATGAAAGTGCCTGAGGGATCTTAGGGTCAAAATTGGGGTCTTACAACGGGTAACCCATCATCTAGGTAATTCTTGTCACCCTACACCAAAAGGAAAAAAACACATTTGCGAAAACCTAATTTCACGTCATCTAGGTGATGGTTTCTTCTTCCCTCATCAAGCCCTAGTCTCCCTTGATCTTCCAAACTCTATTGAACATACTGACAACTCTTAGGTCTCTAATCCTGTTTTATCTCAAAACCTAATTTAATCTTTAGGAAATTATACTAAGGTCCAACTATCTCTTAATTCTCACCACTCCCTTATTTTCTCCTTAGTTCCCATGTTCCACCTATAAACTTATTTTTCTTTTTAAATTAAGTAATTAAAAACAATATAAATTCTAATTATTTAATTATTATAATCCTTTTATCACCCCACCAATGCTCTCACTACACCCTACCATATACACATACAACTCATAATATATTTAATTAAAGTGTATCACATACTAAATAATTAAATAAAATATGAATAATTTAATTAAAATTAATTTATCAAATTTCAGGGTGTTACATTTGGTGTGAAGCAGGTACTTGTCGATTCGCACATGTATTTTGTACTTTTTGATTGTTGTATTCTTAACAAGATGCTTTTGTTTAGGTTGATCTTCTGGTTGATCATTGTCAGCTTGGTCCAGTTATTATGTGCAAGAAAGCAACATGTGTTAGGTTAGCACAGTCACTTTTTGAACACCTTTTTCTACTTGGTGTCAAACCTATTAGGTTGCAGGTAATGGGCTTTAGTTTCCAACCGAAAATTCATTAATAAAGCTATTTTGAATTTATATCTCGTATTTGTTAACAATTTGCTTCGTTAGTTCTGTCTTGATTAGAATATCCTATTAAAACTTAGAACCACAAGATTGGTGAATAATGGAGATATTGAGTGGGAAGAGGGAAGGAGAGTGAGAAAGAATTGAGGGTGATAATATTAAATTTATTTTATCAACAATAGATAAGGACTCCCCTTGGAATTTATACACAAAACAGTTGGATTGGGATACAAGTTACAATATCAAATAACTTACAAACTAAACTCTCGGACATGTAACTAGTTACACAAAACCTGTAACCGATTACAGATTTTGAAAACTCTAAAAATAGAAACACTAGTAACCGATTACTTCAAATGTGTAACCGGTTACACCAACACTAGAATCACTTTTTTCTTAGCTTATTTGACCATTTGACATACCTGTAACCAGTTATATACCCATGGTCGGTTATAACACTTGAATTATCAAAATTCTCTTAACGTACCATCTTAATTCAAGTGCTCCAAGTCTTATATTCTCATGTTCATCTTCAACCTCTTTAACACTTCAATTGTGACTCCCTTGGTCAATAAATCAGCAACTTATTCTATGCTTCGACAATATCTCAATCTTAACCTTCCTTCATTAACAAGTTCCCACAAGTAGTGAAACCTCATATCAATGTGTTTTCTCCTCCCATATGCAATTGGGTTCTTATCAAGATTTATTGCGAAAATGTTATCAACTAAGAGTGTTACAACATCACCCTCATCGTTGTCTAGCTCCTTCAATAGATTCATTAGCCACACGTCTTGGCACGCATATGACAGAGCAATAATGTACTCGACCTCACAAGACGATAGTGCAACTACTGATTCCTTTTTCGAACACCATGATATTGGTGTTTCGCCAAACATAAAGATGTATCCAATTGTAGACTTTCAATCATCTTTATCTTCGCACCAATTGGAATCAGTAAAACTAAGTAAATTGCATTTTATGCTCGTGTTTGTTGTGGGAAAGAGAATTTTGCAGCCAATCGATCCTTTGACGTATCTTAGAATCCTCTTGACTGCTGCCAAGTGAGACCCCTTCATCCTCTCCATGTATCTACTTACAATATTAACACTAAATGCCAAGTCCGGTCGCGTATTGCTCAAGTAATGCAAGGCTCAAATCAACCTCCTATACTGATTTGGATTAACGTCTTGCTCATCCTCATTTTTAAAAAATTGTAGCATTGGTTTAGCCGAAGTAATGGCATCATTATAATGCTCCATTTCAAACTTCTTCAATATTCCAAGTGCATACCTTCTTCGGTGCATGAGCAGTCCCCTTTTGGACTTGTGAAATTCAATACTAAGGAAGTATGTCATGAAGCCAAGGTAGGTCATCTCAAACTCTTTTATAAGCTCACTCTTGAACTTAGAAATTCATTTTTCGTTGATGTTCGCAATCATCAAGTCATCTATATATGGACAAAGGATAATCACCTTTTCACATGTATTTGTCTTCACATACACGCAATGTTCGGATACACATTTCTTGAAGCTAGTCTCCTTTAAGAAACCATATATCCTCTTGTTCCAAGCTCTTAGAGTTTGCTTAAAATAGTACAATGCTTTCTTCAACTTGTATAACTTTAACTATTTATTTCTCACAACAAAACCATGGGGTTGTTCTACATATACCTCTTCCTCAAGCGGTCCATTCAAAAATGCATATTTGATGTCCATTTGATAGATGGACCAATTGTTGTTATTTTCAATAGCAACAACTAGCCTAATCTTTTCAATCCTAGCAACCGGTGTGAATACCTATTTAAAGGCAATGACTTCTCTTTGCAAGAATCCCTTTGTAACTAATCGATCCTATTGCTTAATTATTTCACCCTTGGGATTTTCCTTCACTTTGAACACCCATCTCACACCAATTGACTTTTTCCTGTCCGATAGATCAACCAACAACAAAGTATTATTCTTCTCAATAGATTTCAGCTCCTCCTTCATAGCACAAATCTATTTTGGATCACTTAAAGCCTCTTCCATTTTAGTAGGTTTAGATTCGGTCATAAGTGCAAAATGGACAAAATCACCATCATCATTGACTTTATAGTCTCTGAATAGCTCGCAATCTTGGAGTCTTTGAGGAAAACCTCTTTGTCTTGTTGATATTCTCACATTATCTTCAATTTTGGCTTTGATGATGGACGTTTTTGCACTCTCAAATTCTGCAAAAACTGAATTTTCAATGTTGTAATCGGTTACAGCTTTTTGGTAACCAGTTACAGGATGTTGTAGTTGCTTTATCTCGTAAAAAACGATGTCTAGGATGATCACAACCCTTATGTTTTATACATCATACAACTTGTAACCACCGGTGGAGTGATACCCTACAAGTTGGAAAAAGGCGTAGACCTAAAAGGTGTTCAAAAACTCAATCCAAGCATCTGAACCAATCTTGGTAGGGCCTACCACAAGTTTATCGTTCACGCGTAGACCCAAAAGCATACTTACATCTTCCAATGTGATAGTACATTCACCGGTTGGAAAATGAAAAGCATATGTTTCAGATCTCCATCGTTCAAGTGGAGCATAGAGAAAAAATTTATCAATTGTGATATCTTTAAGTTTGACCACATTTGTCAAACCGGTCGTTTCCAAATAAGGGATTAAATAGGTGGGACATTAAATATCTTGTGGTTTCAGATTCTAAAGCATCTTTCGGAGTTTTCTTAAAAGATAAATACAATACAATAAACAAAACAATAAATTTTATATATATATATATATATATATATATATATATATATATATATATATATATATATATATATATATATATATATATATGAATAAAAAATATATAAATACATAAATAAGTAATCCATAATAAATACATATTTAAAAAAGCACTTACTAACGCACCAATATTTTCAGGGTTACCCTATGTTTTGTGCTCTTCCAAAAAAAAAGGAATTTGAGACATTGGTGTAAAAGAACTAAAAGAATTCAAAGGTTTAAAATTTATTGGAGTTAGAAAGTTATCGTGTAGAAAAAGGACAGTGGATGTCGATATTTATAGAAGAAAAAGATGATAGGTTTTAAATATTATGGTCGAGGAAAATTAAATATAGTTAGAAGAGATACTTATGTTATTAGGTGGAAAAATAAATAGTAGTAGTTTAGGTAATATGTTAATGAAATCTTATACTAATTAGGTCTTTTACAAAATGATAAAAAATCCTGACCAACAATCTATTTTTGAAACCTCCGCCCATCTGTCTACAACTTCAGTCCCTCCTCCACATACCTTAAAATAACCATTTGGTCATGGTCAATGTGTCGGGTTCGTACAAGATGTGGAACCGATAGTCTTCACCGAAGATCCCCAATCAAAAGATCGACATCAAAATTAATTTTTTTTAATTACACAATTATCTACTTATAATTTTCAATATAATATATTAGTTATAATACAATTATTTATTTTCATATTGCATTTTATAAATATTTAATATCATATTATAATAACTAAGTATTTATTCTTTTAAAATCTAAATATTAAAAAATAGGTTTTTTTTAATAAAATACAAAATATATTATTTAAAATTTCTCATAAGAGTGGGGAAAAAACGGCAATTTGGGTGATTTTTTTTTCAAAGGTGGCATTATGGAAAATTAATTTCAGCTATGTGGCACATGGGTTAAAAAGTCATCATAACACCTTAGGAGGTTCAATGTTACTGACACGAGCTAGATATGGTATTGTTATACTGAGAAACCCTAAAGTTCTTAGCAAGCAACTTCTATGGAATGGTTTACCAACTCATTATAAGATAGTTTGTATGTTCTAAAATTCTGCTGTTGCTGGTACTAATCTCTCCATGCTAATCTCCTTTTTCTGAACAAGTTATATTTTCCCTGTATTTTATTAACATGAATATGAATGCTTCATTGAAGGACCTTTAAATAACTTGAAGCAATCTATGATTCAGTTCTATAAACCTAAGAAGGTGGGTGTTAAAGGATTACGAGTGTTGACTTTTATAATATTGCTTTATGGTAGGGTACTGTTGAATTTAATGCATTCAGTGTCGTGCTTTTCTACTGATGTTTATTTTTTTCATTAATATTACATGTCAATGTCGAACTTGGTCTTATTGTTGCAAATTTATAATGAACGTAGGCTTAGTTTGCTGATATTTGGTCTTTTGATATTGATGATGTTAGTGGTGGTGTGAAGAACCGTGAAGCTACGTTGGCAACTACTGAAACTCTCTTCAACATATTTTAATTAAAATTGATACAACTAGACACAAGCATTAAGATCATGAGCTCTTGTGCTGACACAAAAAATTGACACAACTAAAGTTTGTAGTATTTCATGTATAGTAGTAGGTACACTCTTTCCTCTCAGCCTCGAGTCAAGAATTTCAAATGGATCTCATAATGGCCACGCTGATTTTAATTCATACATAGTGAATTTTATTATCTATTACTCAGATGGTAAATAATCACTGAGTTGGTGAAGACTACGTTGGAGTAATAACACAGCAATGGTGATGGATATAGTGATTTTTGTTAAAGGAGAGATGAGTGAAAAGTAATGACTTATATTTCTAAGAATGAACTCGCATATTTACAGCAATAGCAGAACAAGCTTATATATGAAAAAGATGCAAGACACTTGACAATGCAACATTGGACAGCTAATACCAGTCTATATAGAGTTGAATTATTCTTAACACCTTCCCTTAATTCAAAATTATTGCAAAGACACAACATTCATCATCTTTCTCAATTCTTTGAATCTTTCACTCTTCAATGGCTTGGTCAATATATCTTCCGGTTATAGTTCAGTTCTGCAATGTTGAAGCTGGATCCTTCCCTTGCTTACTTGGCCTCTAAGGAAATGGAATCTGGTGTCAATATGTTTACTCCTGCCATGTGACACAATGTTCTTGGCCAAATCAATTGTTGATTTTCTATCTAACAATAAATGCACTACTTCTTCATTCCATAGTTTCAATTCCTTGAGTAGTGCAGACAACCATAAATCTTGGCAAGCAGTTAAGCAAGCTGCAATATATTCAGCTTCACAAGTTGAAAGTGCTACCATAGTCTGTTTCTTGGAACTCCAACATATGGGGGAACTTGCAAGCAGAAAAACTTATCCCATGGTACTTCTTTTGTTGACCATATCACCACACCAGTCAGAATCAGCGTAGGCTACAGGGTGTAGACTATTATCTACTGCATTGTGATAGGGAAATAGGATACCATGGCTCAAGGTTCCTCTCAAGTACCTCATGATTCTCTTGGCTTCTTTCATGTGTGAGTGTCTAGGATCACTCATAAATCTGCTAACCAAACCCACATTGAAGGTTATTTCAGGTCTTCTATGGCATATGTATCTTAGACTACCAACCATTTGTCTGAACAATGTGCCATCAACATGCCTTCATTTTCACTCTTTGTCAACTCCACATTCAATTCAGCTGGTGTTTCTACTGAATTGCATCCCAACATATTGAATTTCTTCAAGACTTCTAGCATGTACTTCTTTTGATGCATAAAAATGCCACTTTCTGAGTACACAGACTCAAATCCCATAAAATAAGATAATGCACCTAAGTTAGTATTTCAAACTCACTTTTCAGCTTCCTTTTGATCAATTATATGGCACTTGGGTTGATGCTAGTGATTACTAAATTATCAACATACATACATAGCATTAATAGTCCATATTCATCCACGATCTAAACACACACACCATGTTCCATTGAACACTTTTGAAATCCATGACTGTTGAGGAATGAATATATCATTTTATTTCATGCCTTAGGTGCTTGTTTTAGGCCATATAGAGCATTCTTCAACCTTAGCACCTTTTGCTCTTCACCTTTATGTTTGAAACCAGGAGGTTGCAGCACAAATACTTCTTCATCAAGTGGCCCATTTAGAAAGGTTGGCTTGACATCTAGCTACCATAACCTCCAGTTTTTCCAGCTAGCTATTGAAATAGTCAGTCTCATAGTCTTCATTCTTGCTACTGAAGCAAACACCTTATCACAATCCAAGCTTTCTTACTGCATGAATCTCTTTGCCACAAGTCTGGCCTTGTGTTTGTCTATGGATCCATCAGGCTTTAGCTTAGTCTTAAACAACCACTTGACAACAATATCCCTTTTATCTTGAGGTAGACTTACCATCTCCCAAGTATCATTCTTTTTAATACTTTTCAGCTCGTCTTCCATTCTAATCTCCATACTTCTTTTGAAATTGCTTCTTCAAATGAGATAGGTTCCATGTATGCCATAAGAGCCATATGATGCACCAAGTTACCTTCTTCTAAAATATTGCCTACATAATATACTTGATAATCTTTGAACCTTGATAGAGCTTGTCTTGCACTTGTAGGTTTGCCTACAACTCTTTTATCTTCATTGTCTACTGCTTCATGGTGTATTTCTTCACTTGATTCAGCGTCTTCCCATTCAAGCTGGATGTTAGAGCTTATCTTGTCTTTTGGTTGAGACTCTTCCCATGAACCTGCTTCATCGTAATAGACATCCTTACTGAATGTGACATTTTTCTGGATTGTATAACTTGTATGATCCAGTTGAGTTGTACCCTACAAAGATCATCTTCTCACTTTTATCATCTAATTTCTTTCTTCTTTGATCAGGTATATGTCTGTAGCATAGGGAGCCAAAAATCTTAAAGTGCTTGACTGGTGGTTGGTTTCCTGACCAGGCTTCTTCGGGGACCATTGAGCCAAGCCTTTTGGTTGGGCATCTGTTCAACATATGTATTGCGGCCATGGCAGCTTCACCCTAGAAGCTATGAGCGAGACTTGTCTCTTTGAGCATGCTTCTAACCATGTTTAGAATGGTTATGTTTCTTCTTTCAGAAATACCATTGTGTTATGGTGTGTATGGTGTAGTTTCTCCATGCACTATGCCATGTTCCCTGCATAAATCTTCAAATTTTGCTGATGTAAACTCCCTACCACCATCTGTTCTTATGGTTTTTATTTGTTTTCCTAACTGCTTTTCCACAAGAGCCTTGAATTCTTTGAATGTCTTGTACACATCATTATTGGTCTTTATAGGTATATTCATACCTTCCTGCTCAATTCATCAACAAAGGATATAAAATACATATTCCCTCCTAGTGATGGTGTGTCAAATGGACCACAAACATCATAGTAAACTACATTTAACATTTCACTAGCTTTAGAGTTCGTGTGATTGATGAATGAGTTTCTAGATTGTTTTCTAATTAGGAACTTGTCACATATCTTATTAGGGGTCTCAATTAAGGGAAGTCATGTTACCATTCCCTTTGATAATAATTGCTTAATACCCCTAAAGTTTAAATGGCCTAATATAAGGTGCCACAACCATGAATCATCATTCATGGTATCAGCAGAAAAACATTATGATTCTATGGTGTTTAGGCTTACCTTGAAGGTTTTATTCTTGGCCAAGGGTTCTTTCATCACCAACTTTCCAGCTTTATCATGGATCTCAAGGAAACCTTTGACAGAGTTAGTTGAAAAACCTTTCTCCAATAGTTGACCTAGGCTTATCAAGTTAGTGGTCATACCAGGGACATACAACACATTTTTTTATCACAATTTCCCTTTCATTTTCTCTTTTGACAATGACATTATCGGTTCCTTCAGCTTGAGTAGCCATGTTATCTGCAAACTTCACCATGTTTTTCTTCTCGGGTCAAAGTTGACAAGCCAGTTTCGATGCACAGTCATGTGATTGGAGCACCTTGAGTCTATGTACCACACTTCAGTGTTCTACAAATCTGGATTGGTGATCATCATTGTAATACCCCAAAATTTACCCTTCAGTTTTTCCAAAAAAAAAAAAATAAATAAATAAATAAATAATTAAAATATAACAAATTTTGGGTCTCCCTCATTCCAAGCCCACAAGTCCACGAAAATCAGCTATAAATATAAGAGTTTCAGTAGGGTTTCAGACACTTGGAAATTCCCTGAGAAATAGACTTGGAGTTCACGTGGAGTTTCAAACCTAGGAACTACTCTGCAGCAACCTTCGGGCAGCCCTGAGAAGTTCATTCCGCCTCGCGCAAACCCTAAACGTTGCTTCGCCAATCCGGCCTTGCCTTCCAATTTTAACAGGTCTCTCATCAGGTATGCCTCTGTTCCTATTACTCTATGCCTCGGGTTGAATACTGAATATATGAGGTAACCTCAGGCTTGGCCCACAGGGTTATATTTGTGTATGAATATGTGATTTATGCCTTGACTGTTTAACAATTTCGTTTATGAGATGAATGCCATAGGATCTGGAATCTTTAACATCGTGCAGGTACCAATGGAAAATCCAAATCCCGCAGGTGCTCGCTAGCCGCTTCGCTAGGCGAGCACGCAGCGAAGCTTCGTTAGGCTTTCGCTAGGCGAAGCAGTCGCGAATGTGACAGTATCTGCTCTTATTCCGTTTTGTTCTAACCTGTTCTTTGTGTTGCCATGGCCTGATTATCTTTTGATTTCATCCTGTTTGCCTAACCCCTTTTGTTGAGTTTTTGTGAGGGCTCACATATTCTCGCAGGGATACCCTCCGGAGATTTATTCCGATTTCCCGTACTGATTGGTTTTCTGTGATGGCCTCAGCTTGGGAGAATCTCAGGGTTGTTTATCCTTTAATTGCTGTAACTTCGGATCTTGATCCGTGTGGTATTTTACTTCTTCCCTTTTATTTCTACTGTTTCTTAGCTGGAAGACCTCGATAGGAGGCAATGTTTGAGCCCCTTGGTGGCATTTTTTCTATTTCAAGATATATGTTTTGTGTGATGTGATTGTTTCCCCATAGGATGCGAGGCTTCGCATAGTCTCCCGTTTGCATGCCAATTTAGGTAGCACTGTTCCTCCGCCTAGGACTTCCTTTTTGCGTGCGCGTTCCTACAACGCAAACAAAACCTAAAACCCAAAGCAACACGTTTACTCCTTCTACTACAGGCGAGTAAGTCTCCAAAGGTCGAGCATCCGGTAGATTGCGTAGTAACGTTGTTCACCCCGTAACATAATCCATAACCCCGTAGTTAGTCGAACTACGGCTTGCTCTGATTCTCATTCCAGATGAGATACGTAGGCATAAGACGCGATGTCTTAGCGAGCACAATTACCCCCAACCCATAGGTCAGCCGAGCTACGAAGACTCTGATTCTCATATTCAGATGAGATACGTATGCAGTGGATGCGACATCCGCGCGAGTCATTTCTCTTAACCTTTTTAGTAAATAGCACATTAGGCAAAACCATACCCTTTAAACAGAAACCGCATAAGTGGATCCCGTAGAGTACTACGGATGCGTAGGGGTGCTAATACCTTCCCTTCGCATAACTGACTCCCGAACCCAAGATTTGGTTGCGAGACCTTGTCTTTTTCTTTCCTATTTTCAGGTTTACTTCGAGCGTTTCCTTTCCCTCCTTTGGGATAAATAACGCACGGTGGCGACTCTCCTGTCTTTTTTCTTCGCCGGTTGTTTTTTTTCGCACTGTATTTTTTCAGGTTGCGACAGCTGGCGACTCTGCTGGGGACTTTAGAAGTTGACCTCTTGCTGGTCCATCTTCCCTAAGCGAGTCCCTCCTAGCTTGTGTGTTTTCTTGTTTATTGAGTGTTCATTCTTTTGTGCAGTTACTTATTTGCCTAATTGCATTCATGTACATATGTTTGCTGTATCTGCTGCTGTTTGTTTGTTGGGATGGGATGTTCTACGAGAGACAAGCCCATTACCCAGGCTTGAGTGTACACACAGGTTTTAGAGTGGATGTTCATGAGGCTTGCGTGGCATGTTGCTGCGTTAAGTCGTTCGTGAAGAACCACACCCAGACGAGGTTTCTCTTGGATATACTATGTCCTACGGATGTTCCGTAACGACATAATATTCCCCTAGAAATTGTCGACTCTGGTGACCATTTCCCGAGAACTCAGTCGAGGCCTCTCCTCCGAGACGTGATTATGTTAGCTCTGGTGGGCGCATTCTCGCTGATCAATCCGAGGACCCCGAGACTGGGAACTTGCTTTAGGATGTCCTGTTGAGGGGAGTCAGTGGAGGTCTTTTATTCCGTAATAATGTCAAACCTTCAATGGTAAACGTATTATTCGCGACTGAAGGGCTGAAGTTGACGAACTTCTGTTCTTAGAACCTACAAGTGAGGGGCGGGCTAAATTCAGGAAACCTTAACCTCCAACCAACCCGGTTTTCTGGAGCAGTGCTTTGATCTCGTATTATATTCCTCAGTGGTTTTCTCTTCAGACAGTGCAACCTGACAAATGCTCAAGCAGATACAGCAATCCTGATTGACACGCCGCTGCATTACATTCACATCATCACATCATTTGCATTCATATCATTTAACACATGTTTATCCATTTCTAGGGGGTTTACATCTTCTTCTTGATTCCGGTCGGGGTTTTTCCTAGTTCTCTTAAGATGGATATTGGCAGAAAGAGACTCGTCGCCTACAAGTTTCCGGTGGTCTGTCTGGAGCCCATTTAACAGTTAATGAAGTTAATGGATCCTGGTTCTCTAGAAGGATTCCGAGAGGATTACGGTTTAATTCTAAGTTTCGTCGCGGTTCTTTCCAAAGATCAACATGATGCTCTCTTCACACTACTGCAGTTCTATGACCCTCCCTTGAGGTGCTTCACATTCCCGGATTATGTTTTGGTCCCTACTTTGGAGGAGATTGCCAGTTTTCTCAGAATTCCCATCAAGTCACAGTTGCTATTCTACAGCTCGGAGTGTCTGCCCGATCTCAGCATGGTTGCTTCAACCACATATTTGAGGGAATCAGTTTTGAAGGCTAATATGTGTCAGAAGGGAGAAGTTAACGGTTTTCATCTGAGTTTCTTATTGGGAGAAGCAAAGAAGAAGCTTGAAGATGGTGACCAGAGGGGTTTCAATGCTGTGTTGGCTCTTTGTGTGTATGGGATTGTCTTGTTCCCTAATATCGCCAAATTTATAGACGTAGATGCCGTACGCCTCTTCATGTTGGGAAATCCAGTGCCGACCTTGCTGGGAGATTTCTTTCATTCAGTGCACCACAGGAATAAGAATAGAAAAGGAGGATTGTTGAATTGTTGTGCGCCTTTGTTTTATAAGTGGTTCAGTTCTCACCTACCCAAGTCAGGAGCATTCATTGATGTCAAGGACTCGTTGAGTTGGTCAAAGAGATTGATGGGGTTGAGAGCTGAAGATATTTCTTGGTGGTCTGACCGGAGTTTGCTTCGGGCAGATATTATTCACAGTTGTGGGAACTTCCCGAATCTTCCGTTGGTAGGAAGAAAAGGAGGAATCAACTATAATCCTTCTCTTGCAGTTAGACAGTTTGGATATGCCTTAAGAACTCCGCCGGTGGAAAAGGATGTGGAAGAGTCTCTGTTTTTCCATTCTTCGCCTGATTTGACGGTATCCCGTAAGGCAGCTGAGGCCTGGCTCAAGGTGATCAAGAAAGGAAGAATTGTTCTTGGGAAAGGAGATTGTAGAGCTTACCCTCAGTATGGAGAATGGCTTCAAGGAAGAATCGAAGAGTTTGGTCTACCGTTTCCTATTGAAGAACCCTTGTATTCACCTACTCTCGAGCAGTCAGCAACGGTGAGCCGAGAGGAGTATGACAAGTTGAAGAACACCACGGAAGGACTTCAAATCGAGAACTCGGAGTTAAGGGAGAAATTGCAAGACTGTATGCATCGATTCCATGAGTCAGAATATCAGAAGGAGGAAGCCGTCAAATTGCAAGAGGAAGCCGAAAGGAAATTTGCTGTGGAGGTGAATTTCTTCAGGAAGACAGACGAAGCCTTGAGATCATCCAGTTCTGAGTTGAGGCGAGTCAAGCAGCAGTTAATGGATGCTCATGGTAAATTAGCTGGGTGGCAAGAGCGATGGGATGCATTTTCAACTTCTCGGAAGACAAAGGAGGAAGAGACGGTGGCTGAACTGACTGGTCAGATAGAGAAATTGAAGACTTTGCTGAAGGGGAAGAACCATGAGCTGCTGTGTACCCGATCAACTAATGGTTATATCACAGATCAACTCAATGAGGCTCAAGGATATATCGGAGAACTCAAGACGCTGGCAAGTTTGAAGAAATCCAGACTTGAAGAGGTATTTGGAGAAGATGATGGGAATTACTACAAAGAACACATCAACGAACTGGATAGGAACATTCGCAAGAGGAATCTGCTTATCCGGCGTTTGACAGAATCTCCAGATCATCCTGACACGGTGGCGTTACTGGATGAAGTGAGGAACGGTCCTTATGGGTTGTATACAGGAGGCTGATTTCTGATTTGCTTGTTCCTCTCTTTACTTACTGCTTTGGTGTTATGTAGTGATGATCCACAGGCTTGTTGTGGAGATCCTCCTTTGATGTATTTTTGGCTAAGGCCCTTTCCTTGAACTCATTTGTATGATGGTTTCCCTTTATTACATCTTGATCTCAGAAGTTTATCCATGACTCGGCCTTCTTGCACTACCCACCTGATGTGAGACTGGAATCAAGGGGGTAGAATACCTTTTGGAATTGATAAACATGTCATTACATTTACATATTCATTGTCATATCTTGCATAACAGGTACCGCTGCGGTGTTCTCATATTGTTTGGTGTTCCATTAGCAGGATAGCTGACTCAGGCATTCACTGATACGGTACCCGGAGGAATCAACAGAGAGCAATGGAAGGTGTACAAGCAGAGCTCGCTGAGATGAGGGCCCGCATGACCCAATTCATGGATGTGGTTGAAGGGGTGGCTCAGGGACAACAAGAGCTCAGGCAGATAATACAGGGGAATCCCCCTGCTCAACCAGAGACAGTGACTGAACCTCCAGCTGGAGAGGTTAACGGACCCAGTGGACCGGGGCCTATCCCGATCCCGCATGCCAACCCCGGTCAACATACCGTTCATGATGATCAGGACGATCAGTTTCCCCCGCTTCAGGAAGACTTTGGCATGGGCCATGGCATAGACCCCATGTTCAGGAGATTGGAAGAGAGGTTGAAGGCAGTGGAAGGACAGAATCCTTTGGGAGTAGACGTTGCTGACTTAGGGCTGGTCCCAGGTGTGAGAGTGCCACCGAAATTCAAAGTCCCGGTCTTTGACAAGTACAAGGGCAACTCTTGCCCCAAGACTCACGTGCAAGCCTATTTCCGTAAAATGGTTGCATACTCTGATGACGAGAAGCTACTTATGTACTTCTTCCAGGACAGCCTAGCTGGGGCATCCTTGGAATGGTATATGAGACTGGACAGAGCCCACATCCGTTGCTGGAGGGATTTGGCGGAGGCCTTCGTGAAGCAGTATCAGTATAATGCAGACATGGCTCCGGACAGAACTCAACTTCAGAATCTGTCTCTTAAAAGCAATGAGTGCTTCAAGGAATACGCTCAACGCTGGAGGGATACAGCTTCCCGTGTTCAGCCTCCTATGTTGGAAAAGGAAATGGCCAACATGTTCATGAATACGCTGCCTGAACCTTACTTGGAGCGCCTGGTAGGTTGCAATGCTTCCAACTTTGCTGATGTGGTCTCTACTGGAGAAAGGGTGGAGAATTACCTAAAGACATACAAGATCCAGAGTGGAGGTGGATCCTCATCAGGGGTGAAGAAGCCGTTCATTCAGGGACAAAAGAGGGGAGAAGGGGATGCAAATGCCATATCTTCTCATCAGAACAGGGATAACCGGAGGAATAACTTTCAGAATTATCATCAGCAACCGTATGTTGCGGCGGTGACCATTCCAGCTGCAACACCACTACAACAACAACAATCACAACGTCAACCAGCTCAGTATCAACAGCAGCAACAACCGGGTAACAGACCCGCTTATCAACAGAGGCAAAGGATGATGGACCGGCGTTTCGACACCCTTCCAATGTCGTACGCTCCGATGCTTTCTAGTCTTCAACAACTACAGCTTGTGCAACTGCGCACTCTGGCTCCTCCTGTTGGTAGACTTCCGGCGGGTTACGACGCCAACGCTAGGTGTAGCTTCCACTCTGGGGCACCTGGCCACAATATTGAGAACTGCAAAGCTTTTAAGCACGTAGTTCAGGATCTCATAGATTCAAAGGCCATCGACCTTGCACCAGCTCCGAATGTCATTAACAATCCCATGCCCCAGCATGGTGGTGCGAACGTTAATTTGGTAGAGGGAGAAGCCAAGTCCATTAAGGATGTGTTGAAGTTGAAGACTCCATTGTTGGATATCAAAGGATGCTTGCTGAAGGCCGATGTCTTCCCCGGTTGTGGGAAGGGTTGTTTGGATTGTGCTACTCAGGGCGGAGGTTGTTTGAAGCTACAGCAGGGTATCCAGGCCTTGCTCGACAAAGGTATCCTCCAGGTTGAAGATTTGTCTGTCCAAGAGTCTGTGGAAGAGGTTAAAGCGGGTGCCTCTATCTCATCCTTCAAGCAGGCACGGGCCGTGGTGGATTCAGGTGTTGCTCCTGGTTGGGGGCGTCTGTTGGAATTACCAGTGAAAGAAGATAAGTTCGGTATTGGGTATCAGCCAGTTTTGACTTCTACAACTTCAACACTTCAGACTCGTCAGGGGCCGATCACTTTCTCCAGTGCTGGCGTCATTCAGTATGGTCAAGTCTCTGCAGTCGACGAAGAAGATGGGGATAGTGATTGTGACATCGACAACTGGGTGCGTCCGAGGATCCCGGGTGAAGTCATCAATAATTGGTCTTCTGAAGAGATTATCCAAGTCACTCTTCTTGAAGAGTAATTTTCTTTGTTTATTCATGCATATCCAAGTCTTACGTTCCGCCCAGGGCGTAATGACTCATTGTAGGGCCCATCTATGTGACAATTGCATTTTTATCATAAATAAAGGACGTCTCTTTGTATTCAAATGTTTCGTTCCCTGTCTTTCTATTTTTGCAGTTTTTCAAAATAAAAAAAAATGGCAATGTTTTGTTTAGTTTCCACATTTTTTTTCACACTCATAAGCACATACCATCACTCATGCAGATGCACACCACCGGATCCTATTGATAACGGTTCTGCTATGGCTCGCTTCGACTTTGAAAATCCAATCTTTCAAGCTGAAGAAGAGGATGATGAAGATTGTGAACTCCCTGAAGAACTTGTCAGGTTGTTGAAACAAGAGGAAAGGGTTATTCAACCGCATCAAGAGTTTGTTGAAGTGATTAATCTCGGCACCGAGGACGCCAAGAGAGAAATCAAGATAGGGGCTGCTTTAGAAGACAATGTGAAGAAAGGGCTGATTGAATTGCTGCAAGAATACGTTGACATCTTCGCCTGGTCTTATCAGGACATGCCTGGGCTGGACACAGACATCGTGGTACACCGCTTGCCTCTCAAAGAAGGTTGTCCTCCGGTCAAGCAGAAACTCAGAAGAACAAGACCAGAGATGGCTGTCAAGATAAAGGAAGAAGTGCAAAAGCAGTTGGATGCAGGGTTTCTAGCAGTCACCAATTATCCGCCATGGGTTGCAAACATCGTCCCAGTACCTAAGAAGGATGGAAAGGTACGGATGTGTGTCGACTATCGGGATCTGAACAGAGCTAGCCCTAAAGATGATTTCCCATTACCTCACATCGACGTTTTGGTGGATAATACAGCTCAGTTCTCGGTATTCTCCTTCATGGATGGCTTTTCTGGCTATAACCAAATCAAGATGGCACCAGAAGACATGGAAAAGACAACTTTCGTAACCCCGTGGGGCACCTTCTGCTACAAGGTGATGCCGTTTGGTCTGAAAAATGCCGGAGCAACATATCAACGAGCTATGGTAACTCTGTTCCATGATATGATTCATCATGAAATCGAGGTTTATGTGGATGATATGATTGCCAAATCTCAAACAGAAGAAGAACATTTGGTGAATTTGCAGAAACTGTTTGAGCGTTTGAGGAAATTCAAGCTGAGGCTTAATCCGAACAAGTGTACTTTCGGGGTGAGATCGGGAAAATTGCTGGGTTTTATTGTTAGCGGAAAAGGGATTGAGGTGGATCCCGACAAAGTAAAAGCAATACAGGAAATGCCTGAGCCAAGAACAGAGAAGCAAGTCCGTAGTTTCTTAGGGAGGTTGAACTACATTGCAAGGTTCATCTCTCACCTAACAACCACGTGTGAGCCAATTTTCAAATTGCTGAGGAAAGATCAGGATATCAGGTGGAATGAAGATTGTCAAAGGGCTTTCGAGAAGATAAAAGAGTATCTACAGAAACCTCCGATCCTTATACCTCCAGTTCCTGGGAGACCTCTGATAATGTACCTATCAGTGACTGAGAACTCGATGGGGTGTGTATTGGGACAGCATGACGAGTCTGGTCGAAAAGAGCATGCCATATACTACCTTAGCAAAAAGTTTACCGACTGCGAAATCAAATATTCGCAGCTTGAGAAAACTTGTTGTGCTTTGGCCTGGGCTGCTCGCCGACTGAGGCAGTATATGTTGAACCATACTACCTTGTTGATTTCTAAGATGGATCCAGTGAAATACATATTCGAGAAGTCAGCTCTCACCGGAAGGGTCGCTCGTTGGCAAATGATTTTAACAAAGTATGATATTCAATACACGTCGCAAAAGGCCATCAAAGGTAGTATTCTGTCAGACTACCTTGCCGAGCAGCCGATTGATGATTATGAGCCGATGAAGTTTGAATTCCCTGATGAAGACATCATGTTCCTCAAGGTGAAAGACTATGAAGAGCCAGTTGTTGGGGAGGGACCTGATCCGAACGAAAAGTGGACTTTGTTGTTTGATGGGGCTGTCAATGCTAGAGGAAGTGGAATTGGTGCTGTCATTACAACTCCGAAAGGTGCCCACATACCTTTCACCGCTCGTTTGACTTTTGAGTGCACAAATAATGAAGCTGAGTACGAGGCCTGTATCTTGGGCATTGAGCAAGCCATTGATCTGAGAATCAAGACTCTGGACATCTTCGGAGATTCAGCTCTGGTGGTCAATCAAGTAAATGGTGATTGGAATACTCTCCAGCCCACTCTGGTCCCCTACAGAGATTACACGAGAAGACTTTTGACTTTCTTCACAACGGTAAAATTGTATCATATACCTCGTGATGAGAACCGGATGGCAGACGCACTTGCTACTCTATCCTCCATGATCAAGGTAATTCGTTGGAACCATGCTCCCAGGATCGATGTGATGCGCCTTGACCGGGCCGCGTATGTGTTTGCTGCTGAACTGGTAGTCGATGACAAGCCCTGGTATCACGATATCAAGTGCTTTCTGAAGAATCAAGAGTACCCTGCAGGGGCATCCAACAATGACAGAAAGACTTTGAGAAGATTGGCAGGCAGTTTCTTCTTGAACAAAGACGATGTGTTGTATAAAAGGAACTTCGACATGGTTTTGCTCAGATGTGTGGACAGACACGAGGCGGACATGTTAATGCAGGAAGTTCATGAAGGTTCCTTCGGTACTCATGCCGGTGGACATGCAATGGCTAAGAAATTGTTGAGAGCGGGTTATTATTGGATGACCATGGAATCAGATTGTTTCAAGTATGCTCGGAAGTGTCATAAATGCCAGATTTATGCTGATAAGGTGCATGTACCGCCGAATCCTCTGAATGTGATGGCTTCGCCGTGGCCGTTTGCTATGTGGGGTATTGACATGATTGGAAAGATTGAGCCGACTGCTTCCAATGGGCATCGCTTCATCCTTGTTGCCATCGACTATTTCACCAAATGGGTCGAAGCAGCGTCATTTGCGAATGTCACCAGACATGTGGTTGCCCGTTTCATCAAGAAAGAAATTATTTGTCGCTATGGGATTCCCGAAAGAATCATTACTGATAATGGTTCTAATCTCAACAACAAAATGATGAAGGAGTTGTGTCAGAACTTCAACATTCAGCATCACAATTCTTCCCCTTACCGCCCTAAGATGAACGGCGCTGTTGAGGCGGCAAATAAGAACATAAAGAAGATTGTGCAGAAGATGGTCGTTACGTACAGAGATTGGCATGAGATGCTACCCTTCGCCTTGCATGGGTACCGCACTTCAGTACGTACATCGACAGGGGCAACCCCTTACTCCCTTGTGTATGGTATGGAAGCGGTCCTACCTGTTGAAGTGGAGATTCCTTCTCTAAGAGTCCTGTTGGATGTCAAGTTAGATGAAGCTGAATGGATTCGGACAAGGTTCAATGAGTTGAGTCTTATCGAAGAGAAGCGAATGGCAGCCATTTGTCATGGGCAGTTGTATCAGAGTCGGATGAAGAGAGCTTTTGATCAGAAGGTGCGTCCTCGTTGTTTCCAAGTCGGAGATTTAGTGTTGAAAAGGATCCTTCCTCCTCAGACAGATCACAGAGGCAAGTGGACTCCTAACTATGATGGACCGTATATTGTCACCAAGGTTTTTGGTGGTGGGGCCTTAATGCTTGCAACTATGGAGGGTGAAGACTTCGCTTCCCCTGTGAACTCAGACGCAGTAAAAAAATACTTCGCATAAAATAGACCCGCTGGACAGTAAAAAGAATAGTCCAGGCAAAAATGGGCATCCCGGCGAACCAAGAAAATGGAAAGGTTCGGGCAAAAATTAGGGATCAAAAAAAATAAAAAAAAGATTGTACACCCGGTAAGTTGAAAACCTGAAAAGGCAACTTAGGCAAAAATGGGTATCCCGGTGGATTGAAAACCCGAAAAGGGCGATCCAGGCAAAAGTTAGGGATTAAGCGAATGACTGCGTTCTGAGTAGTTCTGAATCTCATCTCGTGCCAATGACTGGAAACTTTTGAAGGATAGGAAACAGTCCAATCACTCTTTCAGAAAGCTGATCATCTGGAGGATCTTGAAGACGAGCAAGTCATAGCAGAATTGGAACCCAATAGAAATCCATTTCACATTGCCATTAGATTAATTTCTGTTTTTATCTTTTGTGCGATTACCTCTTTCTAGGGATTGCTTCCTGATGTAAATGCCTATTCAGAGGCCATTCAATCAATAAAATCATGTTATTCAGTATATCTCTGTTTTCATTTTCATTTTACTGTTTTGTTTGCAAAAATGACGTCCGAATTTTTGATAAACATTGCATCATGACACGTAAGGGCTTTACAGGTACATGCTCAGTAAACATTTAAAATTGCTGTAAATTTTGAGTGCCTTGGATCGTCTATTCAGAAAAGATACCCTCAGGGCGTTTCTTTAAAATCCCCTTGCAGATGATCGTGAATATCTTCCCCAGAAGTCACCAACAGACTTCGGTGTCTTATCCCTGTAGAGCTAATTAGAGCGTTGGATTCTTCAATCCCCAGCAGGTTTTCACCACTGTACTTCCCCAAGCGTTTGTTTCAGGACATACACTCCCCAGTAGAGTTGACAGTGCCAGACTGTATCTTCCCAGCAGAAGTGGCTGCTCCTTAGAGTTCAATGCCAGATCGATAATCCCAATGCCAGATCCATGGTTTCTTTCCTTGAAGCAGAACTTCGGTACCGTATCAGTGTTTGCTCCCCCTGCTGAGTCATCTCTCGCAAATCGTGGTTGCCAGAACCATTGTAGCTTTCCTCAGCAGCAGGCTTCCAATGCCATTCTTTCCCCGATCAGAGTCTCGGTATGGCCAGAACACCGCATGGCTAGTCATCTCCCCACAGAGTTCTTTGCGTTGTGCATCTCCAACAGCCTTGCCAGGATCCAGAAGATGGTGATCATTTCTCCAGCAGACCCCTTGCCTCGACTTGGCATTCTACCCAGCATTTCGCATCCCTGCATGTAGAATCATATTGCATTGCATCATTCCAAATCGCGTAGCATTTCCATTTTCATGGAGCATTACGCCATTGAAAAATTCAAACATACGCATGTAAGCATAAAACATTCTCGGTATCCCAAGTGATAAGCTAAAAGTTGTTTCCAGTACTCAGACTGAAGATTGTTCATGACTTACCTTTGTTATCCCCAGCAAGTGTCATTGGCCCATGCGCCGCCTCTATTATCATTCCCTATTTCTGCCAATGCTGACAGGCATGAAGTTTTCCGGTATCCAGACCGAAGTGGCATTCAGGCCAGTTTTCCGGTATCCAGACCGAAGTGGCATTCAGGCCAGTGTTCCGATGTTCAGATCGAAGAAGTTTCCGACGTTCAGGTCGATGCAACTTGTGGCATTCAGGCCATTTTTCCCGGTATCCAGACCGAAGTGGCGTTCAGGCCAGTTTTCCGGTATCCAGACCGAAGTGGCGTTCAGGCCAGTTTTCCGGTATCCAGACCGAAGTGGCATTCAGGCCAGTTTTCCGGTATCCAGACCGAAGTGGCGTTCAGGCCAGTTTTCCGGTATCCAGACCGAAGTGGCATTCAGGCCAGTTTTCCGGTATCCAGACCGAAGTGGCGTTCAGGCCAGTTTTCCGGTATCCAGACCGAAGTGGCATTCAGGTCAGTTTTCCGGTATCCAGACCGAAGTGGCATTCAAGCCAGTTTTCCGGTATCCAGACCGAAGTGGCATTCAGGCCAGTTTTCCGATATTCAGATCGAAGTCCTTTCCAGTATTCAGACTGATGAGCGGCATTCCGGCCATGGTTATTTCTGTGTTACCATTTATTTTGGTATGCAAGTTAACATTCTTTATTCAGACTGACTCTCACCGTACCAGACGGATTCTTCTTTCAAGACCACCTCTTTGCCGATTCTGACAGACATTGTTACTTCATTTCACTTCAGTGCAAATTTTTGGGCTTTTATTGTATTCAATCCCTTGACACCTCGAATGCGAAAGTCGCCGCTATCTTCTTTTCGGGTCTCCAGTTGATTGAATAGGGGCAGCTGTAATACCCCAAAATTTACCCTTCAGTTTTTCCAAAAAAAAAAAAATAAATAAATAAATAAATAATTAAAATATAACAAATTTTGGGTCTCCCTCATTCCAAGCCCACAAGTCCACGAAAATCAGCTATAAATATAAGAGTTTCAGTAGGGTTTCAGACACTTGGAAATTCCCTGAGAAATAGACTTGGAGTTCACGTGGAGTTTCAAACCTAGGAACTACTCTGCAGCAACCTTCGGGCAGCCCTGAGAAGTTCATTCCGCCTCGCGCAAACCCTAAACGTTGCTTCGCCAATCCGGCCTTGCCTTCCAATTTTAACAGGTCTCTCATCAGGTATGCCTCTGTTCCTATTACTCTATGCCTCGGGTTGAATACTGAATATATGAGGTAACCTCAGGCTTGGCCCACAGGGTTATATTTGTGTATGAATATGTGATTTATGCCTTGACTGTTTAACAATTTCGTTTATGAGATGAATGCCATAGGATCTGGAATCTTTAACATCGTGCAGGTACCAATGGAAAATCCAAATCCCGCAGGTGCTCGCTAGCCGCTTCGCTAGGCGAGCACGCAGCGAAGCTTCGTTAGGCTTTCGCTAGGCGAAGCAGTCGCGAATGTGACAGTATCTGCTCTTATTCCGTTTTGTTCTAACCTGTTCTTTGTGTTGCCATGGCCTGATTATCTTTTGATTTCATCCTGTTTGCCTAACCCCTTTTGTTGAGTTTTTGTGAGGGCTCACATATTCTCGCAGGGATACCCTCCGGAGATTTATTCCGATTTCCCGTACTGATTGGTTTTCTTTGATGGCCTCAGCTTGGGAGAATCTCAGGGTTGTTTATCCTTTAATTGCTGTAACTTCGGATCTTGATCCGTGTGGTATTTTACTTCTTCCCTTTTATTTCTACTGTTTCTTAGCTGGAAGACCTCGATAGGAGGCAATGTTTGAGCCCCTTGGTGGCATTTTTTCTATTTCAAGATATATGTTTTGTGTGATGTGATTGTTTCCCCATAGGATGCGAGGCTTCGCATAGTCTCCCGTTTGCATGCCAATTTAGGTAGCACTGTTCCTCCGCCTAGGACTTCCTTTTTGCGTGCGCGTTCCTACAACGCAAACAAAACCTAAAACCCAAAGCAACACGTTTACTCCTTCTACTACAGGCGAGTAAGTCTCCAAAGGTCGAGCATCCGGTAGATTGCGTAGTAACGTTGTTCACCCCGTAACATAATCCATAACCCCGTAGTTAGTCGAACTACGGCTTGCTCTGATTCTCATTCCAGATGAGATACGTAGGCATAAGACGCGATGTCTTAGCGAGCACAATTACCCCCAACCCATAGGTCAGCCGAGCTACGAAGACTCTGATTCTCATATTCAGATGAGATACGTATGCAGTGGATGCGACATCCGCGCGAGTCATTTCTCTTAACCTTTTTAGTAAATAGCACATTAGGCAAAACCATACCCTTTAAACAGAAACCGCATAAGTGGATCCCGTAGAGTACTACGGATGCGTAGGGGTGCTAATACCTTCCCTTCGCATAACCGACTCCCGAACCCAAGATTTGGTTGCGAGACCTTGTCTTTTTCTTTCCTATTTTCAGGTTTACTTCGAGCGTTTCCTTTCCCTCCTTTGGGATAAATAACGCACGGTGGCGACTCTCCTGTCTTTTTTCTTCGCCGGTTGTTTTTTTTCGCACTGTATTTTTTCAGGTTGCGACAATCATCAACATCAACGGTTGTCCTTCAGAACCTGTTTCTTTAGCTATATGAACTTGGTGTTCTTGCTGACTTGATGAGGTTGTACATTCTGATGGAAAATTTCTAATGCGATTACAACATTTGAGTCTCTTTCTATCGATTATTTTCTTTCCCCCTCGCCAGTTTGTTGATCCTCCTCTTCGATCCGAACTTCCCGAGTGATCTTGCCCAATCTTCTCTTGTTCTTGGTTCTGAGAATTTCTCTCATGCATGCTTCAGGAATCTCTTCCACGAACCCTACCTCTCGATCCTAATTTAGAGTTGAATCCACCTTGTCTTGGTATGTATGCTTGCAAAGCTTGATTATCACTAGACTTATCTATACTCCTCTTAGTGATTCTTCTCTCGTGTGTTTCGATAGAACCTTGTAGTGCTTCAACCTTAATTTCTTCTATCTTCTTGGATTCTTCTATGGCTACCATGATATGATCAAATTTGGAGGTTAGGGTTCATATAATCTTTTCAATAATCGATTTATCTGAAATTATCTCACCATAATTCTTCATAGCATTCATGTGGATGATATTTCGGTTGAAGAAATTAGCTATCTTTCCATTTTCCTCCATTTGTATCAACTCATATTGACGTCTCATCATCTGTAATCGCACCTTATTTAACTTCTTTGTGCCATCATTGCATTTTTCCAAGATCTCTCATGCTTCCCACGAAGTTGCAGCTCTTGCAATCTTCTTAAAGTGTGCCTCATAAAAACAATGATGAATCAAGAATGTTGTTTTACAACCCTTCTTTTTGTTCTCTCTATAAAGCGCCTTTTGTGCATCTGTGTGATTTACGAAGAGTGTTGGGTAACCATCTTCTATGATTTCGATGACTTCTTGGTACCCTATTATCGCTTTCATCTGCACTCTCCATTGATTCCAATTCTTTCCAATGAGAACAGGGAGATTTGTTGTGAATGTTGCACTAGTTTGCACCATTATGTGTGTACTGTAAGGCTTCTAGTCAAACTGAACTCTGAATATCAATTGTTAGAGTAATAACACAACAATGGTGATGGATAGAGTGATTTCTGTTAAGGAGAGATTAGTGAAAAGTAATGACTTATATTTCTCAAAATAAACTGACATATTTACAGCAATAGCCGAACAGACTTATATATGAAAAAGCTACAAGACACTCAGCAATGCAACATTGGACAACTAATACAAATTTATACATAGTTGAATTATTCTTAATACTAAGAATGTAATCTTCTTCTTTTTTATCACTTTCCTTCTGGAATTGCACAAGACGAGTGCACCTAGAGCGTAGTTGTTCCTTCAGACATTTCGTCGAACAACTTGTAAGCCTTTTCTGATTGTTTTTTTAGTTATTTTAGGGAGCTTTATAACCCCACAATCAAACATAATGTTGACTTTTAACTCCCGTGATGTGTCATGTCACCTTTCGTTAAACCAAATAGACGGCAGGGATCAAAAGTGTTAACGGAAAAATTCAAGGGAACCATTCTTTGAAAAATAAAATTATAAGGATTAAAATCAGATTTTAGATTATTTATATAGACAAAAAATTTATTTAAATATTTATTATATTTATCTTTTGATAATCATCTAAGAAACGCCATTTACGTTCACAAATATTTTTAAATAATAAAGTCATGAATCAAATCTATAAATCTTTAGATTCTATCTCGACAACTTCAAAAACTAGAGATAGATATTTATTGTTTTGGATCTCTTCCAAAGAAAATCAACAAAAATCTCATATTTGTTCTTAAGATAAAAACCATTTAATATTATAGATGGTTTACAAACATTCTTACAACTATAAAAGAATATAGTACCCCCCAAATCTTGGTTGCAAATAAGGATAATGACTTTCAATACTCATCTTACAAGTATTTTCAAGGCATGTTTTCCTCAGTTAATCACTCTATAACTAGAGTAAATTGTATTTATTGGTAGAATCCCTAATCATTTTTATAGTAACTTGTTTGCCTTAAATGCTCTGAATCCATGTATCTCAATTGCCTAGACAACCCTTACATTTGATATCACCTTTACTAGCTTCATATTTGTATTATTTTAAGTTTTTCTACAATTACTATAGCAAACCAAAGTCATGATATTTTTGTTGAGGAATATCCTTTCATATATTTGTTTAGGTAACAATGTATTTATCCTAAATATTGTTTCTTACAACCTACTGCCCAACACATTACATTGTAGTTATATGTCTTATTATTTCTTAATATCACCTTACATCTCTTGGCATCATTCTTGAAGAATTTAATTTCTCTGTCATTCAATACATTATATTCAAATATTGCACCTTTTAATCACGTAAGTGAGGAGAACTCTATTCAAATCTTAGAAATTGAAATTTGTATTCATAGTATCTTCTGTAAGACCCTAATTTTGTCCCTAAGATCCCTCATGGCATCATAACATTGCATTTGGCATTGCCTCAAGGATCATTAGCATCTTGGTTCCCTTTGCCTTTGGGTGGGACCTCCTGTGAGGTGGTTTGAGATCACCAAGCATGCTTGAATTGTATATCATTGCTTTTCTCATTTTATTTACTAACCAAAAGCACAAAAATATGTCACTAACATCTTGTGTTTGTAGCTTGAGCAATCACAAGGTCAAAAGCTTCAAGGAGATCATTGGTACAAAGACATGGTCAAGAGGGGATGATAGCAAGCATGGTAATGGTCCCCAAAGCCCTCGTCCATCAAATATGCCTCCCTAGCATCTCAATCCATCATTTTGATCAAATCAAGACAAAGGGTTTGAGGTTTGTTCTTCAGAGAAACCATAATTCATCTGTGCATCACAATGCCTTGCTCATGAAGCAACCTCAGCCCATGGTCAAATATAATCAAGGGAAGTTCTTTAACTCATTATTTCATGCATATTTGAACTTATTTGAGTGTCCTCAATCATCAATTCATCAAGATATGGGTTGTGGACTTGAGAAGTTGATCAGTCAATTCATCTGACTATTTTGAAATGCACTGAGACCTAACTTTTGATGTGTTGGTCAAATGGAGATGATTCCAAAATAAAACGTGTTCTTAAGGACAATATGAACAACTTTCATGTTCATCAAAATTTGATTTGAAGCATGGAAGGTCATCATCCATTCCAAAACACTATAGGTCATTTTGACTGAAACCCTAATTTTGGATCAACTTCCCAAGGATACAACTCATTCATTTTCTATGATTTTGAGGTAGGATCAAATGCATTGGAAAGATTAAGATGTCTACTTCAAATGTTATGTTGAACAAATTTTCAAAATCTCAAAGGAAATACATGTGATAATGCAAAACATTATAGGTCCTTTTTTATCAAAGGCATTAAAAGGCAAAAAAGTCCAACTTCAAGTGCCAATAACTCTTTTATCAAAAATCCAAATGATGCAAAATTTAAGTCCATTTTGATTGTCTTGAAAATATATACAACTTTGATGTTGGAGGTTTTTCCATTTGAGGCTTGCATCATCAAACCAGAGGGGCTTGAAAATTGGCCAATTTTAGAAACCTTGCCTTGACATGTCATGCACCTTGCACTTTAAACTCAAATTTCATAAATTTCCACACTTCAAATGGATTTTTGCCCAACATAGCAATTTTTCCTTACATCAAGACCTTTCCAACCATTACTCACATGATCATGTTTGGATTTTTTCATTGGGACTTTCGAAGAGATGAATGTTTAAGTACAAATGAGGAATTCACTTGAAATCTTGGTACATAAGCAATTGCCTTGCAAGTCACACGTCCAATTTCATTTGGATGATGCTCAGAATTCATTTGGCATTGTTTTTGGGCCTTGTGCATGATCATGCAAGCCCATGCAATGAAGCTCCACATGCCATGCACACGGATTGATCACATTCTCCTTGCCACTTCCTTTATAAATAGAGACCTCATTCCATTCATTTTACACACCTGATTCAACCTGAAATGCTGCAGAATTCTCTCCATAGCCATCACTAAAGAAGCTAATTCATTTCTCTCGAATTTTTTCAGATCCAAAATTCAACTACATCTGGTTGAATCCTTGGATCTAGAGCTTCTAAACCTTCATCATTCATCTCACTGATCTTCTGTTTTGGCAAAGCAAGCAAAGAATCAAGTCCAATTCTCCAAAAATCAAGCTTACTCTTCAACTGGTATTTTCTTCGAATCTCTCATTTCTGTGATCTATTTGCTTGGCCAAAATGTTTTCTGAAGTCCTCACTTGAGAGGCAAGCTAGTGGTAACTTCAATTTTGTTTTTCCTTGATCTGCATTTTGCATACCTGAATCTTCCACCTCAGATTTCTCTATTTATAGGAATCTTGAGTGTGATTCAAGGTTACAGGGGTGATGTACATCACCCCAGCTTCATTTTGGTATAAGGATCGTGCATTTTCATTAAGGTTTGAAAACCTGCAAAATTGACCGGAATCTGGAGGCTCACCGGAGAAGAAGGTGGCTCCGGTGGCCGCCTGTTGCCAGTTTGAATTCTGGCCATTGGATGTGTTTCCCAGATCGAATCCTGACCATTGCTTATTATGACTTTTCTTTGGTTTCCATGTGATTGCATTGACCGTGGATTACCATGAGCGCGCGCCTCTGGATCCTCGGATCTACCAGCTCAATTAATGAGCTCAGATCCAAGGGCTCTCGTTTTTTCCAATTTTCTAATTTCTGTTTTTATTTTCTTAAATTCCATTTTATTTCAAAAATCAATATCTCTTTCATTTTTAATCCAAAAATTATGGGACCAATTGCATTATTTCCCAAATAATTTCTAGTTTCTATTTCTGATTTTTAATATTTTTTATTTCATCATTTGATATTTTTCATGAATTTTCTCCTTTCTGGTTATTTTTAATTCATTTTAAATAGTTTTTGATATTCAAAAAATACAAAAATATTTTCCCAACCTATTTGAATGATGATGGATCTATGAAAAATATTCTCATCAATTTTTAAATTTATTTGAGATTTATTTGAGATTTTAGTTCAATTAGGTTATTTTTATTCATTTTTAATTGATTAAAAATAGTTTCTGACTTTTAAAAATGCTGAAATTTTTTGTCAAACTTTGTTTGACCTTGTTAAACTTGGGATAAATCACTTGGACTTTTCAAAGTTGATTTGAAGTGATTTTGAAGTTTGGCCTTTCTTTTATTTTTAATTCAAGTTTAATTTTTAATATTAAAAAATGCCAAAAATATTTTGTTCATTTCTTGACTTCCAATCTTCACCTCACTTCTGTTTTTGATTGTTCGACCTTGACTTTCAATGTTATTGGTCAACGTATGAGAATTGGTACATGTCATTTCATTTAATGCACTTTAATTTTGCCATTTTCATTTCTCTTATCCATCTTCTCCTTCTTCTTCTTCTACTTCTTTTCTTCTTGATCAATGAGTTGAAGGTTGATAAGTTAGCATTGGTTAGGGAGATTTAATCTTCCTTGATTCAAATCTAATTCATCTTGATCAATTGATCAAGTGAATGGCTTTGCATTAAGGATAGGTTGTCTCCTAAATCATGCAAAAGGCTTAAACCAACACAAGATCAATTCTCTTTTTCTTTTTGGCATGGCAAGTTGTTGGGACTTGGTTCACTAATCAAGACTCCTAACTTGTGTTTGTTGCCTACATTATTATTGACCGGCCTCAGATAATTGTGACTTCTACATAAGTCCAATTACGATTGCTTAACATAGCGCTAAATTTGCCTTATGGCACACTAACTACTAACACTAACCATTAACCATTAACATTTACTTTATGCACTTTACTTTTATGCAATTTACTATTCTTGTACATATTATCCATTTGCTTTTCTCTTTGCTCACTTGAGCACATGTTTATGTTAATGCCATTTTCCTTTTGCTCACTTGAGCACATAATTGTGTATATATTATTATGCTTGTGTTCTGTTTTGATTGTTGTGAACCAAATACAAAGAAATGGACTTAGTTTCTAGGACTTTCCCTATGCAATGAAATGGAGAATTGGATTTAGATTCTAGGACCTTGCTTGTGCAAAGTTGGAGTAAAAGGATCTTAATGGTGAAGATGGATTAGAAGACCCAAATCCCTAAACTCACTCTTGTCCATTCTTGTTTTGCTTCATGGAACTTTTGATATGTGTGCTTTTGTGCTAGGAGTTTCCATTTGAGCTTAATTGGAGGACCATTGTCATGATCATCTAAGTGGAAGATACAATATACATTGAGGATCTCTTAAGAGACTTATTTGATTGCTTATGCTTTGTGGTTGCTTATTCCAAAGGATGGGAGCTACTTGGATCATCAATATGATCTCAAGAGAGGGAATCCATTGTGGTTTTGATTCTTCATCCCTTCTCTTTTTGTTTTACTTAGGATTTAGCCCTTCTTCTTCTTCTCTCCACTCTAACCCAAGCCAAAACCTTTTGTGCAAACATTTAACTATTGTTTTCAAACATTAGAAACCTAAGCCTTATGCTTTTGATTTTCAAACTTTCTTTTCATAACACTTATTTTGAATTGAACTTTTAAGTCAACTTTGACCATTTTTGTATATACTTCTAATTGGTAAATATAACCCATTCAAATGTCTTTTGTGGTTCCAATGGCCACTTTCTTAATCCAAATCTTTCATAACCTTTAGCTATTAGGTTTGAGTTATCCTTGTGGTAGATATAATACTCACCTATATCCTTAGTGATGGACAATAAGTCTTCCATGCTTATTATAGGGTTAACCCCTCACTAGCATGTTGAAGCTATCCTCACATGGTGGATTTGTGGTTTGGTTGAGTTTTCTCCCTTTGATAACAAAAGACCTTAAGGCTTTTTGACCAATCAATTCACCAATCTGTTTTGAGATTTTTACCCCGAACTACGAGGTTTTGATCCTAATCTTTTTATAAGATGGTACGTAGGCAATGGGTTTATCCATCCAAACACAAAATGTAAATAAACTTGTATATTCTCTTCTCATCCCCTCAATCATGTTTGCACAAACAAATTGTCACAAAACAACAACCTTACAACAAGTATGAAAAGGGCTCCCTAGGAGTACCTAGGATGTTTTGGGTGCCTAACACCTTCCCATTGCATAACCAACCCCCTTACCCAGATCTCTGTTTCTTTTACTAGTTTTTGTTAAAACTTTTAGGTTTTTGTTCGCTTTCTAACCATTCTTTCGGATGAATAGAAGTGCGGTGGCGACTCGACTTGTATGATTTACCTTGGATTTAGTCAATATCTCTAATGGTAACGAATACCCCGCTACATCTTCTTCATTGAACTTAAATACAAGAGATTTACCTTCATTATCATTCATGAATAGGATGGAGTCTTCGTCCAAAACTCAAATCTCATGTTTCCGTAGTAGTTTTATTACATCTTCAAAATTAAATCATTTCTCTTCATTATTTCTCTTAATATTAAAAAATGCCAGAAATATTTTGTTCATTTCTTGACTTCCAATCTTCATCTCACTTCTGTTTTTGATTGTTTGACCTTGACTTTCAATGTTATTGGTCAACATATGAGGATTGGTACATGTCATTTCATTTAATGCACTTTAATTTTGCCATTTTCATTTCTCTTATCCATCTTCTCCTTCTTCTTCTTCTACTTCTTTTCTTCTTGATCAATGAGTTGAAGGTTGATAAGTTAACATTGGTTAGGGAGATTTAATCTTCCTTGATTCAAATCCAATTCATCTTGATCAATTGATCAAGTGAATGGCTTTGCATTAAGGATAGGTTGTCTCCTAAATCATGCAAAAGGCTTAAACCAACACAAGATCAATTCTCTTTTTCTTTTTGGCATGGCAAGTTGTTGGGACTTGGTTCACTAATCAAGACTCCTAACTTGTGTTTGTTGCCTACATTATTATTGACCGGCCTCAGATAGTTGTGACTTCTACATAAGTCCAATTATGATTGCTTAACATAGCGCTAAATTTGCCTTATGGCACACTAACTACTAACACTAACCATTAACCATTAAAATTTACTTTATGCACTTTACTTTTATGCAATTTACTATTCTTGTACATATTATCCATTTGCTTTTCTCTTTGCTCACTTGAGCACATGTTTATGTTAATGTCATTTTCCTTTTGCTCACTTGAGCACATAATTGTGTATATATTATTATGCTTGTGTTATGTTTTGATTGTTGTGAACCAAATACAAAGAAATGGACTTAGTTTCTAAGACTTTCCCTATGCAAAGAAATGGAGAATTAGACTTAGATTCTAGGAACTTCCTTGTGCAAAGTTGGAGTAAAAGGATCTTAATGGTGAAGATGGATTAGAAGATCCAAATCTCTAAACTCACTCTTGTCCATTCTTGTTTTACTTCATGGAACTTTTGATGTGTGTGCTTTTGTGCTAGGAGTTTCCATTTGAGCTTAATTGGAGGACCATTGCCATGATCATCCAAGTGGAAGATACAAGATACATTGAGGATCACTTAAGAGACTTATTTGATTGCTTATGCTTTGTGGTTGCTTATTCCAAAGGATGGGAGCTACTTGGATCATCAATATGATCCCAAGAGAGGGACTCCATTGTGGTTTTGATTCTTCATCCCTTTTGTTTTTGTTTTACTTAGGATTTAGCCCTTCTTCTTCTTCTCTCCACTCTAACCCAAGCCAAAACCTTTTGTGCAAACATTTAACTATTGTTTTCAAACATTAGAAACCTAAGTCTTATGCTTTTGATTTTCAAACTTTCTTTTCATAACACTTATTTTGAATTGAACTTTTAAGTCAACTTTCACCATTTTTGTATATACTTCTAATTGGTAAATATAACCCATTCAAATGTCTTTTGTGGTTCCAATGGCCATTTTCTTAATCCAAATCTTTCATAACCTTTAGCTATTAGGTTTGAGTTATCCTTGTGGTAGATGTAATACTCACATATATCCTTAGTGATGGACAATAAGTCTTCCATGCTTATTATAGGGTTAACCCCTCACTAGCATGTTGAAGCTATCCTCACATGGTGGATTTGTGGTTTGGTTGAGTTTTCTCCCTTTGATAACAAAAGACCTTAAGGCTTTTGGACGAATCAATTCACCAATCTGTTTTGAGATTTTTACCCCGAACTACGAGGTTTTGATCCTAATCTCTTTATAAGATGGTACGTAGGCAATGGGTTTATCCATCCAAACTCAAAATGTAAATAAACTTGTATATTCTCTTCTCATCCCCTCAATCATGTTTGCACAAACAAATTGTCACAAAACAACAACCTTACAACAAGTATGAAAAGGGCTCCCTAGGAGTACCTAGGATGTTTTGGGTGCCTAACACCTTCCCATTGCATAACCAACCCCCTTACCCAGATCTCTGTTTCTTTTACTAGTTTTTGTTAAAACTTTTAGGTTTTTGTTCGCTTTCTAACCATTCCTTCGGATAAATAGAAGTGCGGTGGCGACTCAACTTGTATGATTTACCTTGGATTTAGTCAATATCTCTAATGGTAACGAATACCCTGCTACAAAAAAGTGGCGACTCTGCTGGGGATGTTATTTGCCTAGTGGGTTTTGCCAACTTTTCATGCTTGTTGTATTTTATTGTCTTGTGATATATTTTTGTGCAATTTGGGATTACCATATTGTATGTAATGATTGAATTGCTTAAATATTAATTCCTTGTATGCTTGGTGATCTTTGTGAGATGAGTTCTATACCCGGACTCGAGTGCACCTAGGATAGGAGAATGGCGTAGTCTTGTTGACTTGTGTGGAGTTATTCCTTAGCAAGTTGACTTGCAAGTCCATTCACTTGGTGGAGGTTATGTTGGGATCAATAATGTCACACAAGTAAGTTGTGGTTAGACATAACTCTTTCCAATATAGACCTTAGAAGCCAAGGACCTTAGTTTACCAAGCCCATCTTGGCCTATTTTTAGGATGTAGTGCGAAAGTCGTTCAAGTGTAAGATTTGATACGATTGTGACGCGATACTACACTCATAAGAGTCTCTCTTGAGAATATTTTTGGAATACGAGTAGTCGTTTCTCCGATAATATCTGAAAGATGGGATGATGACTATGGGAACCTCTTGTAGAACATGTTTGGCAGGTTTAAACCCTAGTGCAACAAACCCTTGATTCATGGTTGATCCGTTCATGTGTTCTTAATATCAATGGAACTTGGGTGTTGATAAGGTGTAAGCCATAATCCACCAAAATGGATGATTGATATTAAGGATGATATGATCCATCCCATGACCTTTGTTTGGTGTGCTTTGCTTGATCCTTGAGTGTGATTGTTGCATTCATGCATTCATGCACTCATTTGAATCCATATCATCAATAATGAAGAAAATTTTCAAGGAACTTAAGGGGTTTATTTGCAAAATTTTCAGACATGGAAAGACAAAGAAGGAATACAAAGAAGTACAGCTTCAGACAACCGGATCTGAAAGAGTTAAGGAATCTGACATCCTATGTATTAAATCCTTTGGGTTTCAAGGCTCGTTTTGGGAAGCTTCTTCCTCTTCTGACTACTCAGGTGGATGAAGGGTGTAAGACCCCAATTTTGGCCCTAAGATCCCTCATGGCCCATATCATATCATATCATGGCCTCAAGGATCATTGCATGCCCTAGTTTCCCTCCTAGTGGGTAGGTTGCTTTGTGAGTGTGGTTCTTGATCACCAAGCATGTTTTGCATTTGTATATCTTTGCTTTTCATATGTTTATCATTCAAAAAGTACAAAAATATTGTCAGTTTAACCTTGTTGCTTGCAGTTGAAGCAATCATCAGCAATTAGGTCAAAGACAGTCAACAGTCAGTCAAAGCAATGGATGGTGGCCATTCTTGCAGAATTTGGGCACCATGATCAATAATCAAGAGTTCATATGACTTGGGACATAATTTGGAATCAAGGTCTCAAAGATTTAGGGTTTGGAATTCATCAGAAGTGGTTCAATCAAGCAAAACCCTAGAAAAGTCAACTGAAGTCAAACTTGGTCAACTGTGGATTTAATCAGTGATTTGATGGATAGAATTGATTTGAAGGAGCTCATTCATGTCTATACAAGCCTCATATATCATGCCAAACCTCATCATGGAAGAATTTGAAGCAAAATCAGAAATTTCCCAAAATAGAAAGTGGACCTGTAATTTCAACTGCCAAAAATGGAAACTTCTTGATCTTAATCTTGCATCATGATACAAGCTTCAAATGAATTTTTGCCCAACATGAAAGTTGAAGATCTTGTTCTCCCATTTCCAAAAAGTCCAAGAACTCTCAAATCCCATGTATGGTTGTCAAGATATGATCAATTCATTTTCACAAATTCATGAACTTCAAAAGGCCATATCTCTCAAACCATTTGGCCAATTTTGGTGGGGGTTTTTCCTACAAACCACATTTCATCTCCTCTTTCCAAAAATATAAATTTCATGTACCAAAAATCTATGGATCAAAATGGCATTTTTGGACTTGTTTCATTTAAATTCAAGTGTGGACCAAAAGTTGACTTTTTGAATTAAGGGTTTTCACTCACTTTGGCCAATTGGAAATGTTCAGAAACATCATTTGTGACTTGCCCAAAGGCCCAAATTCGTGCAGAACCTTACACCTCCATGTGCTTATGTTGAAAATTAGCAATTTTGGCAATTTGGTTCATTAAGTTAAACAAGCTTAGCATTTCATTAGCCAAGTTAAAACAGACATATATAACCTCATTTTCTGCACATTCTAAACCTAGCTAGCAGCCATAACAGATCAGATTTCTCTCATTCTCTCAAATCACCATTTTCACCAAATTGCAATTTCTGACCAAAGCTTCAAAGGACTCGAGGACTCCTTCATTGTTCCATCACCTAGCCATCATTTGGAGCCTTTTTCAAACACCATTCACCATCAGTAGTGCAGCATCGTGTTCTGTTTTCTCCAAGACTCCTCCAATGGCAAATCGAGATTTGGACATTTTCCAGCATCATTGAGCTAAAGTGCTTCAAGTATACATCAACATCAACCATTATCTCCATCTGTCCGAGCCAACATCATCAAAATAACCACTGCTCCACTCCTTTCTTCAAAATCAAGTAAGGTTTCGACCACCTTCTTTCTCTAATCCATGATATGCTTATGATAGTTTACTCTTTGCTGGGTCTAATGAACTATGGATTGCTTGAAATGGTTGTGTCATGTATGAGAAATCTGGTTTTTCATTTTTATGCTCAAATAAGTTTTTGCTCGTTTTGTTTTGTTCAAGATGAATTAGTGAAAATGGATTCCATATTCGTGTTATGTGTTGCTTGCTGATCATAATGGTGTGCTCGTTTGATGTTTCTGGGCATGTTGGAATTTCACGATGGTTGTTGGTTGATGAAGATGAATACTGTAGCTTAAACCCTAACACTGTGCTAAACCCTAATTATTTTCCAATTTTCTGGGTTTCACGTCTGCATGTGTACTGTTCCATTGGGAACTGACCAATCAGGACATTTGGTTTGCTTGGCTGATGCGCTGCGTTTCACTTATAAGTCCAAATAATTACACAAATGCCATCGGCCACTTATTAAATCCATTTAATCATTTCATTTTACAATATTTATTTCATTTTGTGACACAAGTTTACAAAAATCATAACTCATCCATTTCTGATCCAAAATTCATGGGATTTTTTGCATCATGTTCATCACAATCTCTAGTTTTTTATCATGTATTTTCCGAATTTTTTGCATGAGTGAATTTTAAATAGTGCTAGGGTTTGTGACATGTGCTCATTTCTTATACCTTTTGCCAAAACCTTTGTGAAATAGTCATGCATTATCCATTTGATCTGAAATTTTTTGTACACAAACTAGACTCATCCATGGTGATTTTGGTGTAGAGTTTGTGAATTTATTTTATGTGGTTTGTGAGATATGAATTTTTGAAGTAGGGTGTGACAATTTGTGTCACACCATTGATATGCCATTTCATTATTTTTGTTGACATGCTTCCAGACCTCCAATTAATGTGAAATTTTGCATGAGCCTTCTCTTATATGTCTAGTTGACTTGTGATTTTTCTTGGAATTAATTATGGCATTTCCAAATTGTTTGAGATTTTATCCCCTGTTTGACCAAAATGTTGACCTTGTGTGATACATCTTGCCATTTCCTTTGTGAAATTCTCATACTTCATTGGATGATCATGAAATGTTACATGTGCATACTAGACATATTGAGCTTTGCATTGGTGTTGATCCCATTCATTTCTCATCTGGTTTCATTTTGTTATGATTTTTTGAAGTTGACCCATGAATGTTTGACTTCTTTGTGCATGCTTGAAATTGTCTTGACTTCCTGATTTTAATTGACCATCTTCCCATGATCCAAATGAGCTGAAATTTTATATGTATGCCATGCTATGGATTGTGATTCACCCTGAATTATTTGATAATTTTTGGAATTGAGTATGATTGCTTTTGAGCTAAGTCTTTCTGTTGACTTCATTGAGCCTATTCAAATTTGCTTTGACTTCATGATTTTCATTGACTGCCTTCCACTTGTCCAATTGTGATGAAATTTTACATGCTTACCATGCTAGGTGTTAGGATTGATCATGAATTATTTGGTGATTTTTGAAAATGTTTGAGTTGACTTTTGATGCAAGTCTTTCTGTTGACTTTTATGTGCTCTCCTTTGCCATGCTTTGCCTTCTTTTGTCTATGAAATCATGATGATGAATGATATGCATGTGGGACCAATTGAGTTTGCTTCTTGATTGTTTAAACTTGATTGTGGTTGACTGTCATTTGCTGTTTTGACTTTCTCATTTGTTTTTGACCCTAGGCTTGTCCTAGTGGTCCTTTTGGCTTATGATTGAGTTCATGTTTCAGGTTAAGCTACAAATGCTTCAAGGAAACTTTTTGCAAGTTGATTGGGTTTATCTGTTTATCATGTGCTAACCCTTTGTTTTGTAGGTGGCTTGACTCATATGATTTGAGTCTTGTGCTTTGCACATTTGTCTATCTGTTTGACTGTTGACTTCCCAATTCCTTTTGCTTTAAACTTTTGAACTGTGTACTGATTTGTTTGACTATTTCAGGTACCACTTAGTTGCTTAGTTCTTTGAACTTGCTTTGCTTTGCTATTTAGCAATTTGCTTTGAGGTAATCCCTTGTTCTTCATGTAGTCTGGAGACCCGGCCTGTTATTTGGTCGGGCAAACTGTCTGAAGTCCTCCTTAAGAGGCAATGCTTGTGTGTGTTTAATTTTGTCCCAAGCAGGAAAAGTCCTTCAAGTAAGGCAATTGGTAGATCAAAGGGATAAGCAACCTATCCCCTACTATTCAGTGAGTCTTCTCCTTGCTCCCATTGCATGGTTGTAGCATTGAGATCAAAACCCAAGATCTATCGAGTCTAATATGTGGAGAGAGTTCCTACTTTCTGAACTCCCACACTTTCTGATATGCTCTCCCTGACCAGGGATAAGAGCAATGAGGCACACCCCTCATCTCCTTTCATCTGCTTCACCTTAGCCTCTCAATGGCAAGGTTAAGAGCAATCTTTGACCCTATTCCAGTTGGCCTTAGTGCCTAACCCTCTTGTGTGAGCCTCCTTGTTTGGCTATAGAGTGTGCTGTTTGTTATTCATTGATTGATTGATTACCTCATATGCACATGTTCGCTTGTATGCTCCATGCATTTATCATCATCATTAATTGCTCATTAATGCACAATCATCTCATTTGTCTTTGTGATATTGTCATTTGTTGTTTGCCCATTGAGGACAATTGTAAGTCCATTTCTTTGGCCTTTGTTCCTATGATGTGGAAGGATAGAGTGTAAGACCTCATTGGTCACTCATATCTTCTGTTGTTGCTTTGCTTGTATGTGAGGTTGCAATTATAAGTCCCTGTAAGTTGGCATTTGCTTTCCTGTGATCATAATTTGTTTTGACTGTTTGTATGTGAGGTTGCAATTATAAGTCCCTGTAAGTTGGCAGTTGCTTTCCTATGATCATATTGTTGCTTTTGTTCTTGTATGTGAGGATCCATTGTAAGTCCCTGTAATGTGGCATTGGGTTTTCCTGTGATCATATGTGGAGTTAACCTAAGTCCAGATAGATTGGCAGTTGACTTCCATGTTTCATCTTTGTTTTCTTTTGAGGAGATTAGTGTAAGTCCATTGAGTGGCATCTGATATCCATTTCTGTTTCAGGAGACTGGTGTAAATCCATCTATTGGTATCCGGTATCCACCTTTTTATTTCTTTGTTTGAGGAGATTAGTGTAAGACCATTGAGTGGCATCTGATATCCCGTTCTATTTTAGGAGATTGGTATAAGCCCAGTGATTGGCATCCGATATCCGCTTTTGTTGACTTTCTTTGTTTATTTGTTATTATCCATTGTTATCCCAAAGGACACACTTGAATCACCGGCTATACCTGCTAACCCCCAGTGGTGGTATAAGCCCGAGTTACACTGTGTCTACCATTCTGGTGCTCCCGGCCACGACGTGGAGAATTGTTACCCTTTGAAAACCAAGGTTCAAGACCTTGTGAGGTGTGGTATTCTGTGTTTCGAGGACGTAGGTCCTAATGTGAAGAAGAACCCATTGCCCGAGCATGGGAAATCTGTCAACATGGTCCAGGGCTGCCCTGGCAAGTACAAAGTCAAATATGTCAGTCATATTCGACAGTCTCTTGTCGAAATGCATCGTTTGCTATGTGATTACAGTCACTATGAGCACGACCATGATAGATGCCGAGTATGCTCTGTTAACCAATTGGGTTGTCGCCAGGTGCGCAAGGATATTCAGGAAATGCTGGATGAAGGAGTCATTGAGATTCTTCAGAATAGGAATGTTGACGAAGATGAGCCTGAGGTCAACGTAATTTCCCCAGTATTCCGGATGCCCGAGCCTGTTATCATCAAGTATGATGGTAGCAAGCAGAAGGCTTCTCCTGCTCTTATCATTAAGCCTGTCGGTCCGGTACCGTACTCTTCCGAAAAAGCAATTCCCTTTCGCTACAACGTTGTTGCTGTAGAAGATGGGAAAGAGGTGTCCTTTCCATCCTCTGCTGATTCTATTGAACGCCCGATTGGGAATGCGGTGAGCACTCCGAATCCGGCACCTGTTGTGAAGCCCTCCTCTACATTAATAACTCCTACTTCTGTTGGCCCAAGCGGCAATGTGAAAGAAGACTGTGATGAGATGTTGAGGCTCATCAAGAAAAGTGAGTATAATGTTATATACCGGCTTCTACAAACGCCATCCAAGATATCGGTGTTATCTTTGCTCTTGAATTCAGAACCGCATCGAGAGGCTCTGCAGAAAGTTTTGGATGTGGCATATGTAGATCATAATGTCACATTAGAACAATTTGATAGCATTGTTGCAAACATTACTGTTTGTAACAACTTGAGTTTCTGTGACTCTGATCTCCCCGAGGAGGGAAGGGACCACAACTTGGCATTACACATATCTATGAACTGCAAAGACGACGCCATGTCCAATGTGCTGGTGGACATTGGGTCATCACTGAACGTATTGCCAAAGGCCACTCTCTCGAAACTGTCATATCAAGGGCCTCCCATGAGGCAGAGTGGAATTGTTGTGAAAGCTTTCGATGGGTCGCATAAAACTATGATTGGGGAAGTTGACCTCCCAGTCAAAATCGGACCGAGTGATTTCCATATTACATTCTAGGTTATGGATATCCACCCATCGTATAGCTATCTCTTAGGTAGACCATGGATTCACGAGGCAGGCGCCGTGACATCCACCCTACACCAAAAACTGAAATTTGTGAAAAATAAGAAGCTGGTAGTGGGGGGGGGAGAAAAGGATCTCCTGGACAGCCACTTGTCTTCCTTCTCATATATAGATGCTGAGGATGAAGTTGGAACTCCTTTCCAAGTTTTATCTATTGCTGAGCCTATTGAGAAGAGAGCTCCTTCATTTGTTTCCTATAAAGATGCAAAATTGGCCATTGAGTGTAGTGCAACTGCTGGTTTAGGGAAAATGATTGAGCTAGAAGACAACAAGTCTCGGGCCGGCATAGGTTATTCCTCTGGGGTGTTCAACGAGAAAGGGATGTTCAAGAGTGGAGGTTTCATCCACACCGGTCAGGATGAAGAAGTTGTTGCTGTCTTGGAAGAAGATACAGAGGATTCTAGCAATTTCATCATCCCTGGAGGGGTCTGCAACAATTGGGTCGCTGTGGATATTCCAACAGTTATCCATAAGTCGAAGTAATGTTCATTGTGTTTAAAAACCCTTCTCCCATGCCAAAAGGAGGAGTGATGACATTGTTGGCGCATAAATTCAATGAGATTTTCATTCAATAAATTCATGTTAAATGTTTGTTTTTCCAATTATTTTCCCTTTTTGCTTTTTGCATGAAATTGGTGATCACAAAAAACCTAAAAAATAAGAATAAAATCAATCTTTTCATCTGCATAATGATTTGCCTTGTTTGAGTTCTAAAGTTTCTTTATATCCAAAATCATTATGCAGGTTAATCAAACCCATTGAACATAATGATCCAACACCATCTCCCAATTTTGAGTTCCCTGTATTTGAGGCAGAAGAAGATGATGTTGAAGAGATTCCTGACGAGATTACCCGTCTACTTGAGCATGAAGAGAAGATCATTCAGCCGCATCTCGAGAACCTGGAAACAGTCAACTTGGGGTCCGAGGATTGTGTTCGTGAAGGGAAGATTGGGGCACTCCTTGAAGAATCTGTTAAGAAAAGGTTGATTGAATTGCTACGAGAATACGTTGATGTCTTTGCATGGTCATGTGAAGACATGCCAGGTCTAGATTTAGATATTGTGCAACATTTCTTACCTTTAAAGCCTGAGTACGTGCCTGTGAAGCAGAAGCTCAGAAGAACTCATCCTAATATGGCAGTGAAGATCAAAGAAGAAGTTCATAAGCAAATTGATGCGGGGTTTCTGGTGACTTCTACATATCCTCAATGGGTGGCCAATATTGTGCCCGTGCCTAAGAAAGATGGAAAAGTCCGGATGTGTGTGGACTAAAGAGACTTGAATAAAGCTAGTCCGAAATATGATCTTCCTCTACCACACATTGATATGTTGGTAGATAATACAGCTAAATTCAATGTCTTCTCATTTATGGATGGATTTTCCGGATATAACCAGATCAAGATGGCACCTGAGGATATGGAGAAGACAACATTCATCACACCTTGGGGAACATTCTGTTATCGAGTGATGCCCTTCGGTTTGAAGAACGCCAGAACCACGTATCAACGAGCTATGACCACCTTGTTTCATGATATGATGCACAAGGAGATTGAGGTATATGTTGACGATATGATTGCTAAGTCAAGAACGGAAGTTGAACATGTAGAGCATTTGTTGAAGCTTTTCCAGCGCTTGAGGAAGTACAAGCTTCGTCTAAATCCTAACAAGTGTACATTTGGAGTCCGTTCTGGCAAGTTATTGGGCTTTATTGTTAGTGAAAGAGGTATTGAGGTAGAGATGCCTGCGCCCAAAACTGAAAAGCAAGTCCGAGGTTTCCTTGGCCGCTTGAATTATATTTCCAGATTCATACCCCACATGACTGTCACATGTGCGCCAATATTCAAGCTCCTCCGAAAAGATCAGTCCCATGATTGGACCGAGGATTGCCAGAATGCTTTCGACAGTATTAAAGAATATTTGTTTGAACCTCCAATCCTGTCTCCGCCCGTGGAAGGAAGACCTTTGATCATGTATCTGACTTTTCTTGAAGACTCAATGGGTTGTGTCCTTGGTCAGCAAGACGAATCAGGGAAGAATGAGTATGCTATTTACTACTTAAGCAAGAAGTTCGCCGATTGTGAGTCTCGATACTCGATGCTTGAGAAGACATGTTGTGCTTTGGCTTGGGCTGCTAAGCGCTTACGCCGGTATATGTTAAATCATACGACTTGGTTGATATCCAGAATGGATCCAATTAAGTACATTTTTGAGAAACCTGCCTTAACCGGGAGGATTGCCCGTTGGCAGATGTTGCTATCTGAGTATGATATTGAGTATCGAGCTCAAAAGGCTATTAAAGGTAGTATCTTGGCTGACTATTTGGCACATCATCCGATTGAAGATTATCAGTCAGTTCAGTATGACTTCCCGGATGAGGAGATTCTGTATTTGAAAATGAAAGATCGTGATGAACCTACACTTGATGAAGGGCCAGAGCTTGGTTCCAGATGGAGTATGGTGTTTGATGGCGCTGTAAATCAATATGGAAATGGTATTGGGGCAGTGATTATTACTCCTTAGGGCACACATATTCCTTTTACAGTCAGACTAACTTTCAAATGCACGAATAATATGGCTGAGTATGAGGCCTGTATTATGGGATTGGAGGAATGCATTGATCTAAGGATCAAGCATCTTGATGTATATGGTGATTCGGCCCTTGTTGTTAATCAGATTAAGGGTGAATGGGAAACGAATCAGCCTGGTCTCATTCCATATAGAGATTATGCGAGGAGGATTTCAACGTTCTTTACTGAGGTTGACTTCCATCATATTCCTCGAGATGAGAATCGGATGGCAGATGCTCTTGCTACACTTGCTTCGATGATTGTGGTTAAACTTTCGAATGAAGTCCCCAATATCACCGTGATGCGCTTGGACAGACCAGCTCATGTATTTGCAGTAGAAGAAGTGAAAGATAATAAGCCATGGTATTATGACATCAAGTGTTTCCTTCAGAACCAGGTCTACCCGCCTGGGGCATCTGTGAAAGATAGGAAGACTTTGAGGAGATTGTCAGGCAGTTTCTACCTCAATGGCGAAGTGCTTTATAAGAGAAATTTTGACACGGTTCTGCTCAGATGCATGGATAGACACGAAGCAGACTTGTTAATGACTGAGGTCCATGAGGGTTCATTTGGTACACATTCCAATGGACATGCCATGGCTAGAAAGATGTTGAGAGCAGACTACTATTGGCTGACAATGGAGTCTGACTGCTGCAAATACATGAAGAAATGCCATAAGTGTCAGATTTATGCGGATAAGATTCATATTCTTCCGACACTTCTGAATGTGATTTCATCACCATGGCCTTTCTCCATGTGGGGAATTGACATGATTGGCATGATAGAACCGAAAGCGTCCAACGGACACAGATTCATTCTCGTAGTAATTGATTACTTCACCAAATGGGTTGAAGCGGCATCATATGCAAATGTGATCAGGCAGGTGGTCGTGAAGTTTATCAAGAATCAACTCATATGTCGTTATGGTGTGCCAGATAAGATCATTACTGATAATGGATCTAACTTGAACAACAAAATGATGAAAGAGTTGTGTAGTGAGTTCAAGATCGCGCATCATAATTCTTCTCCTTACAGACCCAAGATGAATGGGGCTGTTGAAGCTGCTAATAAGAACATCAAGAAGATTATCCAGAAGATGGTTGTCACATATAAGGATTGGCATGAGATGTTGCCATTTGCTTTGCATGGATATCGTACGTCTGTCCGCACTTCAACAGGGGCAACCCTTTTTTCTCTCGTTTATGGCATGGAGGTTGTACTCCCAGCAGAGGTGGAGATCCCATCAATGAGAGTCTTGATGGAAGCCAAGTTGACTGATGTTGAATGGGTTCAGAGTCGATATGACCAGCTGAATTTGATAGAAGAGAAAAGATTGACTGCCATGTGCCATGGTCAGTTGTATCAGCAAAGAATGAAGAAAGCTTTCGATAAGAAGGTCAAGCCTCGCGTGTTCCGAGAAGGTGACCTTGTGCTCAAGAAAGTCTTGTCTTTCATGCCCGATTCCAGGGGCAAGTGGACTCCAAACTATGAAGGTCCATATGTTGTTAAGAGGGCCTTTTCAGGCGGTGCTTTGATACTTACAACTATGGATGGGGAGGATTTCACTCGTCCTGTGAATTCAGATGCAGTCAAGAAATACTTCGCCTAAAAATAAAAACAGAATAGCTCGCTAAGTTGAAAACCCGAAAGGGCGGCTTAGGCAAAAATGAGCGTCTCGGTGGATTGAAAACCCGAAAGGGCGGTCCAGGCAAAAGTTAGAGACATGAAAAAATGAATATTTGTATCCCGCTAGATTGAGTACCCCACCCTGGGGCAATCTAGGCAAAAATTAGGGATTTGGCAAGTAACTGCGTCCTGACAAGACTTTGTTCTACAAACTGTCATCCGTCAGAGATTCTTGCTCATTCGTCATCCACCGAAGCTTCAAATACATCGAATTCAGAATTGGTGGAGAAATGGTCATTATGTTCAATGTAGCCATTTTCCAATATATATCACCAATTTCAAATTTGTAAAGATCTATGGAGTCTTGCCATTTGCAGACTACCATTCCATCAAATAAATTTGAGCCTTTTATCCAATTATTTGCACTCTTATTTGTTTCTATTCAACAAATGTTTTGCATGTTTTAATTGAGAAAATATCATAGTTTTGAAAAAATGAATTTTTCATAACTTGGTTTTAAACAAGGTGAACATTCACAATGATGAAAAGGATACTTAGGAGTTCCTCAGTGCTCTCCCAAGGATGGTATGATCTCCAACAGGGTAAGACATTTGTTCATATTCCTGGCATGACTGTATTTTCTTCCTCCGGAGCCCTGAGTGGTATGCTTGTTGAGATATTCACCACTCTCCCTTTCAGCGGGGTAGCAACCTTTTCTCCTCAGCAGATGTGATCTCCTTGGTGGGTACGGTACTTGGTGGTTAATCCCCAGAATCCCTTTATCCCTCGGATAGATTCCCCAGTAGAGTTGCTTATGTGGCAGATTCTACCTGTGCAATAAACTCTTTTCCCCAGCTGTGACTGATGATTCATCCCCTGCGGAGGTCTTTGCTTCCTGGTATCTCTGATTCCTGGCAGATTGGATACTCTCTAGTGGAACCTGGCTTTCTATCTTAAGATGTAGTACCGGGTGTTTGTGTGCTTATTTCCCTTGGAGCTGTTTGTGTTAGAAATGTCTGTTTATCAGCATTCATCATACATAAACCACGCATGTGTGCATATAATTTTCGAACATTTGGATATTCATATTGCATTTCTTGCCATATATCTTTTGTTTGTCATCCTCTGCTAGTTGGTAATATATTTCCAAGCAGATGTTGGTGTTTGATCCCTCGATGTAGAGTCAGCCCCTTAAGCAGAAAGTGTTTATCTTTCCTTCCGCATTCCCCACTGAGTTATATCCTCGTGGACAATGGTTATTTTCGCTTCCTCCCAACACATATATTGGGATGGGTTCCCCTATTGAGTTATATCCTCACTAGGACGAGTCTTGATTCAGTTTGCCTCTTTGGTTTGATCCTAAATTGGCCTCTTGTGGTTGTTTCCTTTGTTTCCCCGTGGCATAAATGAATAATTGCTCAGTAATCAGTAATCATTCATCTTATCCCCGGCAGAATTTGTAGTTTTCTACCCATATATCGGTAGTTGTAAACCCTATTTTCTCCCCTTTGCAGAGTTAACCTTTTTGTTCATCCTAAGTTGATGACGGTTACTTTTCCGTGGTTTTCTACCCAGTATCCGGTAGATGTAATCCCCTCCTTGATGGTTATCATTAGCCAATATGCGGTGATGATATTCCTTTCTCTTGGATAATTGCTCTGATTAGACAATTTAGCCCAAGCAAGTCATCGTTCATACCGGTTGCTGGTAATGTTTGTTGCTCCCCTTGATTGGTCATCATTGAATACCTAGTTTTGATATCCCGATGCGTTTCTCTTTCTCGGTCGATTTATCCTTTATTAACCAAGTAACCGGTTGTGGATAATCTTCCATGCGAGTGTATTATCTACGTTTTGACGGTAATAGATAATATATCTCATGCACTTTTTGGTCGAAGCTTTTGTTCTTCCCCAGTTGAGTAAGATTCGTATCCCTGTTTTAGAATCGAATGTCCATCCCTTAATCGAGTTTGCTTTTTGCCCTCTTTTTGGATGATGAGTGTTTTGGGAATATTCCCCAATTCACGCTTTGTTTGGTCACCTATTATATGCCCAGTAACCGGCATCCCTGGTGTTCCTTCCTTCTGCTCCCTATTATGACTTTTTGTCCCCTGTGGAGTCAGATTTTCCTGAGTTGAAATATACTTTTTAGGTCTTCCTCAGATGATTTGGTTGATTGATATCTCTCATCCTTATACCGGTCTTAGATATTCATTCTTCCCGAGCATGTTGTTCTCTCACCCTTATACCGGTGTTCAGATCACACATCTCTTTGAGCTTATTACCCAGTAATCGGTAATACCTCATCCTGTTGCTTTCCCAGGAGAGTCCTTTTTGGATATCCCCAGTGAAGTCCCTTAGTGGATTATCCTCACCTGAGTCCGGATTTTTATCCAAAGTATCCATTGTGGATAATGTTGCTGTGTTGGCATATTCCCCAACACATGCACCTTCGAGTCAGCTCGAGTCTTTCCATTGGATTTACTTTCCTTTGGAATTCTGTTCCCCAAGTTTTGAGTTGTGACATGCTCACGCGTTTTCACCCTTTACTCCCCCAGAGTCTTTGTCTCCCTAGTGAGTGTATTACTCCTTTATATTTTTAGCCTCTTCAGGTTTTCTTTTCTTCTTTGTGGACACATATCCCCATAGAGTTTGTACTATTTGCATGCATACATCTGCATCATGAGGTCTCTTATGGACCAAAATTCGTCTCTTTGTTATTATTTAAGCCCATTCTACCCCTTCGAGACGAAGATTTTAACCTTCACTTCTCCTGATAGAATGACCTTAAATAGGGGCATCTGTAAGACCCCAATTTTGTCCCTAACATCCCTCATGGCATCATAACATTGCATTTGGCATTGCCTCAAGGATCATTAGCATCTTGGTTCCCTTTGCCTTTGGGTGGGACCTCCTGTGAGGTGGTTTGAGATCACCAAGCATGCTTGAATTTTATATCATTGCTTTTCTCATTTTATTTAATAACCAAAAGCACAAAAATATGTCACTAACATCTTGTATTTGTAGCTTGAGCAATCACAAGGTCAAAAGCTTCAAGGAGATCATTGGTACAAAGACATGGTCAAGAGTGTCGCATCCTGCGAAAAATCAACCGGCGAGACTCAAAATAAAAACACACAGAGCCGCCACTAAACGTTATTTATCCCAAGATAGGGAAAGGAAACGCTCAGAGAAACCTGGAAAGACATGGTCTCGCGACCAGAGAGAAAAGGTTCGGGAGTCGGTTACGCGAGGGGAAGGTATTAGCACCCCTCACGTCCTAGGTACTCCTAGGGATCCACGTCCTAGAATAAAGAAAAGGTTGCTAAACATCACACACACACACAGGGAACGCAGGTGGGGTTAAGAGAAACGAGCTCGATAAGGTATCGCACCTTATGCCTACATATCTTGTCTGGAACAAGAATCAGAGCCACTGTAGTTCGGCTTACGCACGCCAAACAACACAAAACAATCATACAAAGGTGGCAAACATGGAGCCCGACAACCACTTGATGGAATTACGTCGGCATCCGAACCAAAACACACTCAAAAGGGCAAACATGGAGCCCGACAGCCAATCCTGGGCTTACGTCGGCATCCGAACCCAAACACGCACAAAAGGGCAAACGTGGAGCCCGACAGCCAATCACTGGGCTTACGTCGGCATCCGAGCCTAAACACACTCTAAACGGCAAACATGGAGCCCGACAGCCAATCACTGGGCTTACGTCGGCATCCGAGCCAAAACAAACAATCAAATAACAAGTAAACGCACGCAAAAAAGAAAAAGGTTGCCCGGAGTGGTCTCGCACGACCACCTGCCTACATACCTCGTCTGGAACGAGGATCAGGGCGATGTAGTTCCCCTGAAAAGGACTAAATTGCTAACCAGAAACCGGGGAAAGACACACGACTTAGGGAGCTGAGACTCGAGCCTAATGTTGTCATGCATCGCTTACCCTAAGTTCGGTTTTCTATCCTACTTGCATCAGCAAACTAACCTAACCAGGAAAGAAGCTAGCACACAAGCATACAATCATATATCATCAAATGAGAACGGGCATCTCAATCAACACAAGCATAACAATCAGATATTCACATAGCACCCACTATAATCAAACAAGGGGGCTCAATCAATCAGGTTTGACTGCCTAAGCAATCGTCTGTACAGGCTATGTTTGCTCTTAACCTTGCCATTACGAGGCTAAGGTGAAGCAGATGATGGGATGAAGTGAGGATCAGACCTCACAGCTCTTATCCCTAACCAGGGAGAGCTGACAAATGAGCATGGGTCCAGAATAGGGGAACCCTTCTATACTCGATGACTCTGACTCAATGTGCACTGCACAGGATCTTGGGCATTTGATCTCAATGCTACAACCATGTAATGGGAGCAAGGAGAAAACTCAACTGAATAGTGGGGGACAGATTGCTTGTCCCTACCTTCCACCAATTGCCTTCTTTGAAGGACTTTTCCTGCTTGGGCTTGAAAAATAAACATACACAATCATTGCCTCTTAAGGAGGACTTCAGACAATTTGCCCGGCCCGGTAACAGCCGGGTCTCCAGACTACATGAAGTGAGAAGGTTATACCTCAAATGCAAGTTGCTTAAGCAAAGCAAAGCAAAAAGTTCACAAGGAACTGAGCAACTAAAGTACCTGGAAACAATCAAACTTAGTCAGTACTCAATCAGACAAACTATACAGCAAACAGTTAAACAGTTTAAACAATACAACACAAAGCAAGCTCAAGGCTTAAGCCCAAGCTTCACAACCTACAAAACAATGTTATGTTAGTGTACAAACATCAACAACATCAATTAAAATTGATTTGGATCATTCTCCATGTGCATTATGCTTTTGATCCTGAAAAACCAAGCAAATATTAGCAACTAGACCACTAGGCCAAGCCTAGGGTCCAAAAGCAAGAAAAAACTTAAAACAGCAAGGTATCCACCAACCAACATCAAATTAACATCAAACAAGAGCAAACATCATTGGTCTCATGTTTATATCATCCATCATGTTCAATTCATGCCCAAACAACACAAAATGAGGTCAAAAGAAGCATCAAACATGCGAACAGAATTATTGCATTCAAATCCATACCAAAACACATCCAAAAATTCTCAAATTAATTACACCTAAACAGGGGTCAATCAAGGTCTACCATGTCAAATTTGAGCTTAATTGAGCAAATGGAACCATGTCAATGAAAATCAACAAAAACAGACACAATTATAAGCTCCAAATCACAACATCAACACATGCTTCCACTTCAAAAATTCATAACTCAATGAAAACAAAATAGAAATGGATGAGACCAAAACAGGGAGGTCCTAACATGTGTCTACTACAAGTATATTAAATTTCATGATCATACAGTACCATATGAGGATTTCCCAATCATTCTACCAACCTATGTCACATGAGCTTGTACAAATGACCACCAGAAATGAAAAATCATGATCAAATTGAAAATGCAATGTAAAATTCCAAAAAAATTCATACAACATCTCAACATGCCAACCAATCATCATGCAAAATTTCAATCAATTCCAACAAGTATAGGTCACTCAAAAAAATCCAGCAAGTTGACATAATGAGGTGTGACACAAATTGTCACACCTAAGTTCCAGAATTTGCTGCTCATTGACCAGGTATCTAAAATTCACAAAATTTACATGTAAATCACCATTGGCCTGTCTACAATCACCACAAAAAATTTCAAGAATTTATTTAACGGCATGTGCATTTCGTGATCAAATTGGTGAAATGTACCAAAAATGGACACATGTGAAACAAGTCTAAGTCAAACAAGATATTTGCCATGCACAACTTTGACCAATAGGTCAAAAAAATCCTACACTCATCAACAAAGTCATAGAAAAAATCCTCACATTTTTATGAATTTTCTACAATTTTTTATGATTTTTTCAATGTGTTAATGATTTTTTGTGAATTAAGCAAATTAATTAAAACTGCACAGTGGCAGTATTGTAAATAAAACAGGCGCGGGAGGGAAACAGGATTTTTTAAATTTTCAAATCGTTTTTGGATCAAACAGTGTTTGTATCATCTTCTTCACACAGCTTTTCCAGAAATTGAAAAAAATCGAAGAACACTCAATGTTAACGAAAATGGACACGGCCATATCCGTTCGAACCGTCTGGTCATGAGGATTACAAATATCATACTATCATAACCTAAAAGTTCCTAAATCGACCGGATCGAAGCATTTAGGGTTTACATTCAAAACTTTAACTCTAGATTTCTCACGCTACGATTAATCATTTTCTAAACCACAAACAGCATTGAAACCTACGTGAAACGCTCTTCAAAACACATATAATTATGAAGCATATGGTGATGATCGATTTTCACTCAAACCTGGAATGGCAGCCGCGATTTTGATGCTCTCAGCGCTCTTTTCTTCAAAACAGAAGTAGAAACACGATGAGGAAGGTGATAGGAGATGCTAGCTTCGATTGATGTTGATCCTAGAGCTCACAATTCCGGTTTGCCATAGATGAGGTGATGATGAACAGTCACGAACCAGTGCTCTACTCCTTCCAAACTACCAAAACAGATGGTGAGGATGATGATACAAATCCAAATCAAAAAGAATCTTGAGATTTGGTGTAGAATTGATGGAGAATTTTGGAAATGAAGGTTTTTGTGTTCTTGAGGGTTTGGAGAGAATGAAGAGTTTCTTGATCTAGTTTTTGGTGAATGAGTTTTCTGTTATGATTATGGAGTGATTTAGAATATATATGGTAGCTTAATCCATCACTAATCATGTTAATTAGCATTTTGGCATAATTAGTGAAAATGCAATTTTGCAAATGGAGGGTAAAATGGTCAATACACAATGACAGCTAGTGCCAGCTGTTTTGACAGCTCAAGCAATCCCCAAATGACATATGTAATGTGTAGAAACTTGTTTCATTCCAATTGGTGGAGTATTTCTCAAAATCACATGTGTGTGGTAATTGATCCATTTTTAGCATTTCATTTTTCAACCCAAAACTCAAACCATGTGCATTAACCATAAAATGAATATTCAAACACACTTAAAATGCCATTCCTGAGGTGTTGGAAAAAGTCTCATTCAAAAATTCCCATTATTTTGACATTTGGACAATTTTGCCCCTGGTCCAATTCAGCTGTCCAGTTGAAAAGTGACTTTTTGCCTTGGCCATTTTTGAACAAATCCAATGATGCACCCTCAAAGTACATGTCAAATGGAGTTTGTGCATATAAAGAACTTGCAATTTCAACAAAGTATGTGGTAGTTATGGCCTCCTGATTACGGGTCTTTTCTGAAATTCAATGAGCCATATCTTGCAAACCACACATTGGATTTTCAAGTTCTTGGACTTTTTGGAAAGGTGAGAACAAGATCTACATCTGTCATGTTGAACAATTTTTCATTTGAAGCTTCCTTGGACATCTGTTTTTGAGGTCAAAAACTTTCCGTTTTTGGAAACTTCAATTACAAGTCACTTGCTATTTTTGGCAGTTTTTGTCCTGACTTGATTTTCTCCATTTTCAAGCTTTGAGATGTCATTCAACACTTGTTCCAACATGAATGAAGTGTCTTCAACTCATTTCCACCTCCCAATCCATCAGGTCATGTACAGTTGACCACAGTTGACTTTTCATCTGACAGATGAATTTGGCAATGCACAGATCAATTTGAACCCCAATCTTCAACTGAAATGGCTCAAGGGTGACACCCTAGCCTCAATAATCACCATATAATCACAAAATGAACCTCATATCCATCATAAACCTCATCTCCTGATCCAGCCCTGATTGGCCCAATACAACTGATTAGGGTTGACCAGTGGTCAAAACCCAAATCTCAAGGAATCTTCTTCAATCTTCTGATGACATCCAACCATGATGATGATGATGCATCAATTCAATCAACATGGAGACCAATACCCTTGGGCATCACAAAACCCTAATTCACAGCCCAATCCTCAGATGGCCCATGATCAGTCAAAACCCTAGCTTGCACCTTCTGACTTCCTCATCTTCTGATCAAGACTTGGAAAGATGGCTTGCACGATGTAACCACATGATATGCAATATGAGATGCCTAATGCCCTAAAATGAAATGCAAATATGTTAATGCTTAGTCCCAAGAGAGGAGGGCAAATTTTGAGGTGTTACAGCTGCCCCTATTCAATCCACTGTGAACCTATCGATACGAAATAGCCTCGGCTTTCGGATGATCAGGATGAAGAGTGATTGAATACCAAGAACAGACGAATAATTTGCACTCTGATGGGATAATAATTAACAACGCCTGTCAGCATCGGCGAAGAAAAACTCGAAAAACCGACGACCTGGATGCCAAAATAAATGGTAACGCAGGGATAACCATGGTCTGAACACCACATCCACTCGGGATTCTCATTCTTTTTTTGCTTTTCTTGAACCCCGAAAATTTTCTCTTCTTCTACCTGGTCCGAAAACCACTTCGGTCTGAACTCCGAAAAACTGGCCTGAATACCATAAGTGCTTCAACCTGATAGTCGGAAACTTCACTAATCACCACTCTAAGGGCAACACGTCAGAGGGTACACCTTCAACCAGACACTGACTGATGACTGGGAAGAAACTCGACGTTTACTGAACATCGGACGATGATGTTTACTGACACCAAAAAAAAAGCTCGACCAGACATTAACCAATGACCGGGAGGAAACTCGATGTTTACAGGCACCGAACAATGATGTTGACATGACATCAAACAATGATGCGGACAGACATCAAACAATGATGCGGACAGACATCAAACAATGATGCGGACAGACATCAAACAATGATGCGGACAGACATCAAACAATGATGCGGACAGACATCAAACAATGATGCGGACAAACATCAATCAATGATGCTGACAGACATCAATCAATGATGCGGACAGACATCAAACAATGATGCGGACAGACATCAAACAATGATGCGGACAGACATCAAACAATGATCGACCAAACACTTACTGATGTCTGGGAAGAAACGGTGGTTCCAAACTCACAATGCTGAACTCCTCGGAGCATCGTCTTCGCTGTCAGACAAAACCAAACCTCAAGCGGTAATCACGGCTTGAATCGCGCTGATCGCGTAACGTCTTCTGACTGTATCCCCATCTCTGTCCGACGGGAACATTTCCTCCAATATCGCACTACTGGGGAACATTGCTGATCTGACGTTGTGATGCTAATCTCCTCAGAGTAACACCTTCACCTTTGGTGAACCCCCAAATCTTCAAGCGGTAACCACAGTTTGGGTTGCGTTGAATACATCCCTTTTCCATCTCCGTCCGACGGAAGGAGTCTTCTCCAGTGTCGTACCACTGGGACAATACCTGTGATCCAATCATGAGGCTATACTACTCTGAGTAACACTTTCATTTTCGGGCAAAATACCTCTCAAGCAGTAACCACGGCTTGAGACTAGCTAACGTTTGCAATGATGCATGCTTGATTTCTTCTGCGTAATGCTCCATAATTATGGAAATGCTACGCGATTATTTATTTTTCTATGCAATATGCAATGCTTATTCTACATGATGAATGCATAAAAATATCCCCCTCAAGGGAATTTTCTGGGGAAAACGAGACTCTCTGCTGAGGAACTCGCCACTCCTCCGATTTCCACCCTGCCGGGGATAGCACTGCTGCTAGGAAATAGACAACCCTTGCCGGGGATACAGATCCTTTGCACCCAACCCTCTCGAGGACATGCTGGGGAATACCTCCTTTGCACCCCACCCTCTCGAGGACATGCTGGGGATACAGATCCTTCACTGCACTCTGTGGGAATACCACAGTCTTTGACTTGCCGGGGATATAGATCCCAACTCTGCTTTGGGAACCCTCACAGATACTCCCGCTGGGGAAATGAGCAATCTTCAACCTGCTGGGGGAATACCATCCAGACCCTGCTAGGGGAACGACAACTACTCCGCTGGGGAGGACCCAATCAATCCACATGTAGGATACCCTCGGCTGGGGATGCAGATATTCGTCTGCTACGGAAACTCGTTCAATCCACTGGTAGAATGAACACTGTTGGAGAGATATGTCATTGAAAAAACCCGCTCCACTCGGGGATAACAACCTTCAGACCTGGCCGCTGAGGAAACACCATCGTAAACCTGCCGGGTATAACCATACTGACTCGGCTGGGGAAGTCACGGACCTTAGATCTGCTGGGGAGTTAGCCCAATAACTCCGCTTGGGGCCTAGCTGGGAAATGAGAAAAGTTGGCACAGAACACCCGTCGACTCGTCGAACCACGGTATCCACCTCCAATTCTCGTATCAACTTTCCACTCTTGAGAACTCCCAGACTCGTCTGGACCTTTTCTGCTCCATCATCTTGTATTCCAAGTCGCTCCGCGCCCGACGAGAAACGTAATCCTGGGATTTATACAGAAATTTCAATTTTCCGACTTTGAAGAGTCTTCTTGATTATCATCAAGGCTCGTCATACGTCGCAACGTCGCTTCGTCGTTTCTTCATACGTTCGTCCCTGATCGGACTCTCATGGGGATCTCCCTTGTCAAAGCTTCCACATCACAACCTGCAAGGGAGTGAAAAACATCTAACGGTTCCTGCAAAACAGATCGTTAGATAAAACCATGCCCCAGGCGTGTCAAGATTTCAACACTTGGGTCACTCAACCTTCCAAATAAGATTTCAAGCTCTCAATCTTATAAACATGCATCGGAAGGAACCTGTATGTGTTAAAATGCAAAGATTCTTTATCAAAAATAATTGGATGTTCTTGCAATCAAAACGGTAATGAAAAACAAAAACAAAATTATTTGACTGAATGTGCATTTTGTTGATTTGAAAAGTGTGGCTCAAATGAGCAATACAAAAGGAAGCAATTCCTGAAAAGAGGTAATTGCGCACAAAAGGAAAAATCTATCCTAATGGCAACGTGAAACCCGTGATCTCATCGAGTTCCAACTCGGTTACACCCCATATGTCCTCAGACTCTCCATGCTTTCTGCCTTCTGAACAAGACGCTTCTGACTGATCCCTACCGGGTATTATCCATGATGCTTTAACCAAAGCGCAAACGATCATGCTAGACGCAATTGTTCGTTTCAATCCCTCTTTTGCCTGGACCGCCCTTTCGGGTTTTCAGTCCACCGGGATACCCTTTTTTGCCCAAGTCGCCTTTTCAGGTTTTCGACTTGCCGGGTGTACAGTTTTCATTGTTATCCCTAATTTTTGCCCGAACCTTTTTCCTGTTTTTGGTTCGCCGGGATGCCCATTTTTGCCTGGACTATTTTGTTCTTTTCGTCCAGCGGGTCTTTTTATACGAAGTATTTTTAACTGCGTCCGCATTCACAGGGGATGGAAAATCTCCGCCATCCATGGTCGTTAGCAACAAGGCTCCGCCAGAGAAAACCTTCTTGACCACGAATAGACCTTCATAATTCGGTGTCCATTTGCCCCTTCGATCGTTTTGAGGAGGAAGGATCCTTTTCAGCACCATATCACCAACGTGATATACCCGAGGTCGCACCTTTTTGTCAAAAGCACGCTTCATCCGTTGCTGATATAACTGCCCATGACAAATGGCTGCCAGCCTCTTTTCTTCAATCATGCTCTCTGAGTGAGAAAGGCGTTTGCCCCATTAGACGTACGTACCGAAGTACAGTACCCAGGATACCAGCTTCGTATTCGGTCACCATTGTTGGTACATTCCATCGTGCCCCAGGAAGCACTACCTCATCCACCTTATCCCCCATCAGACATCAAACCCGTTCGGATTCAGGGTCAGGCCCCTCCTCCGGGATCGGTTACTCTCAATCTTTCGATTAGAGCACCTCAAGATGTCCTCATCAGGGAGCTTCAAACTTCATCGGTTGACAATCCTCAATGGGTTGCGGAGCGATGTAATCAGACAATACACTCCCTTGATTGCTTTCTGAGAGCATCACAAATCATTCAATATTCTTTTGCTCTTTCGCAACCCATCCGGTCAATGCTGGATGCTCAAACCCATACTTGATCGGATCCATCTTGAAAATCCACAAAGTGTTATGAACCTGCATACACTGTCTCAGTCGGCGAGCAGCCTATGCCAAAGTACAGCAAGTTTTCTCGAACAGTGAATGTATTGTTTCACAGTCAGTAAACTTTTTGCTAAGGTAAATTGCGTGCTCTTTTCGACAAGACGCGTCATGCTGACCCAATACACCTCGTAGACCCCTCGAAGGCTGTCAAGTACAGATTAACAGTCTCTTTCCATAGGAGACATCGGAATCAGAGGTTCCTGCAACTTATTTTTTTATTTTTTTTCAATGCCCCTTGGCAATCATTATTTCACCTGACCGTTTGATCTTTTCTTTTTCAACAACTTGAATATAGGTTCGCCCGTGGCCGTTAGATGAGATGTGAACCATGACAGGTAGTTCAATCTTTCTAAGAAACCACGAACCCCTTTTTTCCTTTCTCGGTTCAGGCGTTTTTTTTTTTTTTTTTTTTTTTTTTTTTTTTTTTTTTGCAGGATGAACCTCGATTCCTCCCTTACAACTTATGATGAACCCCAACAGCTTACCGGATCGCACTCTGATAGTGCACTTACTCGAATTCAACCTCAGTTTGAATTGTCTCCACCAGTTTACTCAGTTTGGCCAGATCTGCCAGATGCCCCTCTTCCGTTTGGGACTTTGCTATCATGTCATAGCATAGCATTTGATTCCATGATGAATCATATCACGAAACAAAGTCACCATGGCTCTCTGATACAGGCACTGGCGTTCTGCTTCTTTAGAGGACAGTCTTCGCTCCAAGGTAGCTTGTGCACAACGTCATCGGTATCCGACCCTGGCATATCCTAACACAACCAGGTGACGGTATCCATATGCTCTTTCAACAGGGCTACCATTCTGCTCTCGATTTGCCTCTTGAAGCGGCTCCAATTTCTCACTTCCTTTCTGACCTTGGCGGTGCACAGGTTCACAACCTCAATCTGCTCTTCATGCGGCTGAATCGCCTTCTCCTCTTGTTTTGACAACCTGGCTAATTCCAGCAGATCACAATCTTCTTCGCCCTCTTCTTCAGCCTGATTGCTCGGATTGTCGAAGTCATATGAGGCGTAACCAAATCGTTATCAACGAGATCCGGAGAATTATTTTTGACTTTGGGACGAGACAAATCAAAAAACGAAAAATGAAAATAAACATTGCCATTTTTATTTGTTTTTAAACTGCAAAAATAACTGAAAAACATGGAACACCGCTCTTTGACTGAAAAACATCCATTTATTAATGATGCAGACATGTTGCAAAATATGAACATGAGGTGGCCCTTACAATGGACCATTACGTGTCGGGCAACACGTATGGCTTTCATGCAAATAAGACCTGAAACAGAAAATCATTACTCTTCCGGATGAGTGACAGTGATGATCTTTTTTAGGCCTTCCAGCTTCCTGGTACGCACGATCTTATCCATTAATCAATCTCCCAGCCACTGTCAGTTTCTTTACCCACTGCATAGGCATGATCTGAATCTAGCATTCCGGCACTGACAAAAGTGAATGAAGGACGACGTCCTTTGTTCTGCTCAGACGAGTCTTGACCTGGATGATAACCAATCCCAAACATATCCGCCTTTACCACAATGCCTATGATCTGCCCCCAGCCTGGGATCCCTCCGTTTCTCACCACTTCCAATGCCTGCTTGTAAGAAGAAATGGACGGCTTTTCCTTTTTCTCAACACCAATGGCACTTTCTACCGTGACGGTCTCAGCTACCAAACTGGGTGTTTCAAATTCTCCACCGTCCATTTCCTTCACCTTCTGGATCATATCCCCCATCGGTACACCACCCTCTGTGGCGACGGCCATACAACAAGTATCAACACTAGGGAAAGCTCCCTCCTTCCCCCGAGGTTTTGGGACCACAGGCCTCGGCATTTTTAACCGATCCCCATTCACCAACCCAATCGTCTTCCTATCCCCATAAATTGCATTCATCTCCACCTCACCATGCGCGGGCATGTGATTAGCATTAATATTGGGAAATTGTGCAAAATTAATGGCCTTGGAATCCACCAGGTCTTGGACAGTATGCTTAAAAGCTCTACAACCCTCAAGGTTATGCCCAGACGCCCCCGAATGGAATTCGCACTTGGCATTCTCATCGTAGTTGGTTGGCCTCTGATCAGGTTCTAATGGAGCTAATGTCCTCAATTGTACCATTCCGAGATCTTTCAACTTCCTCAACAGAAGAGCATACGGTATGGGTGGCTTATCAAATTGACGATCAACCCCCTTTCCTCTTACCTGGTTCCCAGCTCTCTGTGCTCCCGGGCGAGGTGACGGATGCCTCGGTGGTACAGATGAACCACCAACAGGAATGGTTGCAGTGGCAGCATAAGGGTGATAACGATCCTTACCGCATTCTCTTTTAGTCTGCGCACCACCTGATTCAACCTTCTTCTTGGGCTGACCACTGTCAAGGGATTTCTTCACCACAGAGCCAGAGGGATTTGTTACTTCGGATGACGGAGCCTTTCCCTGAACTTTCTCTTTGATCATCCAGCCCTCAATCCTTTCTAATCTCTTGGCCATGGCTTTCTGCCCCGAGGCAAGCCCTTGCACAACCCTGAACAAATCCCTCACCATCTCTTTCAGTTCGAGGATGTCGGCGTTGGGAGGATCCATCAGTCGAGGAGTATTGCGCCTGGTGTAATATCTGTGAGGGCGTGTTGAGTGCAAAGGTACGGTTCTGCGAGCACGAGCAATGATTCCTGCAAAACAGCAAACAGGTTAATATGCATGAATGCAACGTCTATCTATATGAGGAACACTTTGTCTCTTGATTCTGGTTTCATCGAGACAGATAACGTTTTGACATCCACATTCTGAAATTCAAGATGTCTCTCAACCAGATTCTCAATCTATAATACTCCCCCTATGGCTAGACGTAGGTTTGGTGCAGATGAATGCAAAATGAGAATGATGTATGAATGCAATGCACTGGGTTGCCATCCTCCAAGTCATCTGATCCTCTGTACTGAATCTGGCCTCTGGACTGATCATTACCATCTGAGGAGAAATGTAATCAATCTGACCCACGGGTTCCGAAATAAGCGGAAGACAGATACATCATCATCATCACTGGTCTCTGAGCAGACACACCACCACCATCTGAATCGGCCCGGGGAATCCTGAAATAAACGGATCCCCACTGATAAATATCTCGGCCCGGGGAATCCTGAAATAAACGGATCCCCACTGATAAATCAACGGACAGCACTCCGGCGTCACGGCAATAAATGATCATAAATCCGACTTATAAATATGTCTCTGAATCACAGATCAAAAGTCACCATCTGAAGGCTATCTGAACAAACATCTGACAGAACAACCCTCCCCTCACAGGTAAGTTCTAATCAAGTCACCCTAAGGCGGATAATAGTCTCGACAATCGGGCGGAGATACTCAATGGGTTTGCCCTTTCGGGTGTGCCATTGTAGCTCTCTTAAAATCGTCTGAACCAAAGATCCGGGAATGCTCGGTCACCAGAGTCAACAACCCAGATGGAGTGACTCAAACAAAGTGGATACTCCACAGAGATGAGCACTATCAACTGAGCCTCGTCCGGCTTGTGGCACATCACGCCGCCAGGCACATGTTGATCTAACATGAAAGAGGCAACGTGAGACCACACTAGTCCTAGGTGTATACTCGGGCCTGGGTTTTAGCCCCACTCAGAACACCCACCCCAATGTAACAGAATCACCTGCATAGGAAGATGGCAACAACATGATAGTATGATGCATGCAGGTATTTAATGCAAATATATAAACACACTGGTTAGAATAATAAATGCAATAAATAACACAACACAAGCAACCTAAACTATCCTAAAGCGCTAGGAAGGACTCGCTTAGGGACGATGGACCAGCATAGGTCAACATCGAAGGTCCCCAGCAGAGTCGCATCCTGCGAAAAATCAACCGGCGAGACTCAAAATAAAAACACACAGAGCCGCCACTAAACGTTATTTATCCCAAGATAGGGAAAGGAAACGCTCAGAGAAACCTGGAAAGACATGGTCTCGCGACCAGAGAGAAAAGGTTCGGGAGTCGGTTACGCGAGGGGAAGGTATTAGCACCCCTCACGTCCTAGGTACTCCTAGGGATCCACGTCCTAGAATAAAGAAAAGGTTGCTAAACATCACACACACACACAGGGAACGCAGGTGGGGTTAAGAGAAACGAGCTCGATAAGGTATCGCACCTTATGCCTACATATCTTGTCTGGAACAAGAATCAGAGCCACTGTAGTTCGGCTTACGCACGCCAAACAACACAAAACAATCATACAAAGGTGGCAAACATGGAGCCCGACAACCACTTGATGGAATTACGTCGGCATCCGAACCAAAACACACTCAAAAGGGCAAACATGGAGCCCGACAGCCAATCCTGGGCTTACGTCGGCATCCGAACCCAAACACGCACAAAAGGGCAAACGTGGAGCCCGACAGCCAATCACTGGGCTTACGTCGGCATCCGAGCCTAAACACACTCTAAACGGCAAACATGGAGCCCGACAGCCAATCACTGGGCTTACGTCGGCATCCGAGCCAAAACAAACAATCAAATAACAAGTAAACGCACGCAAAAAAGAAAAAGGTTGCCCGGAGTGGTCTCGCACGACCACCTGCCTACATACCTCGTCTGGAACGAGGATCAGGGCGATGTAGTTCCCCTGAAAGGGACTAAATTGCTAACCAGAAACCGGGGAAAGACACACGACTTAGGGAGCTGAGACTCGAGCCTAATGTTGTCATGCATCGCTTACCCTAAGTTCGGTTTTCTATCCTACTTGCATCAGCAAACTAACCTAACCAGGAAAGAAGCTAGCACACAAGCATACAATCATATATCATCAAATGAGAACGGGCATCTCAATCAACACAAGCATAACAATCAGATATTCACATAGCACCCACTATAATCAAACAAGGGGGCTCAATCAATCAGGTTTGACTGCCTAAGCAATCGTCTGTACAGGCTATGTTTGCTCTTAACCTTGCCATTACGAGGCTAAGGTGAAGCAGATGATGGGATGAAGTGAGGATCAGACCTCACAGCTCTTATCCCTAACCAGGGAGAGCTGACAAATGAGCATGGGTCCAGAATAGGGGAACCCTTCTATACTCGATGACTCTGACTCAATGTGCACTGCACAGGATCTTGGGCATTTGATCTCAATGCTACAACCATGTAATGGGAGCAAGGAGAAAACTCAACTGAATAGTGGGGGACAGATTGCTTGTCCCTACCTTCCACCAATTGCCTTCTTTGAAGGACTTTTCCTGCTTGGGCTTGAAAAATAAACATACACAATCATTGCCTCTTAAGGAGGACTTCAGACAATTTGCCCGGCCCGGTAACAGCCGGGTCTCCAGACTACATGAAGTGAGAAGGTTATACCTCAAATGCAAGTTGCTTAAGCAAAGCAAAGCAAAAAGTTCACAAGGAACTGAGCAACTAAAGTACCTGGAAACAATCAAACTTAGTCAGTACTCAATCAGACAAACTATACAGCAAACAGTTAAACAGTTTAAACAATACAACACAAAGCAAGCTCAAGGCTTAAGCCCAAGCTTCACAACCTACAAAACAATGTTATGTTAGTGTACAAACATCAACAACATCAATTAAAATTGATTTGGATCATTCTCCATGTGCATTATGCTTTTGATCCTGAAAAACCAAGCAAATATTAGCAACTAGACCACTAGGCCAAGCCTAGGGTCCAAAAGCAAGAAAAAACTTAAAACAGCAAGGTATCCACCAACCAACATCAAATTAACATCAAACAAGAGCAAACATCATTGGTCTCATGTTTATATCATCCATCATGTTCAATTCATGCCCAAACAACACAAAATGAGGTCAAAAGAAGCATCAAACATGCGAACAGAATTATTGCATTCAAATCCATACCAAAACACATCCAAAAATTCTCAAATTAATTACACCTAAACAGGGGTCAATCAAGGTCTACCATGTCAAATTTGAGCTTAATTGGGCAAATGGAACCATGTCAATGAAAATCAACAAAAACAGACACAATTATAAGCTCCAAATCACAACATCAACACATGCTTCCACTTCAAAAATTCATAACTCAATGAAAACAAAACAGAAATGGATGAGACCAAAACAGGGAGGTCCTAACATGTGTCTACTACAAGTATATTAAATTTCATGATCATACAGTACCATATGAGGATTTCCCAATCATTCTACCAACCTATGTCACATGAGCTTGTACAAATGACCACCAGAAATGAAAAATCATGATCAAATTGAAAATGCAATGTAAAATTCCAAAAAAATTCATACAACATCTCAACATGCCAACCAATCATCATGCAAAATTTCAATCAATTCCAACAAGTATAGGTCACTCAAAAAAATCCAGCAAGTTGACATAATGAGGTGTGACACAAATTGTCACACCTAAGTTCCAGAATTTGCTGCTCATTGACCAGGTATCTAAAATTCACAAAATTTACATGTAAATCACCATTGGCCTGTCTACAATCACCACAAAAATTTTCAAGAATTTATTTAACGGCATGTGCATTTCGTGATCAAATTGGTGAAATGTACCAAAAATGGACACATGTGAAACAAGTCTAAGTCAAACAAGATATTTGCCATGCACAACTTTGACCAATAGGTCAAAAAAATCCTACACTCATCAACAAAGTCATAGAAAAAATCCTCACATTTTTATGAATTTTCTACAATTTTTTATGATTTTTTCAATGTGTTAATGATTTTTTGTGAATTAAGCAAATTAATTAAAACTGCACAGTGGCAGTATTGTAAATAAAACAGGCGCGGGAGGGAAACAGGATTTTTTAAATTTTCAAATCGTTTTTGGATCAAACAGTGTTTGTATCATCTTCTTCACACAGCTTTTCCAGAAATTGAAAAAAATCGAAGAACACTCAATGTTAACGAAAATGGACACGGCCATATCCGTTCGAACCGTCTGGTCATGAGGATTACAAATATCATACTATCATAACCTAAAAGTTCCTAAATCGACCGGATCGAAGCATTTAGGGTTTACATTCAAAACTTTAACTCTAGATTTCTCACGCTACGATTAATCATTTTCTAAACCACAAACAGCATTGAAACCTACGTGAAACGCTCTTCAAAACACATATAATTATGAAGCATATGGTGATGATCGATTTTCACTCAAACCTGGAATGGCAGCCGCGATTTTGATGCTCTCAGCGCTCTTTTCTTCAAAACAGAAGTAGAAACACGATGAGGAAGGTGATAGGAGATGCTAGCTTCGATTGATGTTGATCCTAGAGCTCACAATTCCGGTTTGCCATAGATGAGGTGATGATGAACAGTCACGAACCAGTGCTCTACTCCTTCCAAACTACCAAAACAGATGGTGAGGATGATGATACAAATCCAAATCAAAAAGAATCTTGAGATTTGGTGTAGAATTGATGGAGAATTTTGGAAATGAAGGTTTTTGTGTTCTTGAGGGTTTGGAGAGAATGAAGAGTTTCTTGATCTAGTTTTTGGTGAATGAGTTTTCTGTTATGATTATGGAGTGATTTAGAATATATATGGTAGCTTAATCCATCACTAATCATGTTAATTAGCATTTTGGCATAATTAGTGAAAATGCAATTTTGCAAATGGAGGGTAAAATGGTCAATACACAATGACAGCTAGTGCCAGCTGTTTTGACAGCTCAAGCAATCCCCAAATGACATATGTAATGTGTAGAAACTTGTTTCATTCCAATTGGTGGAGTATTTCTCAAAATCACATGTGTGTGGTAATTGATCCATTTTTAGCATTTCATTTTTCAACCCAAAACTCAAACCATGTGCATTAACCATAAAATGAATATTCAAACACACTTAAAATGCCATTCCTGAGGTGTTGGAAAAAGTCTCATTCAAAAATTCCCATTATTTTGACATTTGGACAATTTTGCCCCTGGTCCAATTCAGCTGTCCAGTTGAAAAGTGACTTTTTGCCTTGGCCATTTTTGAACAAATCCAATGATGCACCCTCAAAGTACATGTCAAATGGAGTTTGTGCATATAAAGAACTTGCAATTTCAACAAAGTATGTGGTAGTTATGGCCTCCTGATTACGGGTCTTTTCTGAAATTCAATGAGCCATATCTTGCAAACCACACATTGGATTTTCAAGTTCTTGGACTTTTTGGAAAGGTGAGAACAAGATCTACATCTGTCATGTTGAACAATTTTTCATTTGAAGCTTCCTTGGACATCTGTTTTTGAGGTCAAAAACTTTCCGTTTTTGGAAACTTCAATTACAAGTCACTTGCTATTTTTGGCAGTTTTTGTCCTGACTTGATTTTCTCCATTTTCAAGCTTTGAGATGTCATTCAACACTTGTTCCAACATGAATGAAGTGTCTTCAACTCATTTCCACCTCCCAATCCATCAGGTCATGTACAGTTGACCACAGTTGACTTTTCATCTGACAGATGAATTTGGCAATGCACAGATCAATTTGAACCCCAATCTTCAACTGAAATGGCTCAAGGGTGACACCCTAGCCTCAATAATCACCATATAATCACAAAATGAACCTCATATCCATCATAAACCTCATCTCCTGATCCAGCCCTGATTGGCCCAATACAACTGATTAGGGTTGACCAGTGGTCAAAACCCAAATCTCAAGGAATCTTCTTCAATCTTCTGATGACATCCAACCATGATGATGATGATGCATCAATTCAATCAACATGGAGACCAATACCCTTGGGCATCACAAAACCCTAATTCACAGCCCAATCCTCAGATGGCCCATGATCAGTCAAAACCCTAGCTTGCACCTTCTGACTTCCTCATCTTCTGATCAAGACTTGGAAAGATGGCTTGCACGATGTAACCACATGATATGCAATATGAGATGCCTAATGCCCTAAAATGAAATGCAAATATGTTAATGCTTAGTCCCAAGAGAGGAGGGCAAATTTTGAGGTGTTACAAAGAGGAGATTATAGAAAGCATGGTAATGGTCCCCAAAGCCCTCATCCATAAAATATGCCTCCCTAGCATCTCAATTCATCATTTTGATCAAATCAAGACAAAGGGTTTGAGGTTTGTTCTTCAGAGAAACCCTAATTCATCTGTGCATCACAATGCCTTGCTCATGAAGCAACCTCAGCCCATGGTCAAATATAATCAAGGGAAGTTCTTTAACTCATTATTTCATGCATATTTGAACTTATTTGAGTGTCCTCAATCATCAATTCATCAAGATATAGGTTGTGGACTTGAGAAGTTGATCAGTCAATTCATCTGACTATTTTGAAATGCACTGAGACCTAACTTTTGATGTGTTAGTCAAATGGAGATGATTCCAAAAGCAAAAGTATTCTTAAGGACAATATGAACAACTTTCATGTTCATCAAAATTTGATTTGAAGCTTGGAAGGTCATTCCAAAACACTATAGGTCATTTTGACTGAAACCCTAATTTTGGGTCAACTTCCCAAAGACACAACTCATTCATTTTCTATGATTTTGAGGTGGTATCAAATTCATTGGAAAGCTTAAGATGTCTACTTCAAATTTTATGTTGAACAAATTTTCCAAATCTCAAAGGAAATACATGTGATAATGAAAAACATTATAGGTCCTTTTTGACCAAAGGCATTAAAAGGCAAAAAAGTCCAACTTCAAGTGCCCATAACTCTTTCATCAAAAATCCAAATGATGAAAAATTTAAGTCCATTTTGATTGTCTTGAAAATCTCTACAACGTTTATGTTGGATGTGTTTCCATTTGAGGCTTGCATCATCAAAACAGAAGGGTCTTGAAAATTGGCCAATTTTAGAAACCTTGCCTTGACATGTCATGCACCTTGCACTTTAAACTCAAATTTCATAAATTTCCACACTTCAAATGTATTTTTTCCCAACATAACAATTGTTCCTTACATCAAGACCTTTCCAACCATTACTCATATGATCATGTTTGGATTTTTTCATTGGGACTTTCGAAGAGATGAATGTTTAGGTACAAATGAGGAATTCACTTGAAATCTTGGTACATAAGCAATTGCCTTGCAAGTCACACGTCCAATTTCATTTGGCTGATGCTCAAAATTCATTTGGCATTGTTTTTAGGCCTTGTGCATGATCATGCAAGCCCATTCAATGAAGCTCCACATGTCATGCACACGGATTGATCACATTCTCCTTGCCACTTCCTCTATAAATAGAGACCTCATTCCATTCATTTTACACACCTGATTCAACCTGAAATGCTGTAGAATTCTCTCCATAGCCATCACTAAATAAGCTAGTTCATTTCTCTCGAATTTTTTCAGATCCAAAATTCAACTACATCTGGTTGAATCCTTGGATCTAGAGCTTCTAAACCTTCATTATTCATCTCACTGATCTTCTGTTTTGGCAAAGCAAGCAAAGAATCAAGTCCAATTCTCCAGAAATCAAGCTTACTCTTCAACTGGTATTTTCTTCGAAACTCTCATTTCTGTGATCTATTTGCTTGGCCAAAATGTTTTCTGAAGTCCTCACTTGAGAGGCAAGCTAGTGGTAACTTCAATTTTGTTTTTCCTTGATCTGCATTTTGCATACCTAAATCTTCCACCTCAGATTTCTCCATTTATAGGAATCTTGAGTGTGATTCAAGGTTACAGGGGTGATGTACATCACCCCAGCTTCATTTTGGTATAAGGATCATGCATTTTCATTAAGGTTTGAAAACCTGCAAAATTGACCGGAATCTGGAGGCTCACCGGAGAAGAAGGTGGCTTTGGTGGCCGCCTGTTGCCAGTTTGAATTCTGGCCATTGGATGTGTTTCCCAGATCGAATCCTGACCATTGCTTATTATGACTTTTCTTTGGTTTCCATGTGATTGCATTGACCGTGGATTACCATGAGCGCGCGCCTCTGGCTCCTTGGATCTGCCAGCTCAATTAATGAGCTCAGATCCAAGGGCTCTCGTTTTTTCCAATTTTCTAATTTCTGTTTTTATTTTCTTAAATTTCATTTTATTTCAAAAATCAATATCTCTTTCATTTTTAATCCAAAAATTATGGGACCAATTGCATTATTTCCCAAATAATTTCTAGTTTCTATTTCTGATTTTTAATATTTTTTATTTCATCATTTGATATTTTTCATGAATTTTCTCCTTTCTAGTTATTTTTAATTCATTTTAAATAGTTTTTGATATTCAAAAAATACAAAAATATTTTCCCAACCTATTTGAATGATGATGGATCTATGAAAAATATTCTCATCAATTTTTAAATTGATTTGAGATTTATTTGAGATTTTAGTTCAATTAGGTTTATTTTATTCATTTTTAATTGATTAAAAATAGTTTCTGACTTTTAAAAATGCTGAAATTTTTTGTCAAACTTTGTTTGACCTTGTTAAACTTGGGATAAATCACTTGGACTTTTCAAAGTTGATTTGAAGTGATTTTGAAGTTTGACCTTTCTTTTATTTTTAATTCAAGTTTAATTTTTAATATTAAAAAATGCCAAAAATATTTTGTTCATTTCTTGACTTCCAATCTTCATCTCACTTCTGTTTTTGATTGTTTGACCTTGACTTTCAATGTTATTGGTCAACATATGAGGATTGGTACATTTCATTTCATTTAATGCACTTTAATTTTGCCATTTTCATTTCTCTTATCCATTTTCTCCTTCTTCTTCTTCTACTTCTTTTCTTCTTGATCAATGAGTTGAAGGTTGATAAGTTAGCATTGGTTAGGGAGATTTAATCTTCCTTGATTCAAATCTAATTCATCTTGATCAATTGATCAAGTGAATGGCTTTGCATTAAGGATAAGTTATCTCCTAAATCATGCAAAAGGCTTAAACCAACACAAGATCAATTCTCTTTTTCTTTTTGGCATGGCAAGTTGTTGGGACTTGGTTCACTAATCAAGACTCCTAACTTGTGTTTGTTGCCTACATTATTATTGACCGGCCTCAGATAATTGTGACTTCAAAATAAGTCCAATTATGATTGCTTAACATAGCGCTAAATTTGCCTTATGGCACACTAACTACTAACACTAACCATTAACCATTAAAATTTACTTTATGCACTTTACTTTTATGCAATTTACTATTCTTTTACATATTATCCATTTGCTTTTCTCTTTGCTCACTTGAGCACATGTTTATGTTAATGCCATTTTCCTTTTGCTCACTTGAGCATATAATTGTGTATATATTATTATGCTTGTGTTCTGTTTTGATTGTTGTGAACCAAATACAAAGAAATGGACTTAGTTTCTAGGACTTTCCCTATGCAAAGAAATGGAGAATTGGATTTAGATTCTAGGACCTTCCTTGTGCAAAGTTGGAGTAAAAGGATCTTAATGGTGAAGATGGATTAGAAGACCCAAATCCCTAAACTCACTCTTGTCCATTCTTGTTTTACTTCATGGAACTTTTGATGTGTGTGCTTTTGTGCTAGGAGTTTCCATTTGAGCTTAATTGGAGGACCATTACCATGATCATCCAAGTGAAAGATACAAGATACATTGAGGATCTCTTAAGAGACTTATTTGATTGCTTATGCTTTGTGGTTGCTTATTCCAAAGGATGGGAGCTACTTGGATCATCAATATGATCTCAAGAGAGGGAATCCATTGTGGTTTTGATTCTTCATCCCTTCTCTTCTTGTTTTACTTAGGATTTAGCCATTCTTCTTCTTCTCTCCACTCTAACCCAAGCCAAAACCTTTTGTGCAAACATTTAACTATTGTTTTCAAACATTAGAAACCTAAGCCTTATGCTTTTGATTTTCAAACTTTCTTTTCATAACACTTATTTTGAATTGAACTTTTAAGTCAACTTTGACCATTTTTGTATATACTTCTAATTGGTAAATATAACCCATTCAAATGTCTTTTGTGGTTCCAATGGGCACTTTCTTAATCCAAATCTTTCATAACCTTTAGCTATTAGGTTTGAGTTATCCTTGTGGTAGATATAATACTCACCTATATCCTTAGTGATGGACAATAAGTCTTCCATGCTTATTATAGGGTTAACCCCTCACTATCATGTTGAAGTTATCCTCACATGGTGGATTTGTGGTTTGGTTGAGTTTTCTCCCTTTGATAACAAAAGAACTTAAGGCTTTTGGACCAATCAATTCACCAATCTGTTTTGAGATTTTTACCCCGAACTACGAGGTTTTGATCCTAATCTTTTTATAAGATGGTACGTAGGCAATGGGTTTATCCATCCAAACACAAAATGTAAATAAACTTGTATATTCTCTTCTCATCCCCTCAATCATGTTTGCACAAACAAATTGTCACAAAACAACAACCTTACAACAAGTATGAAAAGGGCTCCCTAGGAGTACCTAGGATGTTTTGGGTGCCTAACACCTTCCCATTGCATAACCAACCCCCTTACCCAGATCTCTGTTTCTTTTACTAGTTTTTGTTAAAACTTTTAGGTTTTTGTTCGCTTTCTAACCATTCTTTCGGATGAATAGAAGTGCGGTGGCGACTCGACTTGTATGATTTACCTTGGATTTAGTCAATATCTCTAATGGTAACGAATACCCCGCTACATCTTCATCATTGAACTTAAATACAAGAGATTTACCTTCATTATCATTCATGAATAGGATGGAGTCTTCGTCCAAAACTCAAATCTCATGTTTCCGTAGTAGTTTTATTACATCTTCAAAATTAAATCATTTCTCTTCATTATGTCTCAATCCTCAAAGTAGGACTAAAAATATAACTTTTTACCACTATAAACATACATATCACCACATTTATACTTAACTTTGGGTGTTTGACCCAAAAAAAAATCACAGTTCAGAAAGAAAAAACTTAAATAAACCCATATACTATAAACAAAAAACTTAAATGAACTCATATACACTTAAAAAAAGGAAAATATGAAGTTTTAATAAATTAACCTAATACACGCACTAGACTAAATTCATATCTTAACTTATACATTTAAATTTGGTAAATATGTACTCTCTCCATTTTTTATTATAAGTCATTTTTTACTTTTCACACTGAAGCTAGCGGAAATATACTTGAACGTATCGCACACTTGAACATACAACAGAATCGCCATCGAACTTTATTTATTCCCGAAGGAAAGGGGAAACATCGATAAAACCCAGGGGAAAGAGATATGTTGGGTAAGGAAGTCGATTATGCAAGGGGAAGGTATTAGCACCCCAAACATCCATGGTACTCCATGAGAACCGTTTTGATTGTTCTCGTTCGAATAGGTGTGATATCTAAAGATTACTCGCAAAAGAATGAGGAAAAGGAAAGAAAATAGATAAAGTGCTCGGTGAGGATTTTGGCCCTCATGCCTACGTATCCTCATAGTGCAGTGAGGAATTCAGAGCTCCGTAGTTCAAAGAACTAGTGGTAGGAAATGAAAAAAGTTGTGGATTCACATCCTCGTGCCTACGTATTCTCATTATGCAATGAGAAAATCAGAGCAATCGTAGTTCGTGGAACTACGAAAATAAAAGGAAAGAAAGGGAAGTGTTTGTCTAAACAACTAGGATTAACAAGACAAAAAAAAACTTCCAGAGCATGATTGCAGTGAGGAAAAAGTATACCTTATACCAACAGAATGGTAAAATGGGGACTCATAAGGTAAACTAGATTTGAACCCAAGAGTGAAAAGGTACGGACTAAGATGTGGAGGAACAGAGGCATACTCACTGTATTATCTTACCAAAGGAATAAATTAGATGTTTGGGTACAAGCCAAACAACTCTTGGTTCACAAGATGAACAAATGTCCTAAAAGGATGAGTATGAGGCCCACAAGAAAAGTATTGTTGGGTGCAAGGAAGAATATATCACTTGCTGGGGGAACAAACAATTCGAGATCAAAGGAAAATAGCATCTTGGATCCATGAAGGAATAAACTCTGAACCGAAGAGAGAAAGAGGTATTGACTAGAATGTGGAGGAAACTAGGAATACCCATTCTTGTCATAACCAGAAACAAAGCAAAGTAAATGTTTGGGTACAAGCCAAACAACTCTTGGTTCACAGGGCAGACTGTTCATTAAGCGTCCTAAAAGGATGGACATGGAAACCAAGGAAAAGTGATATTTGATCTCAAATAGATGGTATCGATTGATGAATGAAGAATGATTGATTAATAAATAGGGTAGCTCCCGAAGAATCTAAATTATCTTGCCTACGTATCCTTTACAACAAGGAAATCAGAGCTTTCGTAGTTCAGCCTACTAGGGCTGAAAGCGAGACAATTAAGGCAAGAAGAGATGATAGAATGATTGAATGAAAGAATGGAATAGACTTGATAGTCACTTGATAATAATCACACTAAAGTCTATGAATATATGCGGACACGATAAGCAACAGGTCAAACATCTCGCACCCAAAGATATCCAAAATGAGTGTAGGAAAGCTCCAGTCTCATTCCTTCTTTACTACTTAAGGCTCGTATCGTGTAATTCTCATCTTAACTTTCAAGTTGTTAGAGGAGAATATTTATAGTTGTCTCTTACAAATAAAGACTTTATCAATTGTTCAATTCGAATTTCACTAAAGTCTATGAATGGAGGTGAATACGATGAGCAACTGGGTTATTCATCCCATACCCAAATATATTCAGAATGGGGGTAGAAATTCTCCAATCCCATTCCATCTCCATTGCTTAAGACTCGTATCGTACAACTTGAGTTATGATTGATAAGTTGTTGGTGTAGTCCTTGCTTATTGCATGATTCTTTGTGAAGAGAGAGACTTGTCAATCATATGCTAAGGATTGTGTTAAAGTCTATGAATAGAGGTGAATACAATGAGCACTGTGTCATTCATCCCATACCCAAAGATATTCAGAATGGGGGTAGGAATTCTCCAGTCTCATTCCTTCTCTATTACTTAAGGCTCATGCCACACAATCCTATCTTTGATTTAACAGGCTCTTGAAGATGCCACCTTTAATGTGCCTTGTATTATCCGCTGCTTGATATGATGTCTTGATTAAAAATCTTGCCTTAAGGCCTCGAGCTCCACAGCTTACAGAAAAAATCTTATTAAGTGATCAAGAGTATTTTGGTCACTCAATTTAGACTGTGAGATCACACAAGTCCAAAGAATTTAATTAATCAAAATTACATTTGATCAATTTGAATCATAGGGTTTGATTTAATTCGAAAACTAGGTTAAAACCTAATCTAAATGTTAGAATTCAATCAAACTAACCTAAGGGTACATGATATAGTTAGTCAAAAATCTTGATTAAAATCTAAGCCTAAGGGATCATGCCTTGAAAATTCGATTAAAAAATTTAAATCAAAATTTCTAAGGGAGCATGCAAGTGTATGGTTAAGAATGGTAAAATAACCCCCCTAAAGGGTAAAGTGATCATTTTGCATGAAATATCAATTTAGAAAAAAAAACTCTAATTAAAAATTCTAACTAGAACCTAAAAAATGAGCAAGTTCTAAAACCTATTTTAACCTAATTATTAGAAACTAACTATATTTAATGAATTCAAATGATATTGAACTATGTATGTTGAAATAGATGAATGTTGGTTTTAGTGGTTTATGCGTTGAAAATGAATCATATTTTGAAATGGTTATGTAATCATGTGAGTGGTTGAAAATGATTATGGTTCATGTTAATTTATGTATGGCAATGGAAGAAACAATGTATCCATGACTTAGTGATCAAGATTCAAAGTAATGAATGGTATGGTGTAAAGTTATTTATAAAAGATCATGAAAATGACTAGAATGGTTCTTTAGCTAGGTGGTTGACTTTAGTCAACTGGTTGACCAAAAAGTCGACAGTTGACCAAAAGTCAACTTATACCATAATATGTAATTTCTAATTAAAGTGAATGTCCTAATGAAACAATGTAAAAAATGTGAACTCGCATGACCATTTTTCAAAACAACCAAATGAAAACAAGTACTATGAATGAATGAAGAAACCTCAATGATTATGAAATGATTGGACCAAACAAACAATGAATCCTTGGACCAAATGATATAAATGAACCTTAACACACAAAGGGACCAATGAATGAAACCTGGACCAGATGATGACCAAGATAGCCAATGGATAAAACGACAACATGAGATGTAAGCATGCCTTAGACCAATCAACACAGACAAAGGACTGGGATTTAGCTAGGTTAAAGTTCAACAACGAAAGGCCTCAATCACCAGCAATGCACCAATTCTCTAAGCCATACAAAGGTTTTCATACCCCTTAAAGCAAGTCATAAGGCTCACCAACCTCAAGATCGATGTACTAGGTTTTAATGTGAAATAAGACACCAAAGTGCAACCTCCAAGGCCCTGAGCACCTATCAAATGGGGTTTTGATGAACCTGAATCCAAAAGTCAACCAAACTAGGCATTCAAGCATTAACTTCCCCTGATTAGGGTTACAAACCAAGCACAAAGCTCCTCAGGCAACATCTCAGACCATGGGCCCACCATTAGGGTTCAGAAGCCAAGTCAATGCACAGAAGGTTAATCAACAAGATCCAAAAGGAGCATAGTCAAGAATTAGTGTTAGGATGCACAGATGAATCAAGCAATTAGGGTTTCAACCCACCTGATGAGCAATACCATAATCTTCAAGTTGAATCCCTGATTTTATAAACTAATAAACCTTAAATCTAGGATGTTCGTTAACAAATATTAATCATGAATGAATGATGCAGATGGATGCAATATGAATGAGTATATATGGTCCTCAAGTTATAGGTTATCTGGAAGGCAAAAAGAAATGGTAAATTTTGGGGTACAACACACACGTATTAAAAAATATAATAATTATGGTATGAAAAAGATAAATTATGAAGATTTTACAAAATCATTATTCATTAATGGTATTGAAAAAATAAATTAACATCATTAAAAGCAGAGAGAATGATAAATATTAAGGATATAATAGGAAAAATAATATCAATAATTCAATGATATTATAAAATGACTTATATTGTGGTACAAAATATTTTTTCAAAATAATTTATAATAAAAAACGGAGATAGTATATGTAATGATGTGCTTTTAAAATTATAAAAAAAGTCAAATGTCACAATTATACTAAAACAAATCATCAAAAGTATAGTTCTCACTATGAGAAGACATTAAGAAAAAATTAAACCATAAATTGTCATCTTAACTTATACCAGCCACCACCTACTTAAAGCAATTTTACGGATATTTTAAAAATTTAAAGGTTCTATCAAAAATTCAGTCTGTTTAAGAAACTTAAATTTTTTACAGTTTTTCTATGCAAAATTATCAACAACAAAAAATTACGGATGTTTTTTAAAAATTTACAAATTGGATGAATCTCAAAAAATTTAAAAGTTTACAGGTTTTACTGGATTTTTTAATATTTTTGAAAAATTTTATATTTTTTACCAAAAAAAATAAGTTTTGTATATTGGTAGGAGTAAAAAAATATAAAAGAAAAATAAAATTTAGTTGTAACTAATATCTTAGAAATTATGGTAAGGTATAAGTGGGGGTGCAAGTTAAAGGCCCCATAAGTATATGATAAAACATGTTTCTCACTATGAGGCCACAAGAAAAAGCCATACTCATTTTTAATTACCAAAAAAAAAAATTATAGAATATTTTATTTTTCTTCAAAAATTTTGACAAATTTTAATATGGATTCAAGATTTTTCAAAAAAAATTCAAATTTTTTGAAATTTTAGATATTTTTTTATCAAAAATTTCAATTTTTTTATATTAGGAAGAGTAAACATTTTGGAATAAAAATAAATTTTAATTGATAAACAATAGCAAAAATATTTTTGAAATTTTAAAATTATAAAAATGAGATATAAATAGAAGGTGACAAGTTAAATGTTCCACATACATGATAAAACATGTTTCTCGCTACGAAAAGCCATAAGAAAAAGCTATACTCATTTTTAATTATGGGACATACTTTCTATATTCATTGTCTCTAAATAATATTCTATTTGTTCAGACTCGTTTTTCAAACTTTAATATTTTTTTACAAAAAATACTCCTATTAAATTTATAATTCAAAAGTATAAAACTATGCAGCAAGGCCAACATAAATTATTCTTAACTACTAGTTCCCATGTATTTCAGCCCCACCAACTGGTCAGCATGTTTCCCTGTTCGCCCCTATCATCAGGTGTAAATTTGAATACATAACTGAAAGATTGAAAGGGAGCATGGGAATCAAATATCTGCCTAAACCTGTACATGCTATAACCACTAGTGAGTCTACCGGATCCAAATATAAAAATAAACTAAGCTCCCCCATCATAAATAAATGAAAGACATGAGGAACAAATCAAGCTGAATACTTCATGATATATGAAGAGCCTGAAAGCAAATATATCATCGTTTCCCCGCCACAATGCAAGGTGAGTATCATTTGAGGCGACATTAAGCCCAAAAACCATTTTCAAAACTCTACACTATCAACTAATCACCCTCTCTGAGTTCACGCGGCTAGTACTGCTCCCAGCATAGTTGTTAAATCCAACCACCGGCAAAGAGCGCTGAGCGAAATCTAGTAATAACTTTCTCTGGCGATCATTGGTGTGAGGAAGACTTGCACGTAGAAGCTCAACCGGCATTTCCTTACTAACTGATTTAGCAGCATCTGATCCAATCACAGGTCTGTTCTGTGCCCCTTGTGTAAGCAGTGACTGCATGATACTCTGGTACTTATTCATGCAATACTTCGTGAGGAGGTCAAAAAATTCATCAAATGAGGCCTGCCAAAATGGGCGATTGCCCAATTTATTGTTAGAAGCGGCGTGATGATCAGTTAGAAGTTTAGTAGCCCCCTCGAGGACAGACACTAAAACAAGGGAAGCACCATCTCCGGCAGAGCTTCCAATGGGACGAAGAGGAGGCTGCTCTGAGGAACAAACAACTGCTGCAAGACAAGCACCAAGAGAACCAAGATCCATTCCTTGGACACACTGACAAACAACCATAGCAAGATCACTTGTAGTCTCCGCTAATGCTGAATCAGAAGAGATACTACCAAATAAGAATCTTAAATGACGAAATATAGCCATGCAGGCAATCCTCATAAGCTCACTACCGGGAACAAGCAACCGAAGATACTTTGCTAGGAGCTTCCTTCCCTTGGTAAGAGATGCTAATCGCAAGAAAACAAGATCATCCTTAGCAGCAAGCCCAGCTTTGTGTCCATTCTTTCCCAGTGGGTCCACAAGATGGAGTGATGTTGCTAATCCTTCCAGAAGGACACTCCTTCTTCGTAAGAATTGAGTTCCACCATCTTGAAGCAGATTGCACTTTAGGAAACGATCAATATCATCTACATCAAGAAGAAGACAGAGACCATCCTCAATTGTGACTCTGGCTGCAAACAAAGGCTCCCCCTCAAGGGGCTTCTCTGAAATATTTCGCTCAGAGCCACCACTAGCAGAGGAGTTTGGAGGATCGTCTTCAAGAAGAGGGCGAGGCTGACGAATAGGCAAGTAAGAAACCCTCCCTAAAGTGTCAACCTGAAGAAACCTGTATGGCTCAGAATTGGCACGAGATCGTGAGGAAATATCCTTTATTTTGGCTGGGCAAAATGAAAATTTAAATTTAGCCCCAGAAGGTGTTTTTGCAAGACAAGCTTGGTGATAATAGTCATCGATATATGGGTCATTACTATGAGTCACGGCAAGTTGCATTTTAAGAATACTCTCAATTTCTTCACTAGTCATATACTTGGACCTGAATTGTATTGAACAACTATCGCTCTTCTGGCTACTGGCATTAGAACCCTGTTGAGAGATCCGATGTCTACGAGTTGATTTTTGTCTATGTTCTCTAACATCACCAAAACCATGCACATGTTCATATTTTCTACCAATGGATGATCCAGGCGAAAGATGGTGATTAAATAAATGGGGCTGTAAACCTGACATTAAGGCTGCGGACTGCTGAACAGGATGAGGCAATCTATGCGGCTGTTGCTGCAGCTGAGTCAGTAAGTGAGGAGACACTGATCCATTGTGATGGTATAGTTGTTGCTGTAGCATATTATTCAGAAGGTTTGAATTATCTCCAGTATACAACCCTGTTTGGTTGACCCATTGATTCTGGATCCGATTATTGAGGGGGGAGCCAGTATTAAATTGGGCCAAATTTCCACTAAAATGTGGCTCATATTTTGATCCACCCAAGTGTAATGCAGAATTGAATAAATGAGAGGGATTTTGTGATGACAGTGCCATGTGAGCTCCCCTAGCATAAGGAATATTCAACTGGCCTGTACTGTGATTTGAAGAAGATTGTTGAGACCTACCACCAGGGGGAGGATAAGAAGTGAATGAAGATTTTGGCGCCAAAACTGGTTCGCTCGAAAAACGAGGAAGTTCTTGTCTCTTGTCAGGATAAGAAGACGTTCTATACAAGGGCCTTGGTTCTTCTGTGTGTGAAATAGAGGAATGTGGATGTGATGACCATCTCTTTTCATCACCAGTAGTTTCACTATCATAAAAATGCTGATCAAACCAGTTAGGAACAGGTTCACTAGAGCGATGTTCGAGGTGGTATTGCAGCTGCCTTTGCTGCTCAGGATACGACGACGTTCGGCATAAGGGCTTTGATTCTTGTAGATGGGTGACAGAAGAATGTGGATGTGAGGACCATCTTTTGCCATCCTGAGAACCTTCACTATCACAAGTGTGATAGTCAACCCAGTAGGGAACATCATCCCTCTGTGACCATTCAGAAGCAGAAGAATCTGTATAAAATATAGGAATAGAAATAATTTAGTCAAGAATACCAAAAATAATAATAATTAAGCAGATGAAACAAGAATCCATGTGACACGAATTAACATAAGGAATTTTAAGTAGGTTATAAGAAAATGATAGTACAAAACTTTCTGACAGCTCGAGATTTTAATACTAGATGTTACTACACTTCAAAGCCACAAGTAGAATATAACACATCTAAGTTCCATTCTATGCACCTCAAATGTTTTAAAAAAAAAATTTAAAAACGCAATATTACCAAAATAATAAAGAAGATAAATAACACCTTATTAGATAAAAGGACAAACAAATAGCTGAATATAGTATATAATTGCTTACTTACTTTCTCTTGACACCCGATCACCAATAACTCCTGCATTTCTTGGTCCACTAACAGTTTTGTTCAACTGAAATATATTAAGATGTTTGACATCAATATCAGTTTAACATAAAACATATGGTATCACCATTCAAAGAGACCGGCAATATTTCCAACATCATAACTGAATCTTAAACCAAACAGCCAAACACTACATGCAGAGTGCATGGAAAATATCAAACAACTTTTGAATCACATGCAAAATTTGTTAATTGTTTCCAGAACATTCAACTAAAAGGAAATAAAGAATAAAATTAAAAAATAGATAAAATAAGCATGGAGAGAACCTATCATGTATTTATACTGCACTAAAAAAAGAGATAAAATAATTACTTTCATAGGATTTTGATTTATTTGCCGCTGCAAGAAACACCATTTGAATGATGTATCTAAACTACCCATCAATCAACAATAATAAATCTTCACAAATTAAGATCCTGAAAATGAAGTTTCCTATCTATAGTCTTATAACATAATTTCACCCATATTTAGTAACCAGTATTATTATTGACTTTCTAATCCACAATTACTTAATAGGGAAAAACCAAGGTTGTTAATCTCGGATAGCGGTGCATAGCACCGAGCCCCCAAAATGCTATAGTGGCATTGAGGATAGTGGAATGACCACTATTGTGAAGACTAAAACACAATGTACATGGTAAACATAACTTCAAACAGCATAGATAAATACTTATTAATAGAAATTGCAACAGCATACATAATAGAATTCCAACAGTAAACATAAATTCCAACAGCATACATATCCCATCAAAATAAGTTCCCATCAAAATCAAACTATAAAAGTATTCCAACATTAAACATAAATTCCAACAGCATACATATCCCATCAAAATAAATTCCCATCAAAATCAAACTATAAAAGTATTCCAACATTAAACATAAATTTCAACAGCGTGCATATCCCAGATAACGATAGCATAAGAGTTACCAAAGAGGTGAAACAGAGAAAGAAAGCAATAAGTCAATAACAGAGAAAGAAGAGAGTAGAAACAGAGCAAAAGAGTTCAATACTAAGTTACTAATCTTTGAAGAGAGAGAGAGCAAGGAGAAGAGGCAAAGCAGAACAAGACATCATAGGCAAACTGCAAAGAATCATAGGAGAACGGAGGCAAACAGCAAAGAACAGTGGAAAACAGCAAAAGTAGGGAAGAAAGCGGGGGAGAATGATGAAGAAAATGAAAAAAAAACAGTGGAACTGAAGAAGCATAACATTTGTGGGGTTAAATATTAGTTCAATAAAAGATATCATAGGCAAACTGCGAAAAGGCATATGACAACAGTGGTGAACAGAAAAGAACAGTGGAAAACAGCGAAAGTAGGGGAGAATGATGAAGAAAATGGAAAAAAAAAACGGCAAAACTGAAGAAGTATAACATGTGGGGTTAAATATTAGGTCAATAAAAGGGTTGGAAAGACCAATGTACCCTTAAAAAATTATTAGGGTTTACAAATGTTCCCCAAATTGAGAATAGCGGCCATCAAACCGGGATGGCACAGCTATTGCAACGCTAAGAAACCAATATTCAAGACTGCTATAACATCTATCGGCAATAGCGCTTCGCAGGCCAATAGTGTAGCGTTGAGGGGCTGTACCACCTACACCTCTATAGCAGCGGTATGGTGCACTATTGACAAACACAGATAAGACACCATTTTACCTAATAAGAAAAAAAGATCAAGTGCAAGACATGCAACAGAATCTTGCCTAGATATTTTTCTCGAAAGGAAAGCTGGAGCACTGCTGATGGTTCAGTATATATGTAATTTAAAAAAATAAAACATGCTTCATAAATTTATTTAAGAGCATGTTTTGACAGTGGAAGGTGATGTTGGTGATTAAAAAAGATCAAGTGCAAGACATGCCACAGAATCTTGCCTAAATATTTTTCTCGATAGGAAAGCTGGAGGACGGCTGATGGTTCCGTATATATGTAATTTAAAAAAATAAAACATGCTTCATAAATTAATTTTAGGAACGTGTTTTGAAAGTGGAAGGTGATGTGGTGATTGTCTAGCTTCATAACCCAAAGGGTTTAATAGAATCCCCACTAGAAAATTTATGGCCTAGTGCCTCCCCCACCTCCTAAATAAATTAAGGGAGAAAAATTGGAGGATGAAGGACGTTGGGAGACAGTGGTGGCATAGGGGGTTGGGTTGATATGACATCCACAGCCATGGTAGAACACTGAATTCAAAGGATGGTGGTGAATAGTTGTGGTGGGACATTGAATATTGTTAGGTGGCCATTAAAAATCAAAGAACTGAATTCAAAGGAAGAGTAACAAATTTAGAGAAAAGTGCATGTGTTTGATCAACAAAACAAAGAAAGCGGTTATTTCTACTACATCAAATTATCATTCAAACCAAATTTACCTGATGTAGAGGCAAACAAGAAAGCTGCATAAGTAAATATATAACCTACTAAAAAGTGGACTAATCCAACCAATCTTGCTTGCACTACCCCGTAAACTAATAACTCCCCTAGCTAACTTCCTATCTCAAACCCTAACAAACTCCCATTTATTCTATATCTTAACAGTGGCAGCGGTGATTGAAGTGAAGGGTGTAAGGTTTCAGTGACGGCATCAGAGAGTAGCGCCAATGGTGGAATATCACAAGCATGGGAGTATACAGTATATGGAGGTTGTGGTGGTAGAGGGTGTCAGGTTGTGGGGTACTTGGTGATAACAAGTTCTAAGATAAGAATAAAAATGGAAAGAAAAACAACTCTAGCTTTTCATTTATTTCTCCTTCTGAAAACCAAATAGATATGAACAGATTTTGAGGAAAAAATTGTACTCAAAAACAAACTTTTTTTCTACATTTAAAATTAAAACATAAACCCTCTAGAACACACTAAAACAAGCTTATACAGACAAGGTAGCAGACAAATCCTTATTATCAATCAAGATCACATCAATTTCAGAAAAAGATCACACCCATACCTTCAAAAAAGTGGTTGTGAGATCATCAATTTCAGAAAAAGATCTTACATCCTCCGCCTGCAATATGAAAATAACGGTTAGTTGGTACAACTACTGCGTCGTCTCTTCAATATTAAATCACTCATAAGAGTAAGATTTCTTTTTTTTTTCCTTTTAGCAGAAGGCAGAATCGGTCAGTCATCAAAACAGGAAGCATATCCATTCTCAAATTTCAAAATATTGAAATTTTACATCAATGGTCAACCAGATAAAACTCAGATTATGAATACAACTCAATGATTAGGGAAAATGGATATGAATGAAAGATCAATCAAGTATAACCATTTGAGCATTGATGCTTTGCCAAAGTGGATATGAATGAAAGATTGGTCAAAAGTTATAGTTGGTGCATCAATTTTATAATCTATAACCTATAATTAGCAACATTTGAATGTTATCATGAAGAAAACAACTTCCCGAGGAAATGAAGAAAAATGTACAAACACCTTCCCGAGGAAATGAAGAAAAATGTACACCGTGAATGGTTAAATCATAAGCAAAATATTAAAATGTTTTTAAATATAGTAGCCACATTAAAAAATTGGGTAAGGAGAGTGAAAAACTAACCTCTTCCGCATTGAGAAAAAACTCCTCCTCGTTGAACTCAACAGAAGGGATGTAATCATTTTCATCGCCTAACCCCCCCAACTCAACTTCCTCAGCGACATCTTTACCGAAGAATGCATACTGTGATGCATCAAATAATGCACCATCTGCATAACAAAAATAAAATCAATGACATTTCAACAACTCCATAACAGTTGACTTTACATATACAGTAAATATAATCTACATATTCCAATAAGTCAAGAAAAAAATATAAACCTGTGCTAACAAGTGCCCTGAAGATTTTGTTTAAGGAAGCCATAAGGGAAATTTAATATGGAAAATACAAGTCATATACATGTGAAACCAAAACATTCATTTTAACATAGACACCTATGTCCATGTAAGTGTCAGTGTCAAAAACCGCCGTGATTACCTTTAATTTATTAATTTTTTTCAAATTATTATAGGTAATGTGTCATGTCTTCATCAATGTTGTCAATGGCGGAGAGCCGAAACCCCCGCCATATCACCATTTTGACAAGCAAAAGCGGACAATATGTGCCCAACCGCCATGTATTTCTGACCTTGCGGCCATAACACCACAATTTGATAACACCACAATTTGATAACACCACAATTTGATAACACCACAATTTGATAACACCACAATTTGATAACACCACAATTTGATAACACCACAATTTGATAACACCACAATTTGATAACACCACAATTTGATAACACCACAATTTGATAACACCACAATTTGAGTCGTCATAAGGGCACACCTTAGCATTTTCAAAAAGTACTGAAATTCAAACTTTGATAGAACAAATACGGTACTAAAAGAAAAAGTTGATCAAGACATTGATATAAAACCCTATCAAAAGTATCCAACCATCCAAAATCAAGACAGAGCAGCAAAACAGTCGATTATTTAAATTCATACATAACAATCAAAATCATCAAAATATTGACCTAAGAAACGGCATGCAAGAACCCTGTTAACTGAGTTGCCGTGAACTGAAAATGTCGGTACATAAAAAAACAGATCTATATGCAAAACCCTTACCAAACAACAAAATCGAAGAAACAAAATTAAAATGTACTCACAGCAATAACAACAACACGATAACAGTTTATAAATCACGAAACGAACCTTGAGGAACATTTTCCAAGAGGTTAAGATCTTGGTTGTTGGAAGCACCAAGAGCGTCAACCCCAGCAGCAGTGAACACATCCATCCATAAAAAATCGAAAGGTCGCGGAGACACAAAAAACGGAAGCGATGAAGAAGAATCGAGAAAAAGATGAAATTGGTGAGAGATTGTGAGCTATAAGGATTAGAATTAGGTCATGAATGAATGAGGATGAAGATCGAATGAGGTGATGGGGTTTGATTTTTCGAGAGAGAAAGAGAGGAACCCTACGAAGGGTAGGGTGAATTGAGATTCTGGTAGCGTCTATGTTTTTATATTTATTGGAGTAATGTATGTTGGAATATTTTTCTTATTTTTATTACTTTAGTAATTATTTTATAATTTTACTAATCAATCTAATTAAGTGTAATCATTATAAATAAATTAGGTAGTAGACAATTTCGTTGTGTCAAATCATAACGAGTTAGACTGTGATAGGTGATAATGGCGGATTTAACAATCTAGTCAATTCCCGCCTCTTTTCTTTTATTGCTTGTTTCATTTTTTTTTATTTGTTATAAAAAAATATATTTTATTAATTCTAGATAAGTATAATAAATAATAAGTTCTTTTTATTACTCCCTCCGTTTTTTATTATAAGTCGTTTTTGATTTTTCACACGTATTAAGAAATATAATAATTGTGGTATAAAAAAGAGAAATTATGAAGGATTTTACAAAGTTGTCCTTCATTAATGATATTGAAAAGATAAATTGATATAATTGAAAGAAGAGAGAATAATAAATGTTTAAGGGTATAATAGAAAAAATAACATTAATGACTCATTGATATTATAAAACGACTTATATTGTGGTACAAAATATTTTCCCAAAACGATTTATAATAAAAAACGGAGGTAGTATTTATTAAAGTTAAGTAAAAAAAATCTTCATTTTTAATTATTTGGTCGTAATATCAAAGATAGAAAAGTTATTCTCTTCCTCCCATAATAGTCTTTCAGTTGACCATTTCACATATATTAAAATATATATATATATATATATATATATATATATATATATATATATATATATATATATATATATATATTATATATATATAAGAGAGAATGATAATTTTACTAAATTACCCTTATCGCGTATTGGAAATTATAAAAGTAATATTAATTAGGGGTAAATTGGTAAAAATGCATTGAAAATTAAAATGGGTCATTTCTTTTTTGACACTCTTTTATTCCAAATGGATCATTCATTATGGGACGGATGGAGTAAGATACAAAGTGAAGAAAACAAATGCGTGAAATAAGTGTTATTTTCTCTTCTTTTTTTTGTCTAAAAACAACAACTTTGTCCCTAGAGATATCATTCATTATCCATATCATTTAGACGAATGACCACATTGAATGTCGTACTTCTCTTATACTGTTTTAACGACTCTCACTATATAAGAGAGAAAACGCAACAATTTCAGATATTTAAATTCATTCTCACTCTTACATTACTTCTCATATTGACTTTAGTATTAGGGTGTTAACATTGCATGTCAACCTCTTCTCCGTTGCACCAGAAACATAAGTTCGCTGCATCAAATCATTACCTCGCCATTTCACCAATCACTTCTAGTTCTGAACCGAACTATCGTATCGCTTATGGGAATCAACATTTGATTCTCAAGAGTTTTCACATCTAGATTTATTTTGGTCCATCAATTCAAATTTTCCTTCCTAAAGGTTCAAATCTTTGTTTCTCAATCTTCTTTCTTAAAGTTCCAACCTCTTTCTTTGACAGATTCATCCTTAGATTCATCAAGTATGACGGCATCTAAAGTCACTTGATATGTCGTTCAACGGCAAGCTACCGTTGAAGTTGTTAGTAGGGGTGTAAATGGATCATAAAAAACCAATTAAACCAACAATTCAAACCAAACCAAATCGAAAATAAGACCGATCTTTTTGGTTTGGTTCAAAAACCAAACCAAACCGATGAAAACCAAAGTGGTTTGATTCTCGGTTTTAGTTTTTAGGAACCATCAAACCGGTGAACTGAACGGATAGCTATGATTACCATTTTTCATGTTTCTCTTGGTAGTTTTTACCTTTTTTAAAACATTTTTTGCCCTTCTTATGTAGAGAAATTTCATATAATTTTGTTAGAAAATAACTTTGATGTGTATTTGAGGTTGGCTCATTCTCTCTATATAATAGGGAGGGAATAACAAACTCATTATTTATTATGACTAATTTGCAGAGAACCGTTAAATGTGAAAGTAGTTGAGAATCTTTGTGATCATCAATAGGAAAGTCCTTATGTGTTGAGAAGATTTTGGAAGGATTGTGTTACTTCATGGTGGTCGACTGAGGTCGATATGGTCAACCCATAATAGATAGATATCAGAAAAATGCTATTGGTTATTTTTCCAATAAGCTTCATTTCATGAGTGATTTCATCTTCAATGATACATGCATCTTATTAATATTTATTTTATGACCATTTTCACATGATTGGCTTATACTTTAAACAATCCACATAGAGAACATCATCAATAGTGGAAAAGGATGGCGTACCTACTCTTCCAATACCAAGGATCTTGTGAAGAAAATGTTCATCATCTATTTTGGTTTAGTTTTGATGAATACAAAAAAATGAAGGCAAAGATTAATAAAGCTTATCAAAGAAGAAAATGTTGAAGTTTATCTAATTAATTATCAATATTTCAAAAGCCATTGGATGTTGAAGTAAAAGATGATTTATTTCACGAAGAAAGGTATTCATTGTCAATTCAGTGTATATAAGCTTTACGTGCTCAAAAATCTCCATCTATTATTCTATAAAGTCTCCAAAACATTCATGCATCAAAATATTTCATTAAAGTTTTTTAAAAAACAAAAATCAAGTTTTACTTAAGTACAATCAATTGTATTATTCATCCAAGCGATTGGACATCCGTTATGCCATTTAAATTTGAACTTTCTTAGTTTTTTTTGTAAATCGTGGTCGTTTGGAACCGCCACAATTCACATCTATTTGAACCAGTATTTAAAATTTGAATTTATTGTGGATTTTTTTTTACTGTTTGAATCGCCGCAATTTACACTATTTTGAACCAGTATGTAAAATTTGAATTTATTATAGGTTTTTTTGGCAGATTTGGTACCGCCGTAATTAACATTTTTGAACCATTCTCTTTCTAAATCATTGTAAAACTTCATGGAAATGTTTAAAACATTTGCATATATTCCAAGAGGCGTCATGGGATATATTTAAACCATTTTCACCATACTTTTCAAAAAACTCTTTCATTAATCATTTTTACATACAATTCAAAAGAGTTCTTAAAATTATTCATTACTTTAAGTCATGAAACTTTAAGCATAAAATTTTATATCTTTGAAAAGTTTAATTCATTGTCAAGAGCACTTAAAGTATTTTACTTTTAATTGTAATTAAGTGGAAAATAATAGCAAAATTATTTATCTTGGAACTCAAGTCAAATTGAAAAGATTATTCAAATTCTATTTTGTTTGTACAACTTAGTTTTTTGTGTGATCTTGATCGCGACTTTATGAGTCGAATTTGGGGTACAAACTGCAAGTGCACAGTTCTATCGCGTAGTTTTAAAAGATATCGATCCCACAGGGACTTATGAATCGATATACCGTTATCTAAGGTTACTTCGTAAAGCTAAGGCAGGTAATACTTTGATTGTTTGGGGGAAAAGCTAAAACTAAAATAAGATCTAGATTAAATATCTAATAAGCGGATATCGGTATGTAGTTCGTCGTAATTAGGGAATCAATTCTTTGTTGGTTTCTTGGTTTTAAAATAAATCTTTTCAGTTGACGCTATTGATTAAAAGTATTATCTCAAACTCTCGCTCTGTTGAATAAACTATGATTTTATATTAACGTAGCTGTCACTTATAGTTAAGTCAAAAACCACTTTTTGAAAACAATAGGATCCGTAGAAACTCTTTTTAAGAAAACACTAATCGTTTAAACACCCTTATCTCAAACTCTCGCTCTGTTAACTTAGGTTATATAATTAAATTCAAATGCTTAACTCTCGTCCTCACATTCAATCTTTAAAAATACTTTTTGAAAAAGGTTAGAATTTAATTAACTCAAAAAATTGCTCTTGCCCTGATCTAGAATTAATGTCCAATTTACACTGTCCAGTCAAAAACTCAAACTCTCGCTCTATTGCTTTTAACTTCTTTATGTCTTTTACTTTCGTACAAAAACCTTGTTATTAAACATGTAAATTGAGACCGTAAAAAGAGTGATTTTAATTTTAAACTTAATTAAACCAATTTGGTTTTGATTCCTTCATTCCGCTTACTTTACATACCGATACCTAAGTAAATCAGCCAGACATGCTAAACAGACTTAAATAATTATCATGCATAAACAGATTCATCTCAGGCAAATAATATAAATAAACAGTAAAACAGGGCATATATAAATTCAAACAATAATTAAAGAACATGAGAAATTAAATAGCAGTCTTGAACACTCCACCACAGGTCGGTTGGATTTGTTCTTGAATTCTTCAATCAGGCAGGAAAATAAAAGCGAAGGAATAAAAAACTAGATTCTAACGTAAGGTTAGATCCGGTAAAAGGTACACAATAGTTTCCGGTGTAGAAACTATTGTGCGAAAAAGAATTAATTAAATGCTAAAAAGGAAAATAGAAATTGCAAGGGAAACAATATAAAAATCGTAAAAGTTATGCTGTAAAAAATGTGCTCGTACTGTTGGAAAAGAAAAAATGCGAAAAAGCGAAAACGGCAAAGAAATCTGGAAAAAGCGTGGAACCCAGAGCTTTCCAAAAAGCTATTATTTATACTGCTACTTGTGTAACTGCTTCCAAGGGTTTTTCGTGTACACGGTCTTTACGTTCCGAGGATCAAGCGTGGAAGTAGCTTTCAACGTGGTCTGTTGCGTTCCTGGTGCCAAAAATATAGGGGAATGGTGTGACGTCCGTCACACCATGTGTGACGCTCGTCACAGGAGTGTGCAAAGCGTGACGCTCGTCACAGGCACAACGTCTGTGCTTTTTGGGTTGGGCTTTGGCTTTTGATATTTGCTTCTTTTCATTCCTTTTTGCACCTCTTTTTCTTCCTTTTTTACTTGTGCTTCAAATAAACCACCTGAGATAAATAGAAAGAAAATACTGCGTAATATCTAATAAAATGAAATAAATTGAAGTAAATAATAATATAATTTAATTAAATTGAGTCATAGAATGTGATACTATTTCATGTTATCAAACTCCCTCATACTTAGATCTTTGCTTGTCCTCAAGCAAAATACAGTATAGAACTTGTTTTAAAAATTTTAGCCAGATGAAATTTCGAAACACACATCAATTCGTACTAGGTTGCATGTAAACCTTGTTTAGAAGTAACTTGGTTTTAATCTTGACATCAACAACCACCGTCACAACCTCAGATAACCTCACCTTATGCAAACCAGTTCGAGTAATGCCATTATAGCTATCATAGTTCCTTTACTCTTATTTCACCCGTTTTCATTCTAGCGAAATCACATTAAGCCCTTTATCTTTTCGCGCACATAGTGGAGTAACCGGTTAGTGATTCTGATCCCCTTTTAGCTAGAAGTTCTGGTACATAAGTCGGATAACTTCGTTATTCAGTCCATTGCAAATTGCGGGGGATCGGACCGTAGTCCGCCCTACCAAGTTTAGTACCAGATACCTGCTGAACCAACTCATAATGGATCTTTCATATTATGCTTTTGTATGATCTGCAACCTTTAGATTAAATGATCTGGTAAGGATCACCTAACTTAATTAGTGCATTTCCTGATATATATATATATATATATATATATATATATATATATATATATATATATATATATAATATATATATATATATATATATATATATATATATATATATATATTTTATGTTACTTTGGGAATCATTCACTTATATTCATCGGCTCTCCACGTAGTTTGCTATTAAGATGATGCTGACTTCTCGTATAAACTACTCGGGGTTACTATAAAACTAAAAGTTCAAGGGATTGGTATAATAGGTACTTATCCTGATCTAACATGTTGAGGTTCTTAGAGCGTTGTTATGGTAATAATTTTTGTCTTGATTTCACTCAAGTTTTATAAAATAAGCGACCTTTATACTTATTGAGTGTGATGAATTTTTGTTATGGCTCATGAAAATTGAGGGGAATAGATAATAGAAGGTTTTCACATTTGGGACTTAACTTAAAATAAATCTATATTATAAGAAATATTATTTTATTATATATATATATATATATATATATATATATATATATATATATATATATATATATATATATATATATATATATATATATATATATATATATATATATATTTTATAAGGGAAATAACAATGAAAAGAAAGATACATACTTGAAAAGGAAAAAGGAGGATGGAGAGAACATGGTTTTCCCCCCATACTTGAATGAAACATTGTCCTCAATGTTTGAAGGAAAAAAATGAATTACAAAAAGAAAGGAAAAAAAAAAACTAAAGTTAAGGTTGTCTGCCGCCTCTTGTTCTTGGACCTGGTGATCTTTGATGTACGTCTAAGTTGTCGAACCTGCTAAGCAAATCAGTGAACCGCTGGTCGGTTATGGCATTCCTTTCTTCCTGCTGTTGTTGCATTTGGCGCATCATTTGCATCATTTCGAGATTCTGTGCTTGCATACCATCAATAGCATCCATGATGTCGTCGTTGGTTGCAGGCCTTCTTCATCAACGACGTCGGGAGGATGGGCCAGCTGCAGTATCGGAAGGGTTGAGCGGGACTGATTGTTGTGCAGGAGCGTTATCACCTTGCTCCATTTCTTCGAACTTGCCTGCAGACGGGTTTGTATGTGAAGGCTCGGTAGCTTCGGGAGCATTCAGATCATAGAGGTGGCGGTTGGGATTGGTGACATCGGTTAAGGCAATGTTGGGTAGAACAACGCTTGGGACTGCCTGGTTATTCACCATAAGGTAATATTTTCCGCCTACTCTGTTCTTTATTATGCGGCTGGACCGACAGTAGCCTATATCCATAAAGAGGGGAGGTAAAGATTCTAAAGTTTGGAGTCGGTCCCCTAGGTTTAAGCCAAGTGCTATGGTGGTGATTAATCCACCAATTACGAAAGGTTGACGGCCTCTAGCACATAAGGTGCGGATATGATGAAATAGGAAGGAGGCGGCGTTTACCTTAGCATTCGGTTCGAAGACGCATTCGAGGAAGAATAGTTCCTTTGCGTTTACCTTGCTGTTGTTCGGTCTTCCAAAAACTGTGTTTTGTAGGATGCGGATAAAGTACCGGATAGTTGGGTTATGTATATGGGAAACAAGGAGCTCTTCCCAGTTGTTGGCATCTACACCAGATATTTTCCTAAAGAGGTCGAAAGCAGCAACTGTGCTCCAGTTTAGGTTTGGAGGGATTCTGGGGTAGACTTGACCTTCTATGGGGAATTGTAGCATGGTACTCAATTGGTTTTGGGATAGGAGTACTCGGTATTGAACATACGGAAGGTTGCGGTACCGGTTAAGAATTCGTCCTCACCGGTGGGAGTGTTGTACGCATATGAACTTAAGAATTCTAAGGTTAGGGATGGGTAGGTGGGTTGATTATGCGTGCATAGAAAGGTTAGATCGGCAAGGCGGAGCATCCACTCGATACCTTGAAGTAATCCTAATTGTTGTAAACAAGTTGAATCAGGATACCTGGTAGAAGTGACACCTCGTTGTTGAAAGCGCTCGAGTAGTTCCCTTTGATAATTATCATCTTCGGATCGGAAGATGATATTTCCAAAATTTTGATTTCCCGCCATACTGATGAATGAGTTGGAAGAAGTAATTAGGAAAGAAAAAGAAAATATATTTGATTGTATAGAATAGTTGTGATGTAGGAAGAAAGGTATGGTGGGTATTTATAGGGAAAAAATTTGAAGTTGGAAAGAGAGTGGTTGAAAAGTGAATAAATGTGGGTAAATGTGAATAAATGGGGAAGGTAAAAAGTTGTAGGGTTGTAACGTTCGTCTCCAACGGTCTTTGTAATGTTAACATGGCGTTACGCTCGTTACAGGAGCATGACGGGCGTCACAAGCACTTTGTGTGACGTCCGTGATAGAATGTGTGACGCTCGTCACACAGTCTTTTTGGCAAGGTTCTGCTAGCGTTCTTCAGAATAACTTTGGTAATTTAATTTTTTTATTATTTACTTTGTTTTGCTTCAGATTATTTTATTTTGCTATTTAATTTTCCTGCATGCTATTCTACTTTGTATAATAGTGCATAAATGTATTATATTGTTAATAATTTATGTAGGCAGCAACAGTAGAGAGCATTTTTTTGATAAATATTGCATAATTCATAATAAAATAGGATAATTCAATAGCTTCATAAAATAATCATAATGTAACAATGGAGAAAAACAAAAATGCGAAAGAGAAACAAATACGAACATAATTTGAAATAACATTAAATAATAAAACTAACTAAAGCTAGATAACTAAGAAAAACGGCTTTTATCCATCTGCACGATCTCTGGCCGGAGGAGCAAAGGAGTTAACACGGTATAGTAACTCGTGAAACTGATTTGTCATACTGTTCATGTATCCCAGAAATTCGTGTCTCAAGCTAGTGAACTCTTCTCTGAGGGCGTCTTGTTCTGACATCAAAGCTTCAATGGCAGTGTTATAATCAGTTCCGGGTATATGATGTCTAAGGTCGGGTATTGCCGATTCTTCGGTCTGAACAGGTTGAGGAGGAGGATCAATATTATAATAACCAGATGGTGTCTGAGGGTCTGATTCAGCATAAGGAATCAGGTCATCACAAATCTCATAGTCCTGGATGGATTCAGTGGATCTAGCAGGAGAGGGGGTTTCGTTCAGATTGTAGAGCCAGTTATTGCGGTTATGAACACTAGTCCTAGGATCGGGCATGGTTAATAGGCAAAGAACTTGGTTATTAATTATAAGCTCAAACTCATCAGATCCTAGGTTTGCTATAAACATAGTGTTGAAGAGGAAGGGTATACTCATAGTAGTAATGCCACAAAAAGGGCTTAAGTCAAGCATAGGCTGACGTAATCCGATAGCATTACCAATCATGGTTATCAAACCGCCTATTCGAATTGGTGCTCGTTCATCTTGGATAAGGTGGTCTAAATTTGCCAACATAAAAGTGGCACCGTTTACTGGACGGTTCTGGGAAGCACAAAATATGATGAAGAGTTCATCACGTGAAACTGTGGTACTGTTTGGCTTCTTCCCAAATAAGGTGTGGGTCAGGATCTTATGGAAATAACGGAAGGTCGGGTTATGTATGTTTCCAGAGAGAAACTCATGTTCCTCGGGATCGTCATTTCCAGTCAAGTTACCCCAAAAGTGTTCAAATTCTCTATATTCAAAAAGTTCTTCTTGGCTCACTGTGAATGTGTCAAAGGATGTAGGGAAACCTAAAAGGTTGGTAAAATCTTGAATATTAAATTGGTACTCCATGTTAAACATTCTGAACTGGTGAAACCTCTGCTTATTCCTTTTCCATGGCTGGGTAGATAGATCAGAGAACTAAGGAATTCTAGAGTCAGTCTCCGGTAAATGACAAATTGTCTACGGATAGGAGCGGTTTCCCACCCTATCTGACTCAGCAAATACAGGACACTTTGTCTTAGTCCAAGGGCAGTCATTGCCCAGTCATCAGCATACAGACTAGGTAGCATCTCTCTCGTGGCTAGTTCCTCAAACTTTTGTTTCTGAGCTGTTCCTCTGAATTTGATACCCATACGATCAATTTGTCCCACCAGGTTAGTGTTGGCTAGAGAAAAGAAAAACAAGAGTTTTAGTCAGGATTTGGCCAAATGCCGAAAGAAGAAGAGAAAAGTTTTTAATAAATTAAAATAAATTAAGAATTAATACTAAACAAAAATTAAAAGAATAATTAAGGAAGAAATAGAAAAATAATAATAGAAGAAAATAATAAAATATTTGTGGGTTGTCTCCCACTAAGCGCTTTGTTTAATGTCGCAAGCTCGACATAAAAACTATCAATTATAATCTATAAGTTCTTGAGGCATTTCGTCTAAGTGCAAGACTTGCGAATCTTCAGTGTTTTCTGCATAGTGATAATGTTTTAGACGTTGCCCGTTTACGGTAAATGGTTCCATAGATTTGCCTTTAATTTCTACTGCTCCACTGGGAAAAACATTGGTGATTTGAAAAGGACCTGACCATCTAGATCGTAGTTTTCCCGGGAATAACTTTAGTCTGGAGTTAAATAAAAGGACTGTATCGCCTTGTTTGAAGATTTTCCTTGATATGCGCTTGGCATGCCATTGTTTTGTTCTTTCTTTGTAGATTCTGGCATTTTCGTAAGTGTCTCTTCTGAGTTCCTCTAATTCGCTTATATCAAGGATTCTCTTTTCGCCGGTGGCTTTATAGTTTAAATTTAGATTTTTAATAGCCCAATAGGCTTTATGTTCTAATTCTACCGGGAGGTGACATGATTTTCCATAAATTAGCTTAAATGGGGTTGTCCCTATGGGAGTTTTGTAAGCAGTTCGGTAAGCCCATAAAGCTTCTGGTAATTTCAATGACCAGTCTTTCCTTGAAGTGGCGACTGTTTTCTCTAGTATCTGTTTGATTTCTCTGTTAGACACTTTCACTTGCCCACTGGTTTGAGGGTGGGAAGGTGTCGCTACTCTATGTCTTACACCATACTTAAGCAGTAGTTTTTCGAGTACCTTGGATATGAAATGCGATCCACCATCACTGACTACTATTCTTGGGACACCAAACCTTGGAAATATTATATTCTTAAAGAGTCTAGTTACCACTCGTGTGTCGTTTGTTGGAGAAGCTATAGCTTCAATCCATTTCGATACGTAGTCAACTGCCACGAGTATGTATTTGTTACCGAAAGAGGATGGAAAAGGTCCCATGAAGTCTATTCCCTACACGTCGAAAATCTCTACTTCCAAAACGCCCTTTTGTGGCATCTCGTCACGTCTAGATATGTTTCCTGTGCGTTGACATCTGTCACATTTCTTAATAGCTGCATGTACATCCTTCCATATATTTGGCCAATAGAAACCGGCTTGTAGGATTTTAGAGCAGGTCTTGGATGTACTTGCGTGTCCACCATAAGGAGCGGAGTGACAGTGTTGGATTATATTTTCTACCTCTTCTTCGGGTATACACCGACGGAAAATACCATCGGGGCCTCTTTTAAAAAGTAAGGGATCATCCCAGTAATAGTGTTTTATGTCATAGAAGAATCGTTTCTTCTGTTGGTAGGATAAGATAGGTGGAACTATTCCGGCAGCTAAATAATTGACGAGGTCAGCGTACCACGGTGTAACAGATATAGCTAAAGTGGTTTCTACCTGTTTATCAGCGTTATTTTCTTCCAAAGTAGCTATAAGTTTATCGTACGAGAAATCATCGTTGATCGATGTTCTTTCCGGTTCAATGTTCTCAAGTCTAGAGAGGTGATCTGCTACTACGTTTTCAGTTCCTTTCTTGTCTTTGATTTCCAAATCGAACTCTTGTAGCAAAAGGATCCACCTTAGGAGTCTAGGTTTAGCATCCTTTTTTGTTAAGAGGTATTTGATAGCAGCGTGGTCAGTGTAGATGATTATTTTGGCTCCGACTAAGTAAGAACGAAATTTATCTAGCGCAAACACTACTACTAGAAGTTCTTTCTCGGTTGTGGCGTAATTCATTTGTGCTTCATCTAGAGTTATACTTGCGTAATATATAACATGAAGCTTTTTATCCTTTCGTTGTCCCAAAACAGCACCTACAGCATAATCACTAGCATCACACATTATTTCGAATGGTTCGTTCCAATCTGGTGTCTACATTATGGGTGCGAAGACCAGTGCTTGTTAAGCGTTTGAAATGCTTCTAAACATTTATTGTCGAATATGAATTCAGCATCTTTCATTAATAACCCGGTTAAAGGTTTAGTTATTTTAAAGAAGTCTTTAATGAATCGTCGGTAGAAACCGGCATGTCCTAAGAAGCTTCGTACTTCTCTCACAGTTTTCGGGGGTTGAAGATTTTCGATTACCTCTATTTTAGCTTTGTCTACTTCAATTCCTCTATTCGAGATGATGTGTCCTAAAACAATTCCTTCTTGTACCATAAAGTGACATTTTTCCCAATTAAGTACTAGGTTTACTTTTACACATCGCTCTAGAACTCTCTCTAGGTTTTCAAGACATTCTTCAAAGCTTTGTCCGCATACGGAAAAGTCATCCATAAATACTTCCATGATGTTTTCTAGAAAATCGGCGAATATTGCCATCATGCACCTTTGGAAAGTTGCAGGAGCGTTACACAAGCCAAACGACATTCGTCTATAAGCGAAGGTACCAAAAGGGCACGTGAACGTTGTCTTTTCTTGGTCATCAGGGTGAATTGGTATTTGAAAGAAACCTGAGTAACCGTCTAGATAGCAGAAATGAGAATGTTTGGCTAATCGTTCTAACATCTGGTCAATGAATGGTAAAGGGAAATGATCTTTTCGGGTTGCTTTGTTTAGTTTCCTATAGTCAATGCACATTCTCCATCCCGATTCGATTCGTTTGGTTATAGTTTCTCCTTTTTCATTTTCAATGACTGTTACACCTCCTTTCTTTGGTACTACGTGTACAGGACTAACCCATTTGCTATCAGATATAGGATATATGATACCTGCCTCTAATAACTTGGTTATTTCCTTCTTCACTACCTCACTCAGGATCGGGTTTAGTCTCCTCTGGTGTTCCCTAGAAGTTTTACAGTCTTCTTCTAGCATGATGCGGTGCATACAAATAGAGGGACTTATTCCTTTAAGATCGGTGATGTTGTAACCTAGTGCGGTTGGATATTTTCTTAAGATATGCAGGAGTTTTTCTGTTTCGAGTCTTCCTAGGTCAGCATTAACTATCACTGGTCGTTCAAGCTCTAAGTCTAGGAATTCATATCTCAGATTCTTGGGAAGTGTTTTCAGGTCTAATGTTGGTTTCTTAAGGCATTGCGTAGGGTCCAGTGTTATTGCTAAACATTGGTTAAGTTTGTCTTCTACAAGATAGTCAGATGATTTGTCTTTTTCTAACTCCGTTTCTTTTATGCATTCATCGATGATATCCATGAAGTAACATGTATCTTCTATTGCAGGTGCTTTCAAAAATTGGGAAAGAATGAACTCAATTTTCTCTTCTCCTACTTCAAAAGTGAGTCGTCCTCGTTTCACGTCTATGATTGCACCGGCAGTTGCTAAGAACGGTCTTCCCAGTATAATGGGTGTAACTTCATCTTCTCTAATATCCATAATTATAAAATCAGTTGGAATGTAGAATTGACCTATGCGCACTGGAACGTTTTCAAGAATTCCTACAGGATATTTGACGGAACGATCTGCTAGTTGCACAGACATTTTAGTTGGTCGTAATTCTCCCATTTCAAGTCTCTTGCATATGGATAAAGGCATAACACTAATACCGGCTCCTAAATCGCATAAGGCTTTGTCAATGACAAATTTTCCTATGTGACAGGGTATAGAGAAACTACCTGGGTCTTTAAGTTTATGAGGCATATTCTGGATTATAGCGCTACATTCAGCGGTGAGTGTAACGATTTCGCTATCTTCAAGTTTCCTTTTATTAGAAAGAATTTCTTTTAAAAACTTGGCATATGAGGGCATCTGCGTAATAGCTTCTATAAACGGAATTGTGACGTTTAATTGTTTTAGTAGGTCAACAAATTTTTTGAATTGGCCCGCATCTTTGGTTTTAATAAGCCTTTGAGGGTAAGGGATAGGCGGTTTATAAGGTGGTGGAGGTACATAAGGTTCCTTCTTTTCTACGGTTTCCTTGTTACTCTCTTCCTTTTCCTTAGGTTCACTTTCCTCCTCAATTGACTTTTTAGAGTTTTGGTTTTCTATCCTTGGGTCAGACGGTCCTTCCACTTCCGTTCCACTTCTCAGTATAATTGCATGAGCGTGGCTTCTTGGGTTAGGTTGGGGTTGGCCAGGAAATGTACCAGTTGGGGCAGCAGTAGGCGCTTGTTGTTGAGCTACTTGTGAAATTTGCATTTCCAGCATTTTGTTATGAGTAGCCAGGGCATCTACTTTACTTGCTAGTTGTTTAATTTGTTCGCCAGTGTGTACATTCTGGTTTAAGAAATCTTTATTGGTTTGTTGTTGAGAAGCTATAAAGTTTTCCATCATGATTTCCAAGTTGGATTTCCTAGGGGCGTTATTGTTAGGTGTAGATGGGATCGGCTTCTGATATCCCGGAGGTATAGCTGGGGCTTGATTTGGAGATTGTCCAGGTGCGTATAAAGCATTATTACTCTTATATGAAAAATTGGGATGATTCTTCCAATTTGAGTTATAGGTGTGCGAGTAGGGGCTTCCTTGAGCATAGTTTACTTGTTCCGCTTGGATTCCTGTTAGGAGTTGACAATCTGCAGGAGTGTGACCTTGGATTCCACAGACTTCACAATTCTGAGTTATGGCAACTACGGTGGCTGGAGGTGATACATTTAAACTTTCAATTTTCTGGACCAGAGCATCCACTTTTGCATTAACATGATCAAGGTTACTTATCTCGTACATGCCAGTTTTCGTTTGAGGTTTTTCTACCATTGTTCGTTCGCTTCCCCACTGATAGTGGTTTTGAGCCATGCTTTCGATAAGTTGGTAAGCGTCAGCATAAGGTTTGTTCATTAGTGCACCACCTGCATCAGCGTCTATTGTTAACCTCGTGTTGTACAGGAGACCATTATAGAAGGTATGAATTACTAACCAGTCCTTTAAACCATGGTGTGGACAAAGTCTCATCATATCTTTGTATCTTTCCCATGCTTCGAAAAGAGACTCGTTATCTTTCTGTTTAAATCCATTTATCTGGGCTCTTAATATAACTGTTTTGCTTGGCGGAAAGTATCGAGCAAGAAAAACTTTCTTCAACTCGTTCCATGTGGTGACTGAGTTGGAAGGAAGAGATTGAAGCCATCTTCTAGCGCTATCTCTTAATGAGAAAGGAAAAAGACGAAGTCGAATTGCCTCTGAAGTGACACCATTAGCTTTAACAGTATCAGCGTATTGGACAAATACGGAAAAATGAAGGTTTGGATCCTCGGTAGGATTTCCAGAGAATTGGTTCTGTTGTACTGCCTGCAACAGTGAAGGTTTGAGTTCAAAGTTGTTTGCTTCGATTGCGGGTGGAGCAATACTTGAATGCGGTTCATCTTACGATGGAGCGGCGTAATCTCTAAGAGCACGAGCTGGTTCTGCCATCTCGGGTATCGAAGGGAAAATATTTTTGAAATCAGGAAGTTCAACAGGAGGGAGATTGTTTGCAGCACGATATTCCCGAATTCGTTGTAAGACTCGGAGATATAGTTCGATATCGTTGATTCGTAAGTAGAACGGCTCGCCTTGTGAGCGAGTGTGTGGCATACAAATCAATGAAAGAAAGAAAAGAGAAAGAAAAGCCTTAGTCTTTAAAGCGTAACAGAAGAGTTACGATATCGACTAAATAAAAGTCCACGACAACGGCGCTAAAAACTTGATTGCGTCTTTATGAGTCGAATTTGGGGTACAAACTGCAAGTGCACAGTTCTATCGCGTAGTTTTAAAAGATATCGATCCCACAGGGACTTATGAATCGATATACCATTATCTAAGGTTACTTCATAAAGCTAAGGCAGGTAATACTTTGATTGTTTGGGGGAAAAGCTAAAACTAAAATAAGGTCTAGATTAAATATCTAATAAGCGGATATCGGTATGTAGTTCGTCGTAATTAGGGAATCAATTCTTTGTTGGTTTCTTGGTTTTAAAATAAATCTTTTCAGTTGACGCTATTGATTAAAAGTCTTATCTCAAACTCTCGCTCTGTTGAATAAACTATGATTTTATATTAACGTAGTTGTCACTTATAGTTAAGTCAAAAACCACTTTTTGAAAACAATAGGATTCGTAGAAACTCTTTTTAAGAAAACACTAATCGTTTAAACACCCTTATCTCAAACTCTCGCTCTGTTGACTTAGGTTATATAATTAAATTCAAATGCTTAACTCTCGTCCTCACATTCAATCTTTAAAAATACTTTTTGAAAAAGGTTAGAATTTAATTAACTCAAAAAATTGCTCTCGCCCTGATCTAGAATTAATGTCCAATTTACACTGTCCAGTCAAAAACTCAAACTCTCGCTCTATTGCTTTTAACTTCTTTATGTCTTTTACTTTCGTACAAAAACCTTGTTATTAAACCTGTAAATTGAGACCGTAAAAAGAGTGATTTTAATTTTAAACTTAATTAAACCAATTTGGTTTTGATTCCTTCATTCCGCTTACTTTACATACCGATACCTAAGTAAATCAGCCAGACATGCTAAACAGACTTAAATAATTATCATGCATAAACAGATTCATCTCAGGCAAATAATATAAATAAACAGTAAAACAGGGCATATATAAATTCAAACAATAATTAAAGAACATGAGAAATTAAATAGCAGTCTTGAACACTCCACCACAGGTCGGTTGGATTTGTTCTTGAATTCTTCAATCAGGCAGGAAAATAAAAGCGAAGGAATAAAAAACTAGATTCTAACGTAAGGTTAGATCCGGTAAAAGGTACACAATAGTTTCCGGTGTAGAAACTATTGTGCGAAAAAGAATTAATTAAATGCTAAAAAGGAAAATAGAAATTGCAAGGGAAACAATATAAAAATCGTAAAAGCTATGCTGTAAAAAATGTGCTCGTACTGCTGGAAAAGAAAAAATGCGAAAAAGCGAAAACGGCAAAGAAATCTGGAAAAAGCGTGGAACCCAGAGCTTTCTAAAAAGCTATTATTTATACTGCTACTTGTGTAACTGCTTCCAAGGGTTTTCTGTGTACACGGTATTTACGTTCCGAGGGTCAAGCGTGGAAGTAGCTTTCAACGTGGTCTGTTGCGTTCCTGGTGCCAAAAATATAGGGGAATGGTGTGACGTCCGTCACACCATGTGTGACGCTCGTCACAGGAGTGTGCAAAGCGTGACGCTCGTCACAGCCTTTGTGACGCTCGTCACAGGCACAACGCCTGTGCTTTTTGGGCTGGGCTTTGGCTTTTGATATTTGCTTCTTTTCATTCCTTTTTGCACCTCTTTTTCTTCCTTTTTTACTTGTGCTTCAAATAAACCACCTGAGATAAATAGAAAGAAAATACTGCGTAATATCTAATAAAATGAAATAAATTGAAGTAAATAATAATATAATTTAATTAAATTGAGTCCTAGAATGTGATACTATTTCATGTTATCAGATCTTTAGAGTGTTTTGGGTGATTATTGTAAAAGGTTCTTTGAATTGGGGTAATTAAAAGTCAACCATAGGTTTGGTGCTTGTAAAATAAAGGAATTGGTGTGCTTCTTTGTTGTGTTAGAGTATTGTAAAACATGTATTGTTGTAAGGCTTATATAAAGATATAACATAATGAGTAATCCTTCAGGTGTGAATGGACTAGATGTACCATTGATTGATAAGGGGGATTAGTATAAATCTCTTTTCTTTATTTAATTTTCAGCTTTTTAATTTTCTATACTTTATATTGCTACGAACATTTCATTTTCATATCCAAAGAAAATTAAGAAGATAGTGCAAAAACGATAAAGATTGGGCAATCTTAGTCCCCCCCCCCCCCCCCTCTTAGGTTGCACTTTATACATACATTTGTTATCATATTCGTAAGTGAAAAATCATTTAGACTTTAAATTCAAATATGAAAACTTTGATTTGTCTCCCGTCATATATTTAGAGCATCCACTATTAAGACATTACATGTTGGTTGTGGCCTTTTAGCATTCCTACAAAAAAATTGTTAGGTGTTGTCATACCCCAAAATTTGCCCCACCTCCTCGTTCAATTTGCCTGGGTTATGGTTTTATTAATTTGTATACATTTGTCTATTTGATCATGCATTTAGGGCATTCGTTGGCATTTGCATATTGTAACAAATTTAGGCCAAAGGTTCACTAATAATGGATTCATTTATTTTAAGTAGATTTTCGAGGTGGATATTATTTAGTAATTATTCGTGCTTATTTCCCATATTTCTTATGATGCGAATCATCTCTTTTCATGTTTTATTGGGAGATTAGAATGATCGTCACTTAATTTTAAGGTTTGCTTGGATTCAAAGAAAATGACAAAGTTGGAATAAAAAGGAATATTTCATTCATTTATTGGAAATTCACAGTACAATTCACATTTATTAAGATACAAATCAAAATAATGGATTATAAGGAAAGAGGGTAAAAAATTACATCTTTTGGATACAATTGACTGTTTGGTCAAACAGTCAACTTTTTGGTCCACTATTGACTTTTGGTCAACTATCAACCATTGACTCGGTTTTGACTCCTGAATTTTTCTAGACCTATTCTACAAGCATTTGATGAAGGGATTCATCATCATTCATCATAAATGACTTGTGCCATGACTATGTCAAATGCTAATTTCCAACAAATTCTATCTTCCATCAAGCTTCACTTCCTTAACTTATTTTTTAACACTTTCCAACATTGTTCCAAGCCCAAAAATTCAGAATTTAATCCACGAGTTTACACCATTCAAAAGTGATTATTTTCAACACAAAATCACTTAAAACTATGAGATGATTCACTAAAAATTCAAGTCAAAAGTGGTAGAAAAATCAAGGCAGAAGCATTCAAATTCAAGTTAATTACTAGTGACCATTTATCTCATATTCCAACTTGGTATTTTTGCTAAACTCAAACACTATTGGTTTCTAATTACATCATTCCTCATTTCACAATACTTTCAATACATCAACTTTTTTCCTTCTTTTATTCAATTCAAGCCACTCCTTTACAATTTAAGCAAGTTCTTTATGTCTGTTTAATCAACTATTTCTTTTTATTTTAAAACACAAACCTTTTCAAAATAATTTTTCTTTCTTTTCATAAAAGAACTGTTATAATTTGTTGTTTAGCAGTTAGACTAAAAGCTTATAGCATCCAGACAAGGATTAGAATCAGATAACGTCTACACATTTTTAGGATACAATTATAATTGTTCCCTAAAAGCAACTAACATATATGTATTTTCTACCACGAACTTCGGAGCTCTGATTTTCTCATTGCACTATGAGAATACGTAGGCACGAGGATTCTAATCATTGGCGAGCACACTAATTATAAACCTTTTTTTCTTTCATAAGTAACCTTTAGATAATAACACTCATTCACACAAAGAACAATCAAAATGGTTTTTATTGAGTACAACTGATGTGAGGGGTGTTAATACTTTCCTCTTGCATAACAAACTTTCTTACCATTTTTCTCTTTCCTTTGGATTTTGTCGATATTTTTCCCTTTCTTTTTGGAATAAATAAAATTTGGTGGCGACTTTGTTGTATCTTCGAGCATGCAATGTACTTAGGTATTTTTCGTGATGCGATAACTGACGACTCTATTGGGGACTCCATAAGCAAGTCAAGCCTAATTTTGTTTGTTTCCTTGTTTGTTTGGGTGTTTACCTTTACTTTTTACTTACTTTATCATTATTCCATTTATCGCATTCTTTATTGCTTTAAATATTCATTATGATCTGGATATATGATATATTCTATGTCGCGGGTTTGGGCTTTACGATGTTACATGAGAGAAAAGCTTTATACCCGAGCTTGAGTATACACACGGAATAGTATGTGGGAAGAGTAATGTTGACCTACTTAGTATTATGCCTTGATCAGGGTCAACGTGAGACACTGCACCTAGAGTAGATCCTTTTGGGAGCATCATTGTTTGACGAGTCATTCATTTTAGGCAGTGGTATATCAAAATGGGTTTATGACTCTAGGGACCTTCTTCTTTGAAGAATAGTACCTACCTGTGAGGGGATATTGAGTTTTTGCATGAAACCAAGACCCTACATACCATTTTATCATATATATGGCGGACCTTTGAACTTACATCGAGAAGTATGAATAGATTATCCATAATATGATGAATTTATTAATCAATGGATATTGTAGTTTTCTTCTTTGCATGTTTAGGCATTTATCTTTATTTCTTTACTTAACTTTATTTCATTTAGTGCATCTCTATTGCTTTATATTTTGGACATATGTTATATATTATCCATTGTGGTTGAGATTTGTGATTTGAGGGAAGCTTCACTCCCGAGCTTGAGTATATACACAGGATTATGGATAGTTGTGTTAATCTGCATTTCACGCGTTGGGTTGGCACGAGACCTACACTATACTAGATTCACTTGGAAGTATCATTGTTCTGCAAGCATTTTCTATGGCAAGGTATTTTTTATTTGGATTCATGACTCTGTGAGGCCTTTTAGGGATCACCTTTGAAGACTATAACCTACCTATGAGAGGATATGTTTTTTTTTGAAAGAAACCATAAACTCTACATTCCTTGAAAACCATAAGTGCGTCGAACCTTTGAATTTGCATTAAGAATTGTATACAAATTATCTAGGGCATGTTGGACCTTTAACCTATATTATTGTATACCATTATTGCATCATTGTGTAGGTACCTAACTTTTGAACCTAAATTATTGCATCATCAAACCTTTGAATCAATGGATGTTGCATACTTATTTGCATTCCTGCCACATAAACAACATATGCATACATTCATGCATACAAACCAGAAAAAACTCACCCTTTCCATTCCTCATCCAGAAGACATTGATTCCCCGATGTTGATCACCAAAGAATCAAGGAAAAGGTTGAGCATGAGAACTCCATGTGCAAGGAAAGTCTGGATCACGCCCAAGGCAAGGTTGACATGATATTCGAAATATTCCTAGACAATATGATAATTGACTTCTCAAATCAAGTTGTCATTGGTGAACAAACTAAGAATAGACTAAAGGCGAGTAAAATCTTGAATGAAACT